>NC_041813.1:2827278-3141420 GCF_900964775.1 Scleropages formosus | reverse complement strand
TTCCTCATGGTTAAATTCTCCCATTGCTGCTTGGTCTCTGTATAAAGGCTTTAGGGGAAACTCTGGTCTTACCACTGACCAGAATCCTTGTAGCCTGCTTCTCAAGTGTACTCTTCTCCCCCCCCTGCTGTGCTAAGCATTGGGTTCAAAAAAACCCCCCCCAAGTTCAATAAGCTCAATGTTGTGGGGTATTAGCGGTGTCAATGGCTTTCGTCCGTGCGCGTTGTCCCGGAAGCATAGTCTGATGCGGCGTATACACGGGGTAGCATGACGGCCCATTGCAGGGCAGCTACTGTAAGTATTGACCATCTGTATTATGTCCTTGTTCAAAGCTACTTGTGCTGTTTGCATGCAAAAGGATGTACCTACTCAGTTCATCAACAATGTGTGTCAAAGGTACTACAACCGGAGCGGGTGCTCTTGCCAGTGGGTCGCCCTCAAAGTGTTGTCTTCCATTTGGCTCCTAGAACCTCCTCAACACGTGTACCATCTACATGTTAGGGTGGTGTTCTGACACGCATCTCAGTTCAGCGTACTATACCGAAATTCGTGGAGCAATTAAACTTCCCCCCCCCCCCCTCCTTCATTAAAGGACATCTTTGAAGAAATGTCCTTTTACCCTGTTCTCAGTCATCCTCTTGTCTTCATTGGTTTTTCTTTCAGTTTTTTGCTCATTAAAACACATCACTGTGGTTTTTCTTTTTCTTCTCCCTCTAATTTTTACATTGGAAAACACCATACTCTCTTGAGCAGGGTATCCAAATGCTGGAGTTCGATGCATTTAAGTTCTGAATTCCATGAAAGTGATACACATGGGGGGAAATAAATTTGTTCTCTCTTCTGCCCCAAGATGGACCCAAATCCATAGAAATAGGTGAACCTATGCTCCCTAAATTCTAATCTAATTTTTAGAGGTTTGTAGGTTAGAGCAGGTAATTGTACTCTAAGGTATAGTTTGAAAGCAATTTATAAGCTGAAGCCAATTTGAAAGACTTTCTCCAGAAACAATTAGGCAAAGAGCTAAATTTCAGTCCAAATATGAGTGCTCATTTCTCACAAGGCATATCTTTATAAGCTCGTTGTTGCCATACTGTGAAGAGTACTTTCAAATGTCACAATTATTTCATAACTAATATAACTGATGTATAATATTTTTAAAATGTCTACCAACGATTCATGATTTTTAAAGTGTTTACTAAATGTAACCACCTCTAAGTTTTTTATTTTTTTGGAAATGTTATGTGGTGCAGTGTATAACAAGGGTGTAAATTTTTTGAGAATTTAAATTGCCATAGTGCCAAACAGTAGGTTAACTGATTTAAGCACAAGCATTATAATTAAATCTGTGGTCCTTCAAGTACAATAACATCAAATTTGGAAATCTGATATTCCGCACCCTTCAAAATGGGGAAGTTTAGAGTACTGTACTTGTAAGAACAATAGATCCATAAAGGACATGGCACCATGAAAACAGTGCGGAACGTCACTATTTGCTTTAATATAATGTTGGAGTATCGATGGTGGATGGTAATTTCCGGAGACGGCAATAGTAACGCGGTTTGGCATGTTGAACATCCCACAAACTGGGCGGTGATTGTGCTTTAGCTTTTATTATGACATCATTCAACAAGATTTGCAACATTTACCTCACTGCCTGTACCAACAACAATAACAGTAAAAACATACAAAACAAGGGTATGAAAGAAAACAGGAAAATCAGTGCACACTCTGCAAACATCTGCATATAAAAATCAGGAAAATTAGGACAGATACAGTAACTAGAACCAAAATTTTTTTTAAACATATTCTGAACATTCACTTGCACATTACTTGATAGTGTTTTTTCCAAAAATATGTTACTCCCCCCTTTTTTTCCATAAATTTAAAAATGGAATCAAGAAAATAAAGGATATAAAATAAACCGATGGCAGTGTTTTGTCCAGCCCTCCATAGTTAGGAGGGGTTAATGAAGTTCAGATCTTTCTGTCCTATGATGACCTCCATATTTTGAGGGACCATACTGAGGCTTGCATGTCTAATGTTCCTCTTAAATGATTTTCTTTTCTCTTTTTCCAGTATTTGAAATTCGAACGGCGTCATTTCTCATCACTTCACATCTGTTCCTCTTGATGGAAAGGAGAAGAGAAACGCAGACTTCCTACTGACCATATCTGGCTAGAGCTGGCAAGTCGGTTGGACTAGAAGTCAATGGTGATGGTGAGAGAGCAGCAAGCAGGCAACGCTTTCCACTGATTCTGTGTTTCGGATGGTTTGCCAAATCGTTCTTCGGAGTCCATCTGCCTTATGCTACTTAAAGGGCCTGTTTGGACAGTTTAGCAAATTTTCGAATGGTGAGGGATATCTGAGCTAAACCAGGAGATGGACATTGCTGTGGGACTTCTCCTGGTCGGGGTCTTGTACGCTTGCTTTGGACCGAGGGATATGGCAGAAACAATAGCTGTTCAATGCAATGTCATTATGTTTCATACAAACTGATCCCGGCCCGCTTGATCCCGACATCGATACCAGAGTACCACAGCCTCCATTGAAACACAAAGTCAAACGAGAGACAGATTTCTAAAAAAACAAAAAAGAGATCTAGTGGTGGCCTTCAGCTGGTCTGAATGTGAGCTGGTATGTGCACAGGTGTGTTTCGTGCATGTGTGTGCCATCCCGGAGTTTGTTCAGGTAGTTCGTACCTCTTCTTGTAATGGGGAAAACCGCTCCGCTCCACTCCACTCCACACCACTGCACTGCACTGCACTATATTTTCCTGCCAGAACAGCAGCGGTGCTCTACGTGAACGTTGTTTATAGTACATATAATGTCAAACCGTTGTGTCACCCTCTGCCTTCCACATTTGATTTTCAAGTTTTGTTCTCCTCTCGAGGGGTTCAGAAAGGTCTAGTTCAAGCAGCTCCAGTAACTCACAGCTTGCGGGTCTCGCATCACAGTTTAGTACGGTAGTGCTCTGGACTTATATAATAATGCAAAGTTTGGAATCCAGCATTTTATCCCAGACCTTCTGACTCTGTGTCATTTACGTATCCCTTTTTACCGATGCATGAAGTTGCTCCACTTCAGAAACCCGGCCGTACGTTGCAGTTCCCCAGAATGCACACACCACACCAAACTCCATACCCGTGATCCCTCTCCCGACGCTGTTCAGTCTGCAGCAGAGATGAGGAAGAGAAGGGATGCACGGGGCACGCTCAGACCAGTGAGGCCTCGGCTAGTCAGAGCTCGGTGATCTCGAGTGGGCTCTCTGATAGCACCTCTGCCTCCTTATTACGGTGCAGGGGTGTAGATTTGGCTGACTCGGTACGGGCATTGCGTTCGCCGTACAAACTGCCGTCCGCATGTAGTGCCTCGAGGGAGCGTGCCAGTGCCCGCTGATCATCCTCTGGCAGGCTATTGAGGTCAGAATTCAGAAGTGTACCTGTGCTGCCATGCACCACATGCACACCCTCTGGCCCTCGCAACTCGACGGGGAGCTTATGTTTGAAACGCAGAGTGCCACGACTACCCCCTATGCCAGTTCTCTCGTCTTCGTCTTCATCCAGATCACTCTGGATCAGCTGGAGTGAGGAAAGGTGGGGTGGTAGGAGGAGGAGAGAAAAGACTGTGACTGCGAGGCAGGTAGGGAAAAGAAGGTGAATGCTGAGAGGGGGATCAAACTTTGTACGCTTGGAACACCACATGGAAAGAGACTAAAGCCAGATAAAGAAAAGCACAGTTAAAGGCACAGAAAGCTGGTTTGGGGAGAACGATCAGATGGAAAGTTCAACTTAACCTAAAGGCAGAATATTACGTTAGAAAAGAACGGGATATGAGTATTATTGCTGTTAGAACTACAGGTGGTCCCCAATTTAAGACAGTACGATTTACAATTTTTTTCGACTTCACGATGGTGAGCTGGCGATAGACACACACATTTTCAGAACCGCTTGTCCCATACGGGGTCACGGGGAACCAGAGCCTACCCGGCAACACAGGGCGTAAGGCCGGAGGGGGAGAGGACACACCCAGAACGGGACGCCAGTCCGTCGCAAGGCACCCCAAGCGGGACTCGACCCCCAGACCCACCGGAGAGCAGGACTATGGTCCAACCCACTGCGCCACCACGCCCCCTGGTGATAGACATTCAGAAGCAAACACACTTTGAATTTTGAATCTAGATTTTTTTTTCCTGGGTAAGTGATATGCGGTGCGATACACTCTCAAGATGCTGGGCAACAACAGCGATCTGCATCTCCCAGTCTGTCACGCAGAGGTGTGTATTAGGTGTTTTAAATGCATATTCGACTTATGATATTTTTGACTTATGATGGGTTTCGCGGAACGTGACCCCGTCGTAAATGGGGGACCACCTGTACTTGAAAACTGTAAAGTAGCAACAGCATCCTCCAGCAGCCAGAAAAAGGCAGGGTAAGGAACAGCGAATTGCTGAGACCCTTCCTAGAAGAAGATAAAAGGAGTCACACTCAGAGCTGATGGAGTGTCAAGGAAGACGACAAAGCAAACACATAAAAATGTACAGCTGAAAAAGAGGCACCCCAAACGCCATTGGAGAGGACAGTGCTACGTCCAGCATGAGCCTGTGGCTCCCCCCCACCTCAGTGACGGACGACTGGTCGCCGTTGCTGGTAGCCTTGGTGACCAGTCGAGCAGCAACAAGCTTTTTGAGCCTCAGGTAGTCATCCAGTACCACTTTGAGCAGGGAGCCCTGATAGAATGGCAGTCATGATCAGTCAGAATAAGATTTTATTGGAGACCACTCTTGGACAATACACTTAAACATCTTAAACAAAGGAGGTTCATCCATTTTGACTGATATCACCCGTCCTGGGAAGTATGTGATGGGTATTTTTTCTCTACGGGCAATCCTATGGTTTTAACTACTAAGATGTAAGACAATGGGGGAGAAGTGATTAAGGAAAACCACTGAAACCAGCAATCAAGGCCACGATGAGATGATAGCGTGACGAGACCATGTCATAATGTTAAGCTGATGGTGCATCTAGATAAGCACCAAGCCAAAATTTACTACGTCAGTCTCCGGTAAACACATGTGTGAAATGATTTGTAGAGTTCTGCCAGACAGAAAGCTCATTGTGCGTGTTTGGTGCATGTTCAGATAGGATGGGGATAACTGGCCAAAGGAGAATAGTGATACCTTGATGGGTCCCTCCCTCATGATCTGGCCCAGCTTGGCAATGTTGTCGTACTCCTGTATGGCTGCCCTAAGGTAGCGGTCATCTTCTGGCTTTGAGGCCTGAGGCTCACGACCAAATGTGCCCTAGAGGGGGTGAGAAAGCAAAGAAGCTCTATTGACTTGTTACTGAGCGCAGCGGTGCGGCAGCAAGCCCTGCTCTGACAACGAGGCTCACGTGTGTGCGAGCGGGGCTGTTCCACAGATCAGTGATGTCGCTGAGGTTCTCCGGCAAGTCGTCCTCATGCTCCGCCTGAGCTGCCAGCTCCAGGTTCCGGCAGAACGGATCCAGCCACACTGGGTTTGCCCTGGGTTTAACAACACATGGCCATATACAAAGACACGCTGTCAGTCAGACATGGAAGTCCTTACCTGGGGGATTGAAATCCTTAAATGCTTATGTATTTTGATCTGATACATAGTTTTCTTCTGTGTGTTCAGGAAATAAGCTGACATGACTCTGCAGCAGTTCCCAGAGACGTGACACACTTGTGGGTTGCTTTGTTTTCACTCCTCTCTCCAGTCTGTCCTGTACAAGAATCGCTCAGGTCGTCTAGGTGTACTCACCCTTTTGGTTGGAATTGCACAGATATATAAACTCTGTTTCCATACAAGTGGATATAATACTGCCTGTCTACCTGTGAGTGGGGAACACTGCTTGTTGGTCGCTGTGATGGTGAGTGGATCAGTGTTTGACTCGGCACCACTCTGCGCTCACCCTTCAAAGGAGTACTTGTTCGTGTTGGGCATGTCGAGGATATCCATGAGACCCTGGTTCCCTGGGAAAAAGGGAGGATGTATTTAACAAGGCATAAAAGTATGTGTCGGAGCACAAAGCGTCCCATGTGATGACCTGCCACTTTACGAAGGGAAGCAGGAGGCCCTCGGAAGGGTGGGCGAGGGACCATCCCCTGTCGTTCACCCGGCGTACCTGTGGAGCCTGCGACGATGGCTTTTAGCTTCCTCTTGTGCCTGCCATGAGCGACAGAAACAGAGAAACGTGGTGTGGGGTGGGTCAGCGGAAAATGCGGAGGACTTAAGTTGCATCACTAAGCATTATGAAACAGCACAAGAAGCTGCAGGCAGATTTTGGGTTTTGAAAAGCAACTTGCTGGAAGATAGCAGTGCAATATTTCTGTGGAAATACGACTGCGTGTGGGAGGAAACTGAATTTATCAGAAACTTTTTGAAAGGCTCCTTCCAGCAGAAGTACAGCCACAGTACTGAGTCTAAACGCTGGGGAAACTGGTAGCGGGGTGGGGGAATTAAACCATAATTCAAGTTTCATAAATAGGGTTTTTTTTTTTTTTTAATTGCCGCATGAAGGTGGTCCCCGATTTACGATGGGGTTACATTCCGCGAAACCCATCATAAGTTGAAAATATCATAAGTTGAAAATACATTTCATACACCCAATACACACCTCTGCGAGACAGACTGGGAGATGTGGATCGCCCCAAAATCAAAATTCAAAATTCGAAGTACGGTTTCTACCGAACGCTTATCGCTATCGCACCATCGTAAAGTCGAAAAAAATCGTAAGTCGAACCATCGAAAATCGTGGACCACCTATATAATCACTGCAAGCGGTCTTTATAATTGCAAGTAAATGGTTAGCCGGTCCATTTTTTTCAGTTCTAAACATATCCTAGCAGTGCTACACATTTCCACGTAGGCCATGTCATATTCTAATGTATGGGAAGGGATCTTACACTGTGCGATAATACATGACCATGGAGATGAACAGTATCGCCGCCAGGAAAAGGAGTACAGCGAGCATGATGGTGGCCATCTGCAAGGAGATGAAAATCGACACTGAGGACAAGCGTCTTGAGGAGATCCACCAGTCAGCCTGCCCGGTGCACCATCTTGCTGAAGAAATTCTTCTTAAGCGGTTCAATAATTTCCAGTTAAACAGAAGCAGAGCGGGTTAAACGTTTTTTTAAAGGTCAGGAAAAAATTACTTGGATTAGTAAGGACTGAAACCCAGAGGGGGCACACAAGAACATGCGAATTAGGGTGAAACACACCATGGAAAACACCCATCCCACACACACACACACACACACACACACACAAACTCCTGCTCTCTCACACTTAAACTGGTAAATATACATATACATACAGCATACATATGTTTATGTGATATGCAAACAACCTCATTATAAAAATCTGTACTAGGTTAAAACTGGGACATGGGAAGTTGTTTGCAAGGGTTTCCTAAGGCTTCCAAGCTATCTAAGGGTTCTGCATGAAGTTTGATGATAATTTTTGCAAACATAAACACACACCTGCAGTGAGGTGAAGTCTGCTGGGGCTTTTCTGCTCAGGAACGGCTGGACATCCAGGACGTTGTACTTTCTGAACAGGTTCTTCAGCTGCTCCTTGTTCTCATCGATCATCTGTATCACTCTGTTAACAATCACAGTGAGAAGATGGCTCAAGAACCGGAAACAAGACAAATGTGCACTGACATGAACAGTAAAAAAGAGCACGGCATGTAGAAATTTAGAATTTTTACCATTATTTTAATTCTTCTTAGCGGTTGATTTTACCCAAGTTCATCCACGTACATACTAGTAAAATAGCTATATGTTCAGCCCTCATATAATTGGGTCCTATACAACAAAAACCTCTACAACGGCTTATGAAAATACAAACTCCTTTTTAATACAATGAGGTTATTATTATAGAATTTAAGAATTCTATATTCTTATTTATTATGTATCTTATGCTTTTGCTTATTATGGATTTCTTATATATATTATTGTATTATATATTTGTTATATATGTAAGAAGTTATATTATTATAGAACTGTAGCATTTGTACCTGTTACACAGCCATTTTACTTATTTTACTTACACAATGGCTGTTTTATTCTCTACCTGAGTGTGTATCTTATGTTTATATCAGACATTGTTGGACAAAGACCCACACTTGGTGTCCCAAACCTAGAAGGATTTTTGTCTCTCAGTGCATTTACATTTATTCATTTAGCTGATGCTTTTCTCCAAAGAGAGTTGCAATATTAAACTACCTACAATTGTTTGTTTTCACTTATACAGCTGGGTAATTTTACTGAGCAATTTATGGGAAGTACCTTGGTCACGGGTGACACAGCAGTAGGTGAGATTTGAACCTTCAGATATCAGCTGCCCCTAGTAGTGTCAACCTTGATATTTTTCTTCTTTATTAACAAGGATGCACTTCTTACATAACAAAACAATACATTCTTTCTTCTTCCCATCACACTGACAGTCTCAGCCAATCACAGCTTAATATTAAATAAATACTAAGAATAAATACTATTTATTAATTTAATTGTAGTTTAACATATGTAACTTTTTTGTGACAACTAATCAATTTTTTTACCATAAGAAAAAATAATAATAAAACAGTAATAATACAGTATTAATCCCCATTGAGAAATTCCTTCCATGTTTATGCTTAATAATTGAGTTTTTAGAATTGTAGAACAATGGATACACCTCTATGTAGACACTCAAGTAATGTATATTGGTTCATATGGTAGAATGTGACAGATGGACTGTATTCTAGAATCACGTGTCTGCATCCAGATCTCTCCTTCTGTTGGTGTAATGGATTTTTTGTGTTGCTCCCTGAGATGTGCGTTGCTTTGGAGAAAAGCGTCTGCTAAACGAATAAATGTAAACGTAAATGTTTGAAATTTACTGCTATGACGGTGCCAGAACGCCCAGAGGAAACCTACACGAACACAGGATAAGATGCAAACTCCACAGACACTGAGCAGAGATCAAATTTGTGTTCTCTCCCACTGTCCAAGCGAGACACCAACACTATCAGTCGTACCACTGCCCCAAATAAAAAATAATGTTAAACGACCTCCTCGCAACAGGAATGTTCCCAGCAGAGTCATTTTCTTGAGCAAATTACCCTGTTATATGAGGGACGGGTGAATGGTTCCTTGTCTACTCACCTCTCAACATCGAGGATACGATTGGTCTGCTTGTTGACCACATGGATGAGAATTTCTGTCTGATGATGGTTCAGATTCCCATCCTTGTCTACATAAACCTGGAGGACAAGAAAGAGTCAAGAAGAGAGTTTTGTGAAGTTGTGCAGGGTGTAATAGAGGGAAAAGTCCACCGTTCCTGTCCAGCAGAGGTACGCACCTGCACGTCGTCCATATTGACAATGGCACCGGTGATGTTGGACAATAGCAGGATGAATTCCTCCTGAATGAGACGCACCTTCTCAGGTGTATCATTGATGACAATCTTCACACGTTGGTCTTCCCGTAGGATGTAAATGCCCACCACTGCCATGTCGCTGTGCTTGGCCAGGTCCTCAGCCAGCACCTCCACCACAAAGTAACCCGTGATGTATGAAGTCAAAAGGTCACCAGTGCGTATGATACCATCTGCCTTACCTGTGGGTCAAAGGTAACTTACATGCTGAGATTTATTACCAGTTTATTACCATCAGATAATCTCTTGGCTAATTCTAAGGTGGCCAATTTCTACCTTTTAGTATGTAGTTGTTAAATGCAGTTTGGGATTCTATATGCCATTTTCGTATAGTACTTCACCTTCCATATGAAGACGTGTAAAAGGTGCAAAAGAGCACAAGGTCTGAACATTCTTATGGAACCTTGGTAGGTCCTCTTTATCTGCTTAAGATTTGTGGTTTATCATTGCTCTTCAAAGGAAGGTTGCATAGCGGGTAGCATGGGTGCCTCAACACCTGGGCGGTGTGATTCGATGTGGGGTTAATCTCTGTTTGGAGTCTCCTCTAGGTGCTCTGGTTTCCTCTCACAGTCCAAAGGCATATGTTTTAGGTTAACTGGTTACTCCACTGCAGTATGTGATTGTATGTGTGTTTTCCCTGCAATGGACTGGCTCCTGCGTGGGCTGATAACACTACACAGAGTTCATTGGAAGTCGCTTTAGAGGAAAGTGTCTGATAAATCAATAAATGTAAACAGAATAGTGCCCTTCCAAGAAAAAAAAGAGCTAATACAATTGATGCCCTCTCTCCACACATTAAACCTAACCTATATTTGTCATAAAATGTTATTGTAGTTTTAACTGATGCATTCACATGAAAGAAGCTGAGTAAAATGAGGAACAATCATGAATTCTGCCAGGCATAATGGAAACTTTGAGTTTGATGAGGACAGACCAATAATAAAGACTTCTTTGTCCACGTCCTTGGAGTCGTTGGAAGTCAGACTAATGTACTGGATGGAGTAGATGCTGTAGAGGACTAGGCTGTTGTTGCCCTCATCTTTGTCCAGTGCCTGGACTTTGATTAGTTCTGAGTTCACTTTGGCATCTGCCGCCACACCTGGGTAATTGAAAAAGAAAGAGATTTCCTCTTTAGCAGAATCCTAAAGATGCAACATTCAACATGAAACTCTCTGCAGTGTATTATCTATCTATCTATCTATCTATCTATCTATCTATCGTTTGCAAAAATGAGTTCATCCCCTTTGGCTCTAATGCAGGTTCTTACACACTATATTTCCCACTTTTAAAAAGTACTCTGAAGGACACAGGTAGACGTACCTGTAGTGTACTCGAGCTTAGTGAAGCGAGGTGGCTGGTCATTGATGTCCTCCAGGAAGATCCGCACCTCCTGCAAGGTGGGGTCGCGGCTGGGATCCAAGTTTTGAAGACGTGCTGCCCTCTGCCCCCGTGGAGGGGTCCAGTTGCGGTTGCTGGAAGCCTTAACAATGATGGAATATACTGGGATGTATTCGCGATCCAGGTCTTTTTTCACTCGGAGGACCCCTGCTGTGCTCAGGCCAAAATTATCCTCAGTGTTGCCCCCTGCGGTAGAATGTCATCAGGTTATTAATTATTATTATTTTTTCAGGTAGCTGACAGCACTCTCCAAACACAACTTACAAAGTAAAGTTTGGTTACTAATTTAATTATAATGATCTGCCTAGTGGCGGGTCAGGGGTTCGAGCTCTGCTTGGGGTGCCTTGCAGTGGACTAGCAACTTGTCCTGGATGTGTCCCCTCCCCCCTCAGGCCCTGCGCCCTGTGCTGCCGGGCTAGGCTCCGGCTCGCCGCGACCCCGCTCGGGACGAGCGGCCTCAGCCAGTGTGCGTGTGAGTTTTATATGTGGAAAATGTTTACATGCATCTGTGCGGAGTTCAGCTACATTGGATCTATTCTCTGTTCCACTGAATTAAACATAATGCAATCATTTTAAATAAAGGTTGAGAACACATTATAGTAGTAGTCTCTCTTGTGTCTGTACACTGCTGAACTGAGACCAGCACTCATGCACGCCAATAAACAGTGTTTCACTGACCTGCAATGAAGTAATACACCACAGCATTGGATCCCTCATCTGCGTCGACTGCTCCTGTCACATTTCCCACCAGCGTCCCCGGCACAGAGTGCTCCGGCACAGAGAGCGCCTGGTACAGCAGGCTGCCCCTCTTGGAGACGCAGATGGAAAGAGAGACGGGAGACAAGTACTGACAGGTGCGCACAAGCCAAACAAACAAACACGGTCAACACACAGTTGAGAAAACATACGCTGTTGTACTGCAATTCTACTGTTAGAGGTGGCTGATGGATTTTAAAAAAAAAAAAAAAAACAGGGCCAGTGACCACAATGATAATTTCAGAATGAAAAATAGTCACACACACATCAGTTTTTCTCAAAATGACAGAATGATAATAAATGACATAGAAGCTTCAAAGTCTTTCAACTGAAGATAGTGGCTGAACCTCAAACCCGCTTCCCGTGTTGTTCAAAAGTCAATATTTACAGTACAGCCGTTGTAAATTCTCACCGGGGGCTTGAGAAAGACGGGCTCGTTGTCATCAATGTCAGATAGCGCCACTTGGAGGGGCTGCACTGTTTCGTAGGACACTGGCTGGCCAAGATCCTTGGCCTTCACAATCAGCTGGGGAAACAGCAAGCAGAACCACTTTACAATAAAATACATTACTATACAATACACTTCCCTGGTAGACTCTGACAAAATATTACAATGGGAGGCAGCTGGTGGTAATTAAGAAGGTGTGACCTTGTTAATTAGGGTAGTTGAAGTTTGTGGAGCGGCGCATTTGCAGTTTCTGCTGGCAGGTATGGAGGTAGTCCATGATGGTTGAGTGTGTGAAGGTGATGCGTTTGCAAGTATGTATGGAGCCGTGGTTTAACTGGGGTAGTTGAGTGTATGGAGTTGTGGTATTTGTTGAGGGTGAAGGGCATCTAACGTGTGTGTGGAGGGAGGTGGGTTTGGGACGCCAGACTGCACTGTTAGACCTTTCGGAGGTTTGTGGGACTAATTCAACAAAACACCGATGGAGGGAGGTGCCCACATGACAACCTCAATGAAATACCAATGTTGGTACCCTGTGGTTGTGTTGGGTAGGGAGGGAGATTAAGCTTCTTGGTCTCGAGTCATGGAGATATATGTGTTAGCAAGGCTGAATGTTGTTCTCTATGGCTTCATGGTGATGTTGGTTGGACTGGGTCCTTGTGTAGAGCCGGTATAGAATACGCATGGGGTGTCACATCATGTCCCATGTATCCTGAATGAATGATATGAAATTTTACAGTATTTAAACATAATATATTGACAAAACAGCATCATGAGCAGTCAGGTTAGTCATCTACAAAGTTGAATATTTCATCTGAGTCATGTAACTTCTGCAGATTTCTTCTATTTCCTGGAAAGGGATGCTTTTGAGCCTAAGCTGTGATTCTTAGCCACCGTTTCACATGGTCATCGTCACATCTGCCGGACACCTCCAAACGTCCACAAACTGACCTGTGTGCCACGAGTATAGCCAGACCAAAGTTTACGCAGATGTTACCCAAAGTGCCACTCGGATGACCTGCAAAGCTCACTTTTTTTCTCACTCCATATCATAGCAGCAGAACTACATCTCAGAAGTATGAGTACATCAGGGTAAACCATCTTGCCATATTTATTTTGTTAATAAAAAAGAAAATCAACCTAAGACACCACTTAGGAAAATATGCAGAGAGGTCACAGCCTGCGGCCTTCCTCCTTCTGTGACGCGTGTGAACCTGAGGATGCACTCACGGTGTGGAGAGCCTGCTTCTCACGGTCCAGCCTGACAGCTGTGGTTATGACTCCCGTCAAGGGGTCGATATGGAAGTTCTCCCAGTCCCGATTTCCACCATCTGTCATGAAGTCATAGCGCACCTCTCCGTTCATCCCCTCGTCCCCATCAGTTGCAAAGACTTCATACACCACCAGCCCTGGGGGCTGTTCCTAAAGGGATGAAGGGTGTTTAGGACTATACGCACTTATTCAACCAATGAAACTTGCTATCTGAAACTGATGTCAGGTCCCCCCCCAAAATACAACATCAGTACCGACAACTGCATACTGTGCATCCAGAGGTCCACTGAGCTTTAATAGAACTGTGCAAACTCAAATTTATTTGAAGGTCTCAATGCTCTATGGTCTGATGCACTGCAAGTGCACGAGCACACACCTCCAGAATATGCATGATGGTGCCATTGGCCGGACGCACAAAAACAGGCCGGTTGTTGTTGACGTCAATGACTGTGATGATCAGGGCGGCGGTGCCCGAGAGCGGTGGACGCCCGTGGTCCATGGCAACCACCGTTAGATTGAAGCGCTCAAAGGATTGGAGCAGTCGCAGGGAGCGCACCAAGCCTGTATCTGGATCCATCGAGAAAGCATCTAGGGGAAGGAAGCCGGGGGGGAGGATGAAAAGTTAGGTCCTCGCACGTAGTACACGACCATGGAGATTGCAACACACGTTCCCAAAGTTACACAACAGCTCAGTTAGATCACATGACGCATTAAACTTGGTTGTGCAACAGAATTAAGTGAAACTAAAGACGACTGTTTGTTCAGGCCTAGAAAGAGGAAGTTGAGTGGAGTACGGTTAGATAACTTCATAAAATATATGTTAAAATTAAACCGTTCTTCGATCAGACTCAAATGGCAAAATCTAACTGATCAGACATTCTTTAAAGCCCGTGCAGCATCTGCATGTACTGTAAGTTTTGAGTGGGGGTCTTCCAGGTGCTCTAGCTCCTACCATGGTCCAACGACATGTTTTTCCAGTTAAAAAAAAATATATAAAAATAATAACAACAGTAGTTATAATACATTTTCATTATTGCCCCTAGGTGTATGGCCCCTTCATGTGTAGCAAATCACTAGTTAGTTACCAGCTGGGATTCTCAGCAAAGCAAGTGGACATGGATATTCATTAAAAGCAAATATGTAAAGTACAGGGAGTGGAAAGCAATTCAGTGCCGGGTGTCCAGCTGTAATTTTTTTATTTCTTATAGCCATATGGTCTCCTGCTCCATTGCACCACAAGGAGATGAAGGATATTTATTTGAGTTCAACTGTAAAAGAGTAGTCACTGATCACAATGGAATGAGGAACACATTTGATCCGTTATGCAGACCATTGCAGAGGGACATGGTCTTATGGTCTTATAGTCGTGATGTGATTGTTACCAGCTCCATTCCCCTTCAGTGTGTAAGTGAGCAGGCTGTTCTCCCCCTCATCCTTGTCGATGGCGCTGAAAGTGATGATAGACGTCCCACTGGGCTCATTCTCAAACACGCTGGTGCTGAAGATGCGCTCAGAGAAGGACGGCTGGAAATCATTTACGTCCAGAACAATCACCAGCACCTGAGCCGCAGTGAACGGGAAGGAGGGGTCGGGGGGGGGGGGATTGATGTTATGCCTCTTCAGTTTGTACAAAGTGTCTTCACACTTGCATGCTTTGCACACAGCTTGGCTCACAGGTGGACAAACAATGCTGTGTAGTACTTTCAGGAAAGTACCGGTGTAAAACGTGCAGCTGTATGCAACATCAACATGAAAGGAAGGAAATAAACACAGCAACACCCTGGTTTCATGTCTGAAAATGGTAAATTGGCAATTAATAATGCAGAAAAAATGGACGTGTGCACTAGACTATGAAATGTAAATAACATGAATATTTAAATAATGGGGGGTGCGGTGGCGCAGTGGGTTGGACCACAGTCCTGCTCTCCGGTGGGTCTGGGGTTCGAGTCCCGCTTGGGGTGCCTTACAACGGACTGGCGTCCCGTCCTGGGTGTGTCCCCTCCCCCTCCAGCCTTGCGCCCTGAGTTGCTGGGTTAGGCTCCGGTTCCCCGTGACCCCGTATGGGACAAGCGGTTCTGAAAATGTGTGTGTGTGTATTTAAATAATGTAAATCTGACAAATTAACCATTAAATTGGTTGTCAGGAAACATGAAATTGATCTTTTTTCTGTTTATTGAACAAAAATGTATTTCAGCGCTAGAAATCAAATGAGCTGCACCAGAATTTACAATACACGCTGAGCGAAAAGTAGCGTAGTGCTTAGAGCTGTCGCCTTCTGCTTAAAGGACCCGGGTTTGAAATTCTGCTTCTGCAGTATTACCCTTGATCAGGGTGCATATCTTGACAGCGTATGAACTACCCATATGTATAAATGTATGTGTCATATATACGTAGTGTGTGAGTGACAGAGTGCGTTCCACTGATGTATGGATGAGTGACCCAGTGTAAGTAATGTATCTAGCAGTGTAAGTCACCACGGTGAATAAGGTGTGTGGGCTCATAACACTACATAGAGTTCGTTGGAAGTCGCTTTGGAGAAAAGGGTCTGCTAAATGAATAAATATAAAATGTAAATGTGCTGTAGGTATGCACCGATTCATACCTGTACAGAATTTTCTCTGCGGTTGTTAGGGCTTCCCCCTGGGTTGTCCCTGGCAACTGCAGTCAACGTGTAGCGGTCCTGTATTTCACGGTCCAAAGGAGAGAGGATGTAGATGTCACCCTGTGGCAAAGTTGGGTCGGGAAAAAAAATAACATTAAATAACCGTTGCATACTCAACTAGGAAAGTGTACTCTGCTTTTTTGGGCATTTTTACTCACAGTGGACGGGGTGATGCCAAACTTGCCCCGTCCATCAACTAGACTGTACTCAATGACTGAGAAGAGCCCAGAGTCCGCATCCGTGGCGCTGACCTTCACAATGACTGTGCCCAGTGCCACGTCCTCAAACACAGACCTCTGCAAAGACATATACCAATGGAAAATATCAATAAAAAATATTATCAATAAAAAAAATAAAAGAAATAGAAGTAAAACATGTCGGAGTCCTTCATTATAGCTTTTAATGCGAAAAAAAAGTTGAACGATTGTTGCCCAGTTTATTTGTTTTTAGCTGCACTTTCTTTACCCTTCTGTCTTCTAAGATTTGTTGCAAAGTGAATGTTACCTCCATTACTTGGCAGCAAACCATGCAGAAGGTACAGTAACACAATAGTGGTTCTGTGTGCTTCTACAGCGTTTACTGTGTTTGCAGCTCCTGTCTGGCGTGAATTAAGGGACCAGCAACAAGGTGAGGAATGCTACTGGGATGAATCTGTCAACAATTTTCACTGAGTAGAAATTAACATTTTTAATAGATATGTCAAAATGAAAAGCGCTAAAAAGTGTCTTCGTTTGATTTGAATACATCGTAATTTTAACGAAAATTTCTGCACTTTAATTTGTAACATTAATTTTGGAGTCGGCAAATAATTTCTGCATTTTAATTTGAAAATGTGCATCAGAAGTTCTGGTTTCAGTAAGTTGAAGACCCGCTGTATTACAGTTCTGCTAGAAAGCCTCTAATCCAAAGGGAGCACTTTATTGTTTATTTCATAACACGGAGGCAGATTTCAGTTTTTTACTTTATCAGTTCAAAATTACAACATCTGGGGACTCCAGTAACCGTCCTGTGAGAAATCTAGGTTTCTGACTACTGTACTCCACTACTTCTTGCACAGGGTTATGACTGATGCCTCCTAATCTGTTCTCTTTGAGCTGTCAAGTAGAGCTTCTTTCCCCTGGGACCTGATAGGAGGGCTGCGTGAAGACGGGGTTGTTGTCGTTGACATCGACGATGCGCAAGAAGACAGGCAGCTCCGTGGCACGGACCGGGGTACCCTGGTCCTGGGCTCTCACTGTGAAGTTGAGCCATTGTACTTGTTCGTAGTCCACTGTCCGATTGGCCAGGATCTTCCCTGCACAGATGCAACACGGACACGTGAGAGGTGACTCCCGGTTGACCTCAGCTGTGTCGTACCCTTAAAGACTCCACAACTCCACATGGGACGAACCTTGTGCTGATGTCACAAGCAGCGATTTTACAAGGTCAGTTATTTTGTTAGGGATCAGCGTTCTTCATTCAACCTCCCCCTTGAGACACATATTTCGCAGTGTCTGCGACATGATTCATGACATGACTCACCTATTGAGGAGTCTTCAAGCCGTAAGTATTCACCACGGGGCAGGTGGAGCAGGTGGTAGATCACCAGTCCGTTTGGACCCTTGTCGGGGTCCACTGCCGACACAGACAACAGTGTAGTCCCAGGTTGGGCGCCTTCCAGAATCATCTCTGTAAAGTTCGTGACCCCAAACGGTCGGAAGCGCGGGGCGTTGTCGTTCACATCCAACACATTAACCGTGAGTCTCGCTGGACGCAGAGAGATAGAAGGACAGGCTGTAGCAAGTGTCGCTCACAGTTATCATTGTCATTACTCACATTGTCCTTTTCATTTATTCATTTTTTCTTTGTTGTCCATATAAGTATATGTTTCCATATAAGCGAGTAGCGCTGCTGCCTCCTGGGTGGTGTGAGAGGACGTGGGTTCGATCCCTGCTCAGTCTGTGTGGAGTTTGCATGTTCTCGGGGTGCTCTGGTTTCCTCCCACAGTCCAAAGACATGTTGTTCAGGTTCACCCATAGTGTGTGAGTGACAGAGAGAGTGTGTGTGTTCCACTGATGTATGGATGAGTGACCCAGTGTAAGTGGTGTATCCAGCAGTGTAAGTCACCACGGTGAATAAGGTGCGTGAGCTCATAACACTACATAGAGTTCATTGGAAGCTGCTTTGGAGAAAAACGTCTGCTAAATAAATAAATGTAAATACAGATGTAAACACTTTTCTATTTCAAAGCTGGGGCAACAGGTGGTGTACCGGACAGAGTTGCAGCCTTTCACTCAAATGACACTGTAAACTGCGTTGGAGAAAAGGACCAGCTAAACAAATGAACGCAAAGGTTTGCTAAATAGTAAATGTAGATGTACTTGTGGGAGTAATTCTGTTAAAACTTGTGATACTATTAAATTCATGATACCTTGGCGATTATGCATTGGTAAAATATTCATTACAGGTAAACTGTATTGATTTTTACAGCAGCCATGCTGACAGTGCTGCTACAAAATAAATGTACTATTAATTATTGCACAAATTGTTGAAATAGAAAATATTTTAAAATCTTAAACTTGAGGGCTCCCTCACCATTGGGCACGCTGACGGACTGGTCGATGACATCGCTGGCGTTGTCGTGTACGGACACAAGAATATCAAAGGTGGCCACCAGCTCACGGTTCAGTGGGTTGCGAATGAACACCGCACCTGGGATAGGCGATCATATGCGTTCTAGTCAAAATCAGGTAATCAAATTTCTTGTTCACATTAAAAAAAAAACTATGAATTAGCAAAGAAACAAGGCAAACTGAGATTTACAGTTACTAGGGCACTGAACATAAAAAAAAAAAAATTGCAAAGACAAGGCAAAACTTACGGCCCATAATGCATCAGAGCTAAAATATTGATCTTAGGAGTGCCAGGTTGCAGGTTCAAGTCTCTAGGAAGGACCTTGCCTCTGTATCACTGAGCAAAGAACTTAAGCTAAGTTCCTTCAGATGAAACATCTCATGACTCCAGCTGTAGAATTATAAGCTTTAAAAGTTGCTACGGTGTTCAAACAGTTACTGCAGTAAGTACCTTACCAGTATGGAAATCGATGCCAAAGGAATCCTGCAGACCGCCCACTGGGTTGTTCCCATCATCCTTCGCTTCAACCGATATGATATAATATTCCAGACGGGGACGAAGATCAGGGTCCTCAGCAGTGAGGGTGGCCACCACAACTCCAGGAGGTGTGGACTCATTAACGCTGACAGTGTGGATAAGTTGCAGGAAGCGGGGTCGGGAGTCGTTGATGTCGTCCAGGACAACGGACAGGGTTGCCGTGCCAGAAAGCGGAGGTGTGCCACGGTCGGTGGCCACTATGACAAGGCGGTACGAGCCACGCTCCTCTCGGTCCAAGGTAGCGTTGCCCACCAGGACAGCCCCTGAGAGGGAGTCCACGATGAAGCGGTCCTGGGCTCCACTCTCCAGTCTGTACAGCAGCCAACCGTTGGAGCCGGAGTCGGCATCGCTGGCTGACAGCTGGGTCACCACTACCCCTGAGGGGTTGAACGACACCAAGGCAGGTTCAGTGAAGGAGTAAAAACACAGCAAAAAAACGCACATTTCCACGTGCATCACATTCCTTCTTTGATCCTTCATTCGAAGAACCTAAATCCTCACATAAATGAAACCCCGTTGGCTCCTTCCACTATAATATGCTTCGCATTTGAGGATTTCCCCTTTAGTGGTTTATGTTTCTCCTTGGTCATCCAAACCATGGCCTGCATGTGGTTCAGATGAAACAGAATCTTCTCCTCCCAGTGAAACACTAATGACTCAGTCAATCATAGCCATGTGGATTTGAGACATAGAGAAGTCCTAACTAGTTATGACTGCCAAGGATGATGACCTACTACATGTATATATCACATCTAGAAGTCTACACTGAGCTTTAAAAATAAGGTGATGTGCATTTTATTCTATGTTGGAATAACATAGAATCTTTCAGGATCTAACACACCCTGAATGGCAAGGAGTGTCTCACCTGGAGGGCTGTTTTCAGGCAGGTGAACGATGAGGCTGGAAGGGCTGAAGACGGGCGTGTTGTCATTTTGGTCCAGAATGGTGATGGTGAGGGGCACACTGCTGCTGAGGCCACCCACGTCTTCTGCCACCAGAAACAGCTCCACCCGGGGGTCTGAGAACACCTCCCTGTCCAGTACTGCCCCCTGCCGCACCCTTACTTCACCTGTGGGTGAGCAAAAAGGCAAGGAAGAGAGAATGAGATGTGGAGCGGCAGATAAGGATCGGGGTAAACGAGGATGAGGTTGAAGTGGAGTGGGGTTGGGGGGCTGTGGTGGTAGAAAATCCTTCATAGATTCAGTTTTGAGAGCCTTACCATAAATCATAATGTGTTCAGCACAGCTATCAATGTGTCTGAAATAAAGTCATACAGGTGGTCCCTGATTTCCGATGGTTCGACTTACGATTTTTTTCACTTCACCATGGTGAGCTGGCGATAGACATTCAGTAGAAACCGTACTTTGAATTTCGAATTTAGATTTTTTTCCCGGGCAAGCGATATGCAGTGCGATACTCTCTCGCGATGCTAGGCAGCGGCAGCGAGCCGCGTCTCCCAGTCATTCAGAGGTGTGTATTGGGTATATTAAATGCATTTTCAACTTACGATGGTTTCACGGAACGTAGCCCCATCGTAAGTCAGGGACTACCTGTATTTGGATAGCTTTTAACTCTATGTCCTGCCCGCCCTCCCAACCCCACTCCACTCCAGTTTACATTTACATTTTGTTTATACCATACCAGTGATAGAGTCGGCAGTGAAAAGGTCGAGCCGGGGTCCCAGAAGGCGATAGCGTACCACCGCATTGGGCCCAATGTCCCGGTCTTCAGCCAACACTGGCCCATTTAACACTGACACTGGCCTGCCTGGGTGAGAGAAATGGACAGTGATGGATGAATGAATGGCCAGGATGGATGAGAGTGGTATGATGACAAAGAGTGAAGGACAGAGACAGGACAGAGTGAACGAAGGAGAAAAAAAGAAGGAAGAATTTGATCATACTTAGAATTCCTGACATTTGTACAAAAGAAAGAACGGCTGCAAAGAGAAAGAGAGAGAACAGAACACACCAGTGAGGGTGGTACCTGGAGGTGAGTTCTCCATGATCTCGGCCCGGTAGCTACTTTGTGTGAAAACGGGCCGGTTGTCGTTCTCATCCAGGATGATGATCATCAGCACGTCCGAGTCCTGCAGAGAAAGCCCAACGGGGGGGAGTGGGAGAAAAATCGGAACAATGACAGGAGAAAAGGGAGTCAAGCGAGATGAAAGAAGACAGTTATTCTTAATGAAATTAGAGCCTTACAAAACAAATGTCCTGCAACAGTTAACACGCATGATTTGTATGTTTATATGTATGTGAAAAACCTCTGGCTGTAGTACCCTTGAGCAAGGTGCTTACTTTAAAATTTTGCTCTAGTAAAATTACCCAGCTGTATAAATAACACACGCTAGCTGAAACCGCTTGTCCTAAGTGGGGTTACGGCAAACCAGAGCCCAACCCAGCAACACGGGGCGTAAGGCTGGAAGGGGAGGGGACACACACAGGACAGGATGCCATAAGGCACCCCAACCAGGACTCGAACCCCAAAGCCACCAGAGAGTGAGACCCAACCAAGGCTGCTGCACCACTGTGCCACCACACCCCCCGCTTAATAATGCTAAGCTTAAAACTGTGAGTCACTTTGGAGGAAAGCATCAGCTAAATGAATAAATGTAAATGATTTGTCACAGAGGAATAAATCACTGCGTAATATCTACAGTGACCATCAGTACGTGATGAAAAGGTCCCTGCATATAAACAACTATGAATATAGCCGAAGTACACAAAATAAAAATTACATTATTTCAACATTAGCAAGTGAACAGATGTAACAACTTGTGTACAACATTTGTGCACATTTTTTAGAAAGTACATACATTTTAAAAAAATGAAAAACTAAAATGATGAAGGCCACCAACTGAATATAAGCAAGAGGAAATGAAACAACACAGTGAGACAAAAGTCCCGAAACGGAAGTATTGTAAGGAAATGCAGGTATTAAGGAAAACCCAAAGTTGGGTGAAGAACAGTGGAAAAAGTTCATAACAATAGGAGTATAAACGTTAAGTGACATGTACACTGTGACTGAAATATGGAAAAAACACAATTTACAAGAAAAGGTGAGGTTTTGAGATGAGCTGAATGAGGTTGATTAGGATTGTTGTGAATGAAAGTTAGTTGTGAATGAGATAAAGGAACGTATTGAATAATTGTTTGATAGCATGTAGGATTTTAGTAGGAGGAAGGACCCTGGATTGTTCTTGCAAAATTCCACCAACCTCTCCATAAAAGAAAAACAAAATCAATAAAAGAGGTTAGCATAGTGGGCAGAACCCTTGCTTTGTTGTCAAAGAACTAAGGTTCAAATCCATACTCCCACTGTAACACTTCTGTAAAAGGTATTGAGTTACCCCAGTAAAAATCACTGAGCTGTATCAACAAGTAAATCATGGTAAATACACACACATATTTTCAGAACCACTTGTCCCATACGAGGTCACGGAGCCTAACCCGACAACACAGGGCGTAAGGCCAGAGGGGACACACCCAGGACAGGACACCAGTCCATCACAAAGCACCCCAAGCAGGACTCGAACCCCAGACCCACTGGAGAGCAGGACCAGGTCCAACCCACTGTGCCACCACACCCCACTCATGGTAAATAACTTTTTTTTTCCCCAAAAATATAGACCTTGTAAGACAAACGTTACAGAAACAACAATAATATGTAAATGACTGTTATTCAATGTGTTCGTATTCAACAAAAAAATCAGTTCAAGTGAATCAGTTTTGCTGTAAAATGTAGAGTTTTGCTTTGTGTGCAGTTCTACTTGTGTCTGTTGCGGTGACGGACGCAGACCTTTCGGGCGATGCGTGGGTTTTCAGGGTTGTCTTTCACAGTGATGGTCAATCTGTACTCTGCTACCCGCTCTCGGTCCAGAGGCCTGTTCACCTGCACCACACCTGTCTGGTGCCAGGAAGGCAAGAAAGATAAATTGAGAGAGAGACCCGGACAATCCTGACATTAAAGAATACTGGAGAAAACCTCTACGTTTTACTCCCCGTTAAAGCCACATTTTCGGTTCAACTGGGTCTAAAGTCAAATCCTTTACTCCGGAATGTTCTACTTCTAAGACCAGAGCATAACTTCTTAGCCACTATTCACCTAATGGTGTTTATTTAGAGATCAAAACTCACCTCCCCCCCACCCCCCTCTACTTGAATTCTCTTCTTGCTCCCGTCTGCTCGAGACACCTCCCATACCGTGTCGTTTATGTAGAAGGCTCCGTCAGTGTTGCCCGCAGTGATGTTGTAGGTGAGCAAGGCGTTGCGGCCACTGTCAGCATCCCGAGCCAGCACCTGCATCACGGAGGTGTGGACAGGGGCTCCTTCGCTGACACTCTGGTTCTGGGGTAGATTCAGCAGAACTGGGTCGTTGTCATTGATGTCTAGAACCCGTACACCTACCACCACCTGAATGACAGTGAAAAACAGGAAGGGTTCATCAGGGAATCTGAGGGCAGCATGTACAGTCGTGTGAAAACATAAGTACACCCATGGAAAATGTAGCCTTTTTCCACTAATTTGGGCATGCAGACATTCAATCTTCATTTAATCACTGCCTATATATAAAACTGACATACCTGAACAAATGACACATCAAACTCACATTATGTAGTCCTTTTTATAATGGAAATAAAGAGAAATATAGATTTGTAACAAGGAAAAAGTAAGTACAGCCCTACATTAATCACAACATCAAATACACAAAATTAGACTCAGGTGTACCAGATGAGGTGCCAATGATGAGAACATTGTTAGGGAGGATCCCAGAGGAACCTGTGCTATTTAAAACTCAGCTCCGTAGGATATGGTTTGTTCTTTGCTATTGAATTGTGTGGTGTCACCATGCCTTGATCAAAAAAAAAAAAAAAAAAAAAAGCTCTCTAAGGCCTTCAGAAAGAAGGTTGTGGATTCCCATGAGTCTGTGAAGGGATTTAAAAAGATCTCTAAATTATTTGAAACCAGTCATTCCACCCCATGGAAAAGCATCTACAACTAGAAAAGATGTGAAGCAACTGCCGGTTTGTCTAGGACAGGCTGCCCCAGCAAATTCAGCCTAAGAGCAGATGTAAGATGCTTAAAGAAGTCTCCCAAAACCCTCAGATTTCATCCCAGGATCTGCAGGTTATTCTTGCAACTGTTCATGTCAACATGCATGAGTCTACCATCAGAAAAAGATTGCGCAACTTTGATTTGCATGGGAGGTGTGCGAGGAGGAAGCCTTTACTGTCCAAAAACAACATCCAGGCAAGACTAAAATTTGCCAAGTGAACACATAGGCAAACACCAGAACTTCTGGAACAATGTACTCTGTATAGATGAATCAATGGGAGAGTTGTTTGGCCACAGCACCAGAAGACATGTTTGGGGCAAACCAAAGACAGCATTTGAGGAGAAGAACCTCATACCAACTGTAAATCATAGTGGTGGAAATGCTATGGTTTGAGGGTGCGTTGCTGTCTCAGGGCCTGATTGCCTTTCAGTTATAGATTCACCTATGAATTCTGCATCATATCAGAGAGTGCTTGAAGAAAAGGTGAAGCCATCTGTCCAAAACTTTAAGCAGAACTGGAAGTGAACCTTTCAGCAAGATAATGACCCTAAGCATACCAATAAGTCTACCAAAGAATACCTCAAAAAGAAGAAATGGAGGGTTCTGGAAAGGCCTGGTCAAACCTCAGATTTGAATCCCGTTGAAATGTGGGGGAGGGGTTTGAAAGAGGCTATACATGCAAGAAAATCCTCAAATATTTCAGTTAAAGGAATTCTGCATGGAGGAATGTTCAAAAATTTCATCAAGTCAATGTCAAAGACTCGGAGACAGTTTTATGAAACAGCTATAAGTTATTTCTGCTAAAGAGGGCAATACCAGCTTCTGAGACTTGGGATGTAAATGATTTCTTGATAGCTGGTAGTGTATTTGTTGGAGCTACTGCCTTTAGATCCATAGGTCACAGGTTTGATCCTACCCTTTGGCTGTAGTACCCTTGAGCAAGGTACCTACCCTGAATGGCTCCAGTAAAATTACCCAGAAGTGTAAATGGTTAAATAATTGTAACCTTAACACTGTCAGCTGCTTTGGAGGATAGCATCAGATAAATGTAAATTAGCAAGGAATTTCATATCAGTAAACTTTTGTTGAATAAATCATTGAAAAATCAAATTTTCATTATTTTTGTTCGTGTATATCTCCTTTATCTACAGCGACCGTTCAAATGAAGATGAAATGTCTGCATGTCCAAATATGTTGAAAAAGGCAAAATTTTCCATGGGGTTTATTCACTTTTTCACGAGTGTAAAAGAAGAGAGAAAAGAACACATCTAATAGCCTCTTAAATGCTCACTATACCATGCGTGTGCCCCTGAGCAAGGCGGTGAAGGTCTTTATTTTTTAAAAATTTATTTAGAATTTCTTAAAATTTTATGAACAGCGCTGGATCACACCAGGGGTATCTTTATATGAAAGGATTTTATGTGATATGTGAGAATTTCTGTAAAATCTGGTTGATTATGTTTTACATGTATATGTGGGACTGATTATATTTCATTACAGGTACATGATGGTACCTGTGGAGAAGTACCAGCATAGACGCACGTGACTGTGTGTGTCTGTGAAAGTGTGTAGGTGTAGAGAACTGGGTATTATTAGGCACTGGAAAAGGAAACTTGATAGCGGAGATTTAACTTGTCACGGGCGAAGAGTGACACAGCGGAAGTGTTATGGCACTGTTGGAAACACTGCGCTCGTTGAAAACAAGAAAAACTGTGTGCGCTGCAGAAAAAAATTCCACATCGAAGAAGTTTAAATGCAGAATGAAAGAAAAAGAGATGAAACCGAAAGCAAGAAAAATGATTTCTGCCTTTTTGTGTAGGAATTGTCTCCGTGTCCATCGATACATCATAGTGAGCACGTGTATGTGTGGTGTATGCGTGGTCAATATCAGCACACACCCAGCGTGTTTGTATCACACCCACCCATTTGTGTCACACCAAACACACAAATGCACGACACAAACACACTGAGTGTGTGCTGATATTGAGGTGACAAGCATATTTCTGACCGTGCTGCTAAGCTGTGGTGTGCCCAGGTCCCAGGCAGTGACAGTGATGTTGTAGAAGGGCGTAGTCTCGCGGTCCAGCTCTACATCTCTTTTGACACGTAGCTCGCCGTCCACTGGAGACACCACAAACTCACCTGAGGGGGAAAAGAACAGGGTCAGTTGATGAAGAAACACAACACACACAGAGACATGCACACACAAGCACACACACCATGTACTCACTCTGAGGGTCTCCGGCTGTGATGTTGTACTCCACCTTGCCATTGAGCCCGGAGTCCTCATCCGTGGCTTTTAGGGTCCAGACACGAGGTCCTGGCTGACCCTCCGTTATGTCAAAGGGCCCCTCGTAAGGTCGAGGGAAGGCGGGGGTCTCGTCGTTCACATCAATTACATTCACTATTACCTGTCAGTGGCAACACCGGGAAAAACGTCACCAGCAAGTCTACGAGAGTCATCGTTACATTTATTCATTTACCTGACGCTTTTCTCCAAGGTGGCTTCTAAGGCCACAATTACTACAGTTATTTATCGAGTTGGGAAATTTTACGGAAGCAATTCAGGGTAAGTACCTTGCTTGAGGGTTCTACAGCTGGAGGTTGAACCCACACCCTTTGGATCCAAACGCATTCACCCTACCCACTGTTACAATGTGACTCTGCCAGTAGCTTAAGCACAATAAATACAGCATCCAACAGGTAATTAAATTCATGCTACTGCACTCAATGTAATTCATATGTGTTCTAAGACTTGGCATCATGTGGACAGTAACCGTTCAAGTATTTGTTTCTGTTGCAGTATTTTATGTAAAGCTGCAGCAATTTTACAATGTCAAAGTTTATCCGTATATACGGATGAATGTTCTTGTGCCGTTTGTGTGCGTTATGGGAGTTTGCTTTTACCGTGGCACTGGACGTCAGGCGGAGTCGAGGGATGGGGCACTGGTCAGTCGCCGTGACCATCAGTGTGTAGTGCCCACGGCTGATCTCGTAGTCCAGGGCTTTCGCTGTTACAATCGTACCCTGTTGGGTGCAAAATCCCACGAAAGTAAACATCATGCTGACCAAGAGCACAGGTTTTGGGGATATTTCTGTCACGAAATGAAAACTTAACCAAAGGAATGCTCTGTGGCTCAAGCCTGAGGCCGCACTCTCACCGTGATGCTGTTGATATGGAATGTCTGGATGAGGTTGCCTTGGGCAATGGCATAGCGCACTGTGCCGTTGAGCCCCTCATCGGAGTCAACTGCTGTCACGGTGGCGATGGCAATGCCCACGGTGTTTGGACCCTCGCTCAGCACTGTCACATACTCCTCCACGGGAAACTTTGGTGCGTTGTCATTCTCGTCCACGATGTACACTACAACTATTGTTGAAGACTGCAAGAAAGAGACATTAAACAGAAAAATACATTACCCTTGGACGCAGCACACTGTGAAAAGGGAGCCAACACACAGTTGGAAGCACCATAATATGTTTATATGCAGTATTCCTGACTACGTGACAAGTATCTTCAGCAGTTCACCAGTGATTTGACTCAAAGCTCAACAACTACTCAGCTGCGTACCCTGTTCGAGTCTTGACGTTTTAGGGACAAACGTATCCCTGAACTGCAGCGTTCAACGGAATCAACCAATCAGAAAGGATGAAGTAATAGAATGAATGAAAATGATGTATCCAGGAGGTGTAACAACTTGCCAGTGTTGGGGACCGAAAAAGCTAGCAGGACTTGTCAACAGAGATACACACAAATACTGGAGGAGGGGATGTGGGGGGGTTGGTCATCACTTTAATGTCTCTGATACTTTATTTCTCACATTTCTGTGCATTAAATCTGAAATACAGTAAACAAATTGTAGGGAAAGGTAAAATAACCCCCTTGACACTGCCTTGCGTGGTTTATAGTAACCAAAAAATGTCAGTTCATAGTTCTTGTAAAAAGAGTTTCTCACTTGGGATGTGCTGGATTGTGGCATATCAGTTACATCCTTGGGCAATTCCAAAAAAATAAAAAGTATTTCTTTTGTTCTGTTGTGCAGTGTGAGGGGAGAGGTGGTAGTGTAGTGGTTATAGTTGCTGCCTCTGGTTCTAAAGGTTGTAGGTTCAGTCCCCCCCTCTGGATGCAGTGTTTGTGCACAGCAGACTTAACATAAATTGCTTAAGTAATGTTTTTACATTTACTTATTTAGCAGACACTTTTCTCCAAAGCAGCTAGCCACCCAAGCAGGGTTGCTGCAAACTAGAGCATAGGGCTGGGGGGGAAGAGGACACAACACCACTCCATTGCATGGCACCCCGAGTGGGACTCAAACCCCAGACCCACCAGAGAGCAGGACCCAGTCAAACCCACTGCACCACTGTATCACCATGCCTTCTCTCCAATGGATGCTATGTAGTGTTATCAGCCCACACACCTTATTCAAGGCAGAATAAGACAGCTGGTTGAGTCGAGTTTGACAGTGTGTGGAGCCAGACACCTTTTGGTGGGCTGGTGATTCATTCTGATCCGTAAAAGAAAGGAATAAAAAAAAAATAAAAATAAAAAGAGTAATACAGCTGGCAGCATGTGGTTACAGTTACTGCTTTTGGACCCGAAGGTCACAGATTCAATTCCCACCACCATCTGTGGTACCCTTGAGCAAGGTACTTACCCTAAATTGCTCCAGTAAAAATTACCCAGCTGTGTAAATGTGTGAATAATTGTATGTATCTTAACAGTGTAAGCTGCTTTGAAGAAAAGTGTCAGCTAAATGAATAGCTGTATATATGTACACACTCCTGGGACAGCTAGTAGTATAGTGGTTAGAGCTTTTGCCTTTGCATCCAAAGGTTGTAGGTTCAAATCCCCTTTCTGGTTGTAGTACTTCTGACCAAGGCACTTATTCTAAATTACTGCTTTAATGTTACCAGGCTGCCCAAGTGCACAAATAATTATAATCTTAATGTTGTAAGTTGCTTTAAAGAAAAGTGTCAGCTAAATGAATAGCTGTATATATGTACACACTTCTGGGACAGCTAGTAGTATAGTGGTTAGAGCTTTTGCCTTTGCACCCAAAGGGTGGAGGTTCAAATCCCCTTTCTGGCTGTAGTACTTCTGACCAAGGCACTTATTCTAAATTACTGCTTTAATGTTATCAGGCTGCCCAAGTGCACAAATAATTATAACCTTAATGTTGTAAGTTGCTTTAAAGAAAAGTGTCAGCTAAATGGATAAATGTAGAAAGCTTCACACTTGGGGACAGCTGGTAGCACAGTGGTTAAAACTACTGCTTTTAGACCCAAAGGTCACAGGTTCAATTCCCACCTCCAGCTGTACAGTACCCTTGAGCAAGGTACTTACCCTAAATTGCTCCAGTAAAAATTAACCAGCTGTGTAAATGGGTGAATAATTGTATCTAACACTATAAGTTTCATACGCGTTTTTACTCTTCTTCGCATGAGCCTTGGCTTGTAGAAAGCAAAGAGTGTTTGCTGTTAATTCGTAAGTTGTGTGTACAGTGTTGTTTGAAGGCAGCGATCAGAGCCCAACACTTATTACTTATTGTATAGGAATAAGTAAATATATGGAAAAAATGTAAATATTTAAATCACGGGAGGCTGAAGGGCGCCGTGTTGCGCAAACGGTTAGATTGTTGTTGGAACACAAGTTCACACACAGCATTTCAAAATAAGAAGCGAAAAGAAGTGCGTCACTAAAGTAAAAAAAAAAAAAAAAAAAAGAGGAAGGGACGTTTAAGTTCAGTTTTATTTCAGTTTTTTCAAACTTTTGTCGCCCTCTCGTTCGCGTGAGCGTGCGGAGGAGTTTCTCCACAGGTTTCCTGTTCGCCGTCGTCGCTCCGCAGCTCCCGGGCGCGCACACACACACGCACGCACGCACGCGCGCGCACACCGCACGTCAAGCAACACGCGGAACACGCACGCACAGCTCCGCGAAGCGACACACAGCGCGTGTTCCTGAGCGACGCGGCCACCTGAGCGGAGGAGAGCATGTCGGAGCTGCGCGTCAACGCCGCGACGGGACTCGGGCTGCCGCTCGCCTGGCTCTGTTTGCAAGTGGCGGCTATCGTCGTCGGGGGTGAGTCAGTCGGTCGGTCGGTCGGTCGGTCGGTCGGTCAGCGCGGTCGCCTGCTTCTCGCGCCTCCGCGCGTCACGCTGGAGGCGCTTCGGTGCGTGAGGCGGGCAGCCGGGCGCGCGCCTTGCAGTGTGAGCTGAGCTGGTCTTCAACGGGCGCTTCGCGTTCGTCCCCTTTTTTAAACGGTCTCCAGTGACCTTTTTATAACTTTTTTTAGCGGGCCTCTGTTGTAGTTCCTGGATTGTTGTAAACGACGTGCAGCTGAGTGCAGTACGAGCGGCTCGGTTCTGTTTTTTGGGGGGGGGAGAAGACGAAAACTCAACGGAACGGCGCCGCCGCCGCCGCCTTCGGTCCCTCCGCGTCCTCGCGGTCTTGGCTCGGCAACGTGAGCGTTTTCCACCCTGTATTGTTTTCCACCGCTTTGTGGGCCGCCCCGCGCCTGGCTTGAAGCGGGAGGGAAATCGCGGTGTTTTCACACTTTTGTCCACTGACTTGGCAGTTTTGTTTTTTTCTTTTTTTTTTTTTCTAGCCACGTCGTGGCACAAAAAAAGTAGCGCGCGGGGCTCGAGCCTCGGGTCCGAAAAGAGTGTAAAACAGCGCAAAAAAAAAAAAAACCACTTTTTTAATTTATTTTTTTTCTCCTGCACGGAGCCCAGGGAGAACAGCACAAGAAGTTCCAGCCCTGACTCAAACACAACCGTTATGACAACATGGTGTTTTCAAGCAAGGTACTGAAAATTTTTTGGGGAGAACAGTTGTTAGTGGGCGTTTCACTGTGTGATGTGTCAGGAGATTTCCAAATGTTGGGTTTGTCCAAAACAAAATGTTACCCTGGCACCTCTTAAGAAGTATCATGCGATAGAGGTGAGAGACAAAATACTGTGGTGCAGTGCAGTGAACACAGTAAAGTGTGTGTGTAATGCAGGGATCCATACCTGAGTATGTGGGGTGGGAAATAGATCATGGATTATAACACCTTGAAAACTGCACTATAAATAGTTCAGGCATTGTTTGCCTTCACCTTTTGCTCTGCGGGGTGGGGGAAACAAATGTGATACATTTTGAGTTTGCTTTTGGTACGGAACACTGAATTTGTTTGACAGAATGGGGTGTTTGTGTTATATACAGTCTTGGCAGTTGCACCCAAAAAAAAAAAAAAAAAAACAGAAAACGGCATCATGGTGAAAATATGGTGAGCAGAAGTGCAAGAAAGGAGTATAGTGTTCCTGCGACACGCTCACACATACAGAGCAGTGTGAAGGTGAAGAAGCTGCAGGGTTTGTGCACTTCCCTTTTTTGAAATGTGAAGGACTGCTTTAAACCCAGACATTGAAAACAATTTCGGTCGACACAGACTGGAGAAGAGCTGCATGGGTTGATGTTCTGGGCACCCAGTATTTACTTAGCGTGACAGTGCCGTGTGTCTCCATTTGTGTTTGTGGAGGAGAGAGACCAACTCCTCTTGTTTCTATATCAATGCAGTCTAAGCAGAACAACACATGAGAAGAAGAAAGTGTGTTGTACTGGAGTGAGGAACAGCGCTGGATGTCAGTTCTCCAGTAGAGAGTGGAATGTAGCTCAGAGTAAACAAAGTTATTCTCCGTACTTTGATATTTGTCCCGTTCGTTAAACCCTGTTCTCCTGGTTAAGTGTGTGTGCAAGTAGCACCTCCTTACACTTTTGGCTTGTCGTCACACAGCTGAGCCTTGAATTGTGTTTCTGCTTTGTTTGTTGTTTCCTTCCTCGGAAGGGGGGAGGGCTGATTAGGTTTGTGCAAACACTTACAGATGGGGTCGAGGTCTGCTCTGGCCCTGGACTTGAGATAACCACCCACTGGAATCAGCCTGTCTTGTTCCTCTCTGAACTTGTCATGGTGTAGGCGAGGACAGGGTGGGAGGGTGGGTGTTGGATAAGAAGAGAACACAATGTCTTACGGGAGACATGAGCTGACGAATGGTGGGTTTAAATGATGTTGACATTAGAGAGGGCCTTCACTCCATTGTTTTTCTGTCTTTATCAACCGTTTGGACTTCCTGTTGCATGCACACTAATTTGACTTGCATTGCTACAAGTCATATCAGTGGTAGGCAACAGGTAAACTTTTCAATAATTCCCTGGAAGCAGGAAAATCTTTACATTTATTCATTTAGCAGACACTTTTCTCCAAAGTGACATACATCTCATAGAAAATACAATGTGTTCATTACATTAGCAGGAAGAGACTCTTTACACTCTTTAAAGTGACAGTGTTTGTATCTATAGCCTCTGTGCAAACTGTCAAAGTTTTGTAAAATTTCATTACTCAGTTATGTTCCACTCTAAGTAAAACTGCTCTTTTATCCTCATATTAAATAGTTGTCACAATATGCAAAAGCTGGGGTTAGCTAACAGTCATTTATGGTCTGGATGACTGAGATCTGGACTTGAGGCTTACTGTAGCAAAACCTGCTGAAGACTAGAGTAAACATTGCATGAAAGGTTTTGCTGGTGTTTGGCTTTTCTTCCACAGCTGAGTTAACTGGCAGCATTGGCCTCAGTCCAAGGACATTTCTCATCACATTCTATCGTTATTTTCCTTTTGGGAAGCACACATCTGTCTTGCTCAATGATTTTGGACGGACCAGGGTTTATTGAGCTCGTTGGCAATGCTAGATTGCCATAGGAAACATGGAAAGAGGACAGGAGTGCCTGTGTTCAGGCTCCTGCTGCCAAATTTTACTTTAAAATGATGGCCTGATTCTTCAAGTGGAAAAATCCCTTGCTGGAGAAGGACAGTTAGGAATGTATTCATTCAAGTTTGGTTTTCATCCTACTGGAGTGAAGTTCCAGTGAGGACAAAATCTCAGCATCAGGAACTCCAATTTGTTGCCCAAAGTACTTCATATGCAGAACTAGAATAGCTGTTTAGATGGGTTATAAGTAAGGTGCAATATGTTTGGAGTCTATAGTCCATATTTTCATGTTCTGACTGAAAAAGCGATGAGAACCAAAGTGTGTTCTATATATCACGTTGGAAACAAGAGCTGTAAGACAACACCTCAATTCTGGTAGGAGAGGGAGGGAAAGCAGGAGGCGGCTTAGTGAGTCACTTGGGCATCCCGGAGGAGAATTTTCCTGGGAAAGGATTATGGAAAGTTTAACAAATGACTATCACAAACTGACAGATAATCTTGACTAAAGGTAGGGAATGGGGGTGAGAGAGGAGCTGGAATGCTGCCACTCATTCCACTCTGTTTGCTATATTATTTTAATGACCCTGACTTCAGGTGTGTAATGCCGAGACAACATAGAGAGGATCCTCTGTCCTTTGTCCTCCTGCATTGTGTACAGGAAATCTACGCCCACTTTCAGGAGAAGGAAATATACCTTAAGGTCCATAACATGACATACTGACATTATGGCGATCAGCTCAAATAACAAAGATATCTGAAACAGCATTGCAGTACATGCTGGTAGAACGAGGGGTGCGTCAAAGTTAATGGTAGCTTTTCATTTCAAATTTGTAGTGTCTTGCATCTGAACCACAATGAATTTACCATTTGAAAACAAAAAAAAAAAGCTTCCACGCTTGGCAGTATATTTGCTTTGGATTCAGCCTTATATTTTCCACCATCAAAGGAAAAAATCTGATCGATTGTGTTGCATTAAACCCTTTTGTCATAGTTTTGCGTTGACCTATATGCGTATCACCAGGCTGCAGTGAAACCGAATATCAGTGAAAGATGATCTGTTCTCAAAGTGTGAGACGGAGGCCAGTGGTATAGTTTATGGGACGTGTGAGAAGTCCATTGATTCTGGAGTTGGCACTGAAGCTCTCCTGTCCCCTGGGGCTGGGAGAACTGCACCTGAATGCCCTGTGGGAACAGTCTGTCATATCAGGGTTGTCAGTTGTCAGTGGACTGCAACAAGGACCACCCTGCAAAAGGGTGCTCAAAGCCAGGGGTAAAAATAATATAATATGAAGATAATATTGCAATGTTTTGCATTTCTGAATAAGATTTTGAAGTGGAATTGACGTTACGTAGATGTCCAAGTGACAGATCATGGAATAATAAAGTCTCGGTCTCTCTGGCACAGTCCAGAAGGAATTTCTATGCACATGTCCTCCAAAGGCAAAAAAAAAAAAAAAAACTCTGAGAAATTTGCCTGGATTAAAAAAACAAGGCGGGTAGGCGGGCGGTGGTGGTTGACGCTCAGGGAATAACAAAAAACAAAACTATGTGCTGGAGGGGTGGGCTAGTTGGAGTATTTGTGAGGTTAAAAACTAGAATTTTGACAATGAAGGCAGGGATCTCTTGAGACTGGAAGCAGGAACCTGGGTTCGGGACCCTCACCTCAATGGGGGCTATAAACAGCAGCAAATAATGGGCGGGGCTTGATGGTGTGAAACAAGCCAAATGGCACGTTCTATTGTACCTCTGGAGAGACAGGAACAGCGAGGGGGGCTGCAGTTTCAGTTAATCACCACCCCTGGATTTCCTATTGAACTTCCTCACACACACACACACACACACACACACACACACACACACACACACAAAATTGTGGCTGCTTTTTACATTTTCAGATAACCGTTGTACAGTTTTATAATGCCAACTGCTTGAAAAACTAGGCCATGCTAAATGTGACTTTGTTTTCCTAGGTGGAAAACATGTCTTAATCCATTGAATTTTGGATCATCACTAAATGAGACCTAGCAAGAAGTTACAGAGAAGCAAAACCAGTGTCTGATTTGGTTGGATGGATTTGTTTGTTTTAGTCTGTGCGTTTAATATCTGGCTGTATTGGTCTTCATTCATAATTGTAACACTTATTCTAAGGAGGTAGAGGTGGCAATGAAGAACTCGTGTGTGAGGCTTTTGCTGAAGCATCTCAAAGTTCAGACTGTCTGTGTGCTGTCTGATGTGGAATTGGGCAGAGTTCACTTCCATTACTGTCTGGGTCACCAGAAGTCAGGTGCGAGTTTGTGTGCGCGTGTGCATGTCGCGCTTAAGGTGGAGAGAAGTCTGAAGAAGCAAACAGAGTTGTGGATCCAAAACACTGTTGCTGTAGTAACAGGGTAGGGCGCATGGCTGCGGAGGAGGAAAAGCTCATATGCCAAACCAACACACAGAGGGAAGTCCACTCCCAGGAAGCTGGCCCGGATCCACGGGCGCTCTGCGCGCTCAACGCACATGTCCGCGACCACAGAAAACATTCACACAGCAGCCAGAGTAAGGTCGTGTTTACTCTCCTCTAGGTGTGCGCACACACACGCGCACACACACACACACGGTAAAAACATAAGGGTGCGTACAGTGTCGTTTCCAGGCGCATACACACACAAAAAACAACCGAAGGGTGGGCGGCACAGTCACGTGAATGTTGGGTTACTCATTTTCATCCATCCATGCTACATAATCCTCTACACACAAACAATCCTGACTGCACCAAAGTCTATGTTTGGCATTTCCTTAGACGTGCCAACCTATTTTTTTTTTTTTTTTTTTTTTTTTTTTGCTTCGGTGGGCTCGCTCTTGACTACGAATTAGACAAGGCTCCTTTTGTGTATAAATATTTTTTTGGTCTTCATTTAAGTGCTTTGTGTTGGGAGGTGACTTGAGCCTGTCTGAGGGTTCATGAAGGAATCCTCACTTTGTTCCTTTCTTGCGTGTCGTGTGCAAATTTGTGTATCGCGTCCGTTTTGCATAAAAGTCCCTTTTTTCCTTTCCAAGCGGGAGGGCGACATGAAAACATGCCAGTTCTGTCTTGCTCTGGCGCTGTAACTCCCACGCGCTTGCAGACGCATGCCGGCATATGGGACACGAAAAGCACAGCATTGCACAGGGCTGACATCGGCGGCATTGTGCATTGAAGGCACGGGGTCGCGAAACAACTTGTCAGCAGCGGTCTTAAATCGTGCCCTTGTGGGCAGATGAGTTCAGTTCACCAAGAGGCTGCGAAATGCAGCCTCTGGCTTCGGAGTTGAGGGCAGCACTCGTTATGCGATAAGATGCATGGATGGACCTCCAAAGGGCTCTGCTTGGAATGCACAAAATGCGTGATGTGAAGACATTGATAAACAAGAGGAGAGCGCCATAAAAGGGAAGAAAAAAAAAACGCCCGCAACACATGCTTTGCCGCCCTCCCCTTGTTCCTGTTTCAGTCACTCTGCTTTATCTGGGCTTTAAAGTCACGAGCACAAGAGGGGAGGGCTTGCAGATTTGGAGAAACGAGGCTTCGAGACACACAAGAGGATCTCGGCAAGCAAAGCACCACGCAGCGGTTGGTCGCAAGGTGTTGCAGAAGAGCTCAGCAGTAAAGCAGGAAGCACAATAGTTCACTTCACACGCTTATAACCTGAAGGCTTTTAGATCAAATCCCAGAAGGGACCTTTAAACGAGGCGTGTAACCTTGCTACCTCAGTAATCAGTACAACTGTAAGCCACTTGGATGGGTTGGAAAATGATGTAATAAATTTGCCAGTAATGGATATTATTGTTAAGACTCTTCCAAGTTTGATGTAAAAACTTGGTAGGCAGTTAATTTTCAGGAAGGAAGGTGCATTGAGGTAAATCCAGTCTACTCCGCGAATGTGATTTCATGTAATATTAGATGTTGTTCCATGCACATTTCAAAGTGGAGCTGTCGCACCTGGCTCACTCTGTGGTATTCACATCTTCTCCAGATGCTCTGGTTTCCTCCCACAGTCCAAGAATGTATTTCAGGTGGATCGGTGAGTCTAAATTGCTAATAGGGCTTAAGTGTGAGTAAACACTTGTGTACAATTGCCCTGTCATGGACTCCTCTTGTCCTGGGTATACCCTGCCTCATGCCTTATGCTTTCACGATAGGCTCCTGTCCACTGTGATTGAGCTAGTGGTGTGGTTAAGGGCTTGATCTTATAACCTGCAGGTGAACAGTCTAAGCCCTACATCTACCCTGCAGTTGGTGTACCCTTGATCGAGCTTCTTACCCAGCATTACTCAAGTAAATATACCTACAAAATGGCACCTATGTACATGGATGGGTATTTTTGAAAAATAATATTTCCCATGTTTTTAAAATTTTCTTCACCACAGCAGGCGATGAGCACCTGAGGGTCACAGCCCCACATGCGTCCTACATCTGCCCGGAGGGTGCCAATGTCAGTATGGAATGCATCTCCGAGGGTTCACTTCTACAGGCCCATGACCACCTGCGGCAGGTGTGGCTCTTCACGGAGCATCAGAACGAGCACTGCCGTGCGAAAGTGCACCCGCGCGCCGGAACCGACCATTCCTCCACCATCACATATGGCTTCAAGGGATCCACGTTCTTCCTGACGCTGCAGAATGTGACGCGTGCGGACCAGGGCCGCTACTGCTGCTTTGGTCTGGACATCGAGGGAGGAGAGCATCAACACAGGGTCATGCAGAAGCCACACAGCCATGTGTTGTTGACCATCACACCACGTAAGTTAGGAACAGCATTGCCACTCAAGCATGCTTGTGCATAAGCATCCAGATTCTGTATGGGAGCACATGCTTACAGAAAGGACTGTTTTGTATGTGTATAAATGCACACACCAATAAGCTAAAGAAAAAATCACTTAGACCGTAAACATAACCATAGTCTTAAAATGCTGTTTTTAAACACTTTGGAGTATTGATTGATACATAGTATCGGTCAGAAGTCTAACATGTTTTTCCTGCTCTGCACTCAGATTGACCATTACTGTATATTTAAACTAGATTGATTCCATTTGTTCTTGATACTCTCAGCTTTGCTCACAAATTTAGTTAATGATTGGCTTCTTCTGAACAGTGTTGTATCCTTATGGCATTTTAGGGCACAATAGATCTTCAAAATGTGCCGTACTGGACCAGAAGCCCTCTGAAGGTATGTATTGTGCTATTCAATGGGGTGCTGCTGATGTCGTGTTGAATAAAGCTGCTACCTTAGGATCCAAAGGTCGCAAATTTGAATTCTGCCTACTGCTGTTGTACTGTTGAGCTAGGTGCTTATCCTGAATAGCTCCAGTAAGAAATAAGCAGGTGGAGGAGAAGCGTCAACTTAATGAATCGCAGGCTTTCCGACCTGCACAGTAACCGTTGTACTCAGGACTGTGCCGTGTAACCTTAGTCTCAAGTAAATCAGATACCTCATTGAAGACTGCAGTTTGTGCTGGTTTTCTGAGTTCTGTAGTATTGTGGTCATCTGGCCTATTTTTACATACATTCATATAGCTGACGCTTCCAAAGCGCCTTATGTTAATCTAATTACAATTACTTACACAACAGGGTAACTTTACTGGAGCAATTTAGGGTAAGTACCTTGCTCAAGGGCACTATAGCCGGAGGTGAGATTCGAACCTGCGACCTTTGGGTCTAAAAGCAGCAGCTCTAACCACTGCACCAGCAGTTTCCCTGTTTTTCGGGTTTACATTTTCATTACATTTATTCATTTAGCTGATGGTTTTCTCTAAAGCAACTTCTGCTGCATCACTCACATCTTTGCACTCTGCCACCCCCAGTTATTTACCCATTTATACAACTGGGTAATTTTACTGGAGCAATTCAGAGTAAGTACCTTGCTCAAGGGCACTACAGCCAGAGGTGAGATTCAAACCTGCAACCTTTGGGTCCAAAGGCAGCAGCTCTAACCGCTACCCCAGTAGCTGCCCCTTGTTTTAGGTTTAAAAATTTACACATTTAACTCATGCTTTTTTTCAAAGCGACTTAAATAATGGTAAGTACCTTGCTCAAGGGCACTATAGCCAGAGGTGAGATTCGAACCTGCAACCCTTGGGTCCAAAGGTAGTAGCTCTAACCATTGCCCCAGTAGCTACCTGTTTTTCAGCTTTAAACATTTACACATTTAACTCATGCTTTTTTTTCCCAAAGTGACTTAACATTAACTTACTTACCCTGAATTGCTCCAGTAAAATCACCCAGCTGCATAAATAACGGTGAGTAACTTGCTCAAGGGTACTACAACTGGAAGCAGGGATCAAACCTGTAACTTTTAGATTCAAAGGCAGCATCTCTCAACACTACGCCACCACCTGCCCCAGCTTAACTTAGTAAAGTCTCCTGCAGCACTGTAGCCCTTCTGAAGATGGATCTGACCCCCTGCGGCATAAGCATACATTTGCTTGTTTACTGAAACCATACATGTATTAAACCCCTCCTCTATCCTCAGGCACTGTGGCAGCTGGCTTAGCAACAGCAGGGTGCATCATGGGTATCATCTCCTTACCACTCATTCTGCTACTGGTGTACAAGCAGAGGCAAATGGCCCAGTCCAGTCGACGTAAGTAATTATTCAGAAAAGCTTACATCCAGGTCCAACACATAGAGAAAAGGTAACGAAAGAACTATATACAGACGTGTCGCTTAACTACAGGGATGCATTCTGAGAAATGCATCGTTAGGTGATTTCATCGTTGTGCGAAAATCATAGCGTACTTATACACACCTAGATGGTATAAGCTGGATGCAGTCAAGAGATGCGATAAACACGATATTTATGATGTCGCTGCCGGCGTAACACGGCATACTTTTTTACAAATAGAAAGTACTGTAAAATAATAAAAGTACAGTACAGTATAGTAAATACATAAAACAGTGACAGGTGTTTATTATAATAAGATCTGTACTGTACATAATTGTATGTTCTATACTTTTATACGACTGGCAGCGCAGTAAGTTTGTTTACAGCAGTATCACCACAAACATTTGAGTAACACATTGCGCTACGACATCACTGGTCGATAAGAATTTCTCAGCTCCCTTATAATCTTATGGCACCACCATCGTATATGCTGTCAGTCGTTAAGCGGCGCATGACTGCACTATAGTTAATCACACTTTTGACTCAGAGTTGTAGGGGGGAGCACTACACCGGGAGACACTGTCAGCTTCTTTGCAAAGGGCCCATGAAGTGAAAGTTCAAACCCACGGCACCACTGGTTAGCCTCCAAATTAAAGTAAAAAGTTTGAAGAATAAACAAAACACATGCAAACCTGCGCTTGGTACAGTTCTGTGCAGTCGTGTTCTAACTGTCAGGCCTATTTACCAAGTTTTAAAACTGCTGAACCGTCATGACCGTTTCAAGTTGTACAACCTGAAGGACAGCATTTTCTCTCTCTCTCTTCCTCTTCCTCTCTGTTCCAGCTGTTGGTACATGAACATTGCTAAAACAAGGCACTTTACACAGTTAAGCAATCCTTCCGATGCTACATCACACCAGAGAAATCTGTTGAAAAGCAGTAATTCACCTGGCACCATAGACAGAAACTGTAAATTCTGGGTAGGATTTTATAAGGAAAAAAAAAAAAATTAAAACGCTGATCTTTAGAAACAGTCTCTTGAGACCCCTGCAGGTGTGATAGTTGCTGAGGGTGTGATAGTCTAGAGTGAATGTTGGCGAAAAAGGTTTCCGTCTGAGATTCGTTTCCTGTTTCTGTCTTGGTGCAACATCTGCTGGGGACACCTTACTTGGGCTAAACAACATTTTGTAGTCTAATGACGGCTATTTTCTTTTCCTACCCAGGTGCGCACGAAATGGTGAGAATGGACAGGTGAGTGTATACAAACGGACTCAGGCTTAGCACATGGATATTTTACAGATACCCTGCAAAGAATCCAGTTTTGAGTGGCACTGTAGTATTTCAACAGTGTAAACCGTTTGATGGCTTCTTTAAGAGGCAGCGCCGGCAACGTGTCAGTTGCCCCTTCTCGCTTTATCCATCACCTGGTGTTTGCTCCCAACAGTGAGGCTCAGGGTCACGAGAATCCAGTGTACTTGGGAGACGGCCCCCAGTCAAAGCCACGCACCGTGTCCCAGATTCTGACCAGGCAGTCCTCCGAGACGGGGCGACACCTGCTCTCGGACCCTGGAACACCCCTGTCTCCCCCTGGCCAGGGGGATGTCTTCTTCCCAGCGCACGGTGAGACCGCCGCACCGCTGCAGCCCTTAATGATGGGCTCACTGACATGCAGTGGATTCCTCAATGCATGGAAAAACTACACTCAGAATGGTTTTACAGGCTGACATAGGAAACACTGATTCTGGCGGGTCTGAGTTATCTGCGTTCTTAGGCACCAACTGACGGAAAAAGAGATGCTACACATACTTTAAGTGGATGTATGCCAAGATATTGAGGAACACGCTGTTCCACTAAAGGACAAAAATGCTAACAGTCCGAGATATCAGCTATGTTCCTAAAGTCTGATAGGTTAAAACACTAATTTGCCAAAGCACTTACAACACTGATACATTAGCAGTCCAAGACAGTGATGTTCCCATGTATGAAGTTGGACTAGATAGTCTTCTAATATAAAAAAAAAAAAGCACTTTAGACCACTTCTGGTGTAAGATAGTACCATGCCAAGACACTTATATGTGAATCGGTTGCATTTCAAGATGAGTTACTTATATCCAGACTTGGCAAAGTCCAAGAGCTGCTGACAGCCCCTGTTAGTAGACCTCTCTTGAAGCAGCAAACACAGCTGGGCTTAAGTGCTGTGCTGCCTTGGAGAGCAGTTAGCATCCTGAGGCTGAGGAACATGTGCGCAGCTGGAGTCCGGGTTTACCAGCTGTGTTGAAGTGATTCACGAAGCAGCTGCCCATGTAGCACTCCACACCCACTCAGTGGGCTCACGTGTCTGCTTAGAAGACATGTGACTTGTCTCCTGGAGCACCTGCGCTTGCATTCCATGAATTTCTCACCGAATTGCCTATTTCCGGAGGATTGCTGCCAGTCGGGGGATCTCAGAAGGGGTTGGAAGTACCAGGACTGGATCTGTAGATGCACCGTTGTGCTCAACCGGGTGTCACACACAGTACTGGAACATGTCTAGAGGTCTTTGTGGCTCCTGGTTTGATGGCACCAGGTCAAACTTCAAGTAAAGACACACCACCACCTGCAACTTTCTGTACTGCTAGATAATCATCTTGGTGTGGTCTGCTCTTGTACGCCACACTGCTCGATTGTTCCTCCTCTTCGCCCGAAGTTTAAAAAAAAAAAAAAAAAAACATATGGCTTAACACAGTGCTTATTTTTTCAGACATTAGTTCCTTATTTTCTTCACAGATCCACTTGGAGGTCTGTTTCTGGTTCCCTGTTTTGAATGTCATGCCATTTTTCCTAAACACTGGTTTGTTTTTTGGCCCTGGTGTGGTCTAGTGGACGTCTTGTTTGTGCCTGAGAATGTGAGACTATTGGTTTGTGTCTGTGATTTGCCTGGCAACAGCTATATTTCCCATACACATTTTCTTTCCTGTTTTTTATGAACATTGCAAAGCAAAGGAAAAAAACAAAGAGGCCGTATACACTAAATAGCCAGTATGTAATGGCCTCCAAACTTCTGATTATTTGGTGTTTTGAATGCTTGCTTGAAACTAGAAACCAAAACTGTGCAAATTCTGCCCGATGTGCTTTGTTGGGAAAGTGTGGGTGAGCAGATTATTGCAATCTGTGTCAGCATGTGCAGCTCTGCAAATTAAGGGAAGTTGTATGTCAATGTATAATACAGTGTACGATTAACCATGGAAAAGTGATGCGATTGGGTTTCTTTCAATGTAGTTCTTTATGTTTGTTTTTCAGAACCCATTCCAGAATCCCCAGATTTCATGCAAGTTTAACTTGGACGCATTCTCAGGTGCTCAGCTCACATGTCGGACTCAATCATCCAGGGGAAGAGTTTACTTTTAAAAAAAAAAAAAAAAAAAAAAAAAAGAAAAAAATTTCATGCACGCTGTGTCACATCTGATACCACTTTGCTGTTGAACGTTTCTTTGGACATTTGGAGGGGGGAGATGGAAAAAAAATCTGTATCAAATGGAACACGTTTTTCAATAGCTGAATTACAGTTTGGGTTGCTGTGTGCGTGGCGATGTCACCGTCCACAGCACGAGTGCAGGCTTTGGATGGACTGCTCATAAGGCATTCGCAAAAACATCTCATGTGTCAGTGAGGTTGCTGTTGCCAAAGAAGAATCCACCTACAGCTCGCAAAGCTTCATGGGGATGAATATTATTGGAGCAAAATACTGAAAAAAGCTATTTATCCACAAGTCATGTGTGAGAGATCATGTGCACGTTACCCCGAAATTATTTCCTGTTGTCGTTATGGCTACAGGTCCGCGTCTTGATGGTTTGACAGTGTGCTGGAGGTCCATTTTGCACTTAAGAGGATGAGGGACACATATTTAAGGCCTTTAATAGGTGTTCTGGTCTTATCGTACATGCTGCAGCCTTGTTGAAGCTGATCACCCTAAACTCTCCTGTTTTCTACTCCTCATCAATATTAATCCTCTCCTAAATCATCCTTTTCCCTGCCTCATTTCTCTCTCTGTCCTTTGCTCAGTCCACTGCTACTCCCACTCCCAACCAACAGTCTTCCTGACTCTTTTTCTTACAAATCAGGGTTTGGCTGTAGAACAGCAGTCTGTGGTAAGAAGGTCCAACAACATACATGACTTCGCAGTCCTTGCAGCTGGATCTTTAAATTGACAGTAAACTGGTGAGCTGCTCTCCAGTAAATGCAGCTGGAGTGTGTTTTGTCACTCGGAGCTGTTTTTAAGTGATGCAGTAGTTGGGCTATGCCTCTGTCGCCCTGTCAGTCGGTGCCAGTTTGAAACTCTGATGCACTGGCTTTTACCATGCTTCCAACAGATACACATTCACTTTTTCTACCACTGCCCAAAAGACCTAATGTTTCTTTTGTATATCTTTGTTAAAATTTGCATACATTTTTGTATTATTTTGTCATATAAACATAGTAGCTTTTATATATACATTTGTTTATATTTTGATATTTTTATGACTTTGATCCCGTTTTAAAATGTCTTGTACATTTTGTGTAAACCAGCTGTATGTGTGTGAAACGGGAAGACGCATATAATGGCATGTGTGGGAGACAAGTTGGTTTCCAGGAAGTCTCTAAAAAATATGTGTGTCACCGAGGTTAAATAATGTCTAGACTGATGCTGAAGAAAAAGGAGGGACAGTGCCAAGTCTTGATGGCCACAGGGTCTTCTAGTTTTTGTTCCAACTAAGCTCTTCTCGCGAAGTAGCCGATTACAGGCAGTCCCTGGGTTATGAACGTCCGACTTACGTACAACCTGTACTTATGAACCACCCCCTGTAAAGCCTGTTATATTAAAAATTCTAGTTACATACAATGGTTTGTAATAAGAAGCGGCCGCTACTTTGCGACACTCATCAAAACATTACGCGTCTACAGTGGTTTGTGGGCTCATGAGTCCGAGGTAGGATAAAGACTGCGTTCTTTTCAGTTGGACCATGTCGCTGTTAACAGTGTCATTTGTGTTACTGTATTTGGCTTTAATTTTTTTTTTACCCTCATAACCAAAGTGTAAATGTGATAAATGATGGTGACGCACTAAAGAGAAGGAGAATGATTGAAAGTGAAGTGAAAATAGTGATTGGAAAAAGGTGAAATGCCAGCGATCATTGAGAAATCATTAGGCTACAGTCGGTCAATGAGCGAGACAATTTTAAAAGACAAAGCGAAAATAATGGAGCATGTAAAAGGCTCTTCCAATGACATCTACAATGATCCGATTTAACGTACAAACTAGAGTTAGACACTCCTAGGAACGGAATTTGCTCGTAATCCAGGGACTGCCTGTAACTGAAATAACGAGGAAACTGTACATTTCAAGCACTGCCTTATCTTTTTATTCACTAAATGTACCAAACACCTACAAGTTCTGCAGACTTTCTAACTTGTCCTCACCTAGGGAAACTGCTTTGTTGGTATGCAAATTGTGCGACTGATTCAATGAACAGCTCAGTCAAGGCAATTAACTAAGTGTGCTGTTGGAACAAACACCAGCTCGTACCCTCTCTGGCCGTTAAAGTCTGGTTTCAGTCATCGGTGGAATAGTGTGTATGTTGGTGAAAAGGTTTCCTTACAGTCGTGGGTGTATTGGAGAATCTATAGGAATAGGCATACGGTGCGTCAGTCGTACGGGTGGGTAACTGAAGTTTAAGCATATTACCTAACTTGCTGTGCAATACTGTTTACGAATACATGTGCTATGTGTAAATATGTAGTGCCTTTCTGCATGAGAAAATTCTCAGTTATACTCATGCAATATGTGTATTACCAAATCAGAACTGAAATGGATCTTGGCTACTGAAACTGTGGTAGAATGCAAGGTTCTGTGTGTGTGTGTGTGTGAGAGAATTAATGCTAGTAAACTTATGGCTGTATGTAATTGTTAAACGCTCAGGTGAATGGCAATCTGTGAAGGGTATTGAAAGTTTCTACAATAAACTCTACTTCTGTTATGAGCTTGTCAGCAATGAGTTTTTTTTTTTCCTCCACCCCAGGGAAAGCACAAATGTCTGCAGTCAGCCACAAAGATGAAACCCTCATGCATTCCTGAGTTGCTTTCTCTAGAGTCCAAAGACAGGTGAATTGATCGCTAAATTGCCCACGGTGTGCGAGTGAATGTGTGTGATTGACCTCCGATAAACTGGTGTCGCATTCATATTGTAGCCTGCCTTATGTCCTGTGCATTCAGGACAGACTGCACCATCGCAATCCTGCATTGGCCAAGTCACTATTGATAATAGATGGCTGGAAAGTATTTTAACTACAGCCTTTGCTGTGTATTCAGGAAATAATGTATATTAATGCTGTATTTTGGGGAGGGAAGTTTCAGTATAAAAGGAAACTATCAGCCTAAATCTGGAATAATTGAATGAGGGGAATAAACGGCCTGGTATTAAATCCAGAAAACGTACGACACACCTCGAACCCAGTATGGAACCTATGTTCTAGATATTTGTATCAGCTGACATCTCTTTGCCTTCTGACGAACATGCGGAATACTCTGTCTCAACAAGAGAAACCCTCTTCTCAAATGGAGAAGATCCATATGACTTGTCAAATTATCCTTCCGTGTCCTTCTCTTCAACCCTCCAGAATTTACCTTCATCACCCTATTTTAGAGGACAATGTACATAAACTCATTTTTATGTACTCCGGTCAATTATTGGCTGCAGACCTCAAGGACATTTCCTAAGGGTAAAGTTGCAAGTTCCTTTCAGTGACCGCTTCGTACTCCACTATACGTGCTCACTGTTTCTCCAGCAGAAACACGGACATGTGTAAACACACAGAGCCTATGAAGCAATGACTGTAGTCTATTACATCAGTTTTGCAACCGCTGCTCTGCAGAGGGCATGATCGCACACACCTGGCCCAGCGTCGGCGAAAAGCTTTGCTCAAAGACGGTTGCTGTGTATCCGGCAAGCGCGGCCATCGGCGCATGCACCGCCTGAGGAGGAAGCGATGGTGCTTTTCGGTGCTCTCCTCCTCCTTTCAGAAAGCAGGTACCGCTGTTGCGGTTTCCTGTTTTGTTCATCTGTGCTCACTCGTCTTCTCGCCTTCCCCCCCATGCTTCAGATTGTTTTATATTTCACGCTTGCTTCAATCTAAAACAGACTGACTGTAAACTGCCACCGGAATGCATACAAGTGGTTTTTTTTTCCTTTCAACCCCTAAAGGACACCGGTGGTTCAATTCCAAGGGAATGACAACTGATCAAGACACCCGTGTGACAACGATCTTTAGGTTCAGTTCTTCACGGATTAGAACTTCAACAAAGGGCTGTTAGTCTCTAGATGATGGAGTCTGGCATTTGGGAAATGGAACGAAATCAATCGGAGAATGCCACGATACAGGAAATTTGTGCGGTGCTGCATCATCGCTCACGTGACCATGTGCCCCTCCAGCAGATTTGCTTGCATTTCAGATCACTCGTTTTCTACTGGTCCTGCAGCCCTCACTCAGACCTGAGACCCATGTCTCTGACTCTTTCTCTCCTGAACAAACACATAGACTCCAGAGTCCTTACCGAGAGTGGCGGCGTGCCGTCGTCCTCCACGGTCACAGTGAGGTGGTACTGCTGCTGCCGCTCACGGTCAGGAGGGGAAGGCCGGGTAACCATCTCGCCAGTGACGCGGTCCATGCGGAAGGTCAGGTCCTGGTTGCCACCAGTGATGTAGTAGAAGAGCATGGCGTTGGAGCCGATGTCACGGTCAGTAGCAACCACGCGCAGGACGGACGTGCCACCCCCTACGTTCTGGGAGCAAAGAAAGCATCCTCGATTCAATCTTCTCATCACCCACATCAGGCAGCAGTTTCCTGCCCATGTCCAGGAGCTCCCAAGCTGCATAATAAAATTTGCTCTGGTAACAACTTCATTATTTGGCTTTCAGAGAATAATTATTTACATTTCAAGGAACTCTTCAAAACTAGAACTGGACCAGGAAGTTTTGCATGTGTCTCATCATTTACTACATTCAGGACCAGTGAAACCAAACCTAAACATCAAAGGGCACGCAATGCTGCAAAATCCTGCCCAGTTCTTCAAGTACATGATCCAGTAGAGCTTACCACAAACCTGGATACGGGTATTTCAGAGATCCTTCTAGAACCTATTCTGCTCAAAACCGACTCTGTTTATTAGAACTGAATAGCACAAAAAAATAACTCGCAGTATAATTAATTCGGTGCAACACTTGTTAATGACAAACATGACCAGAAACATGCAGCTTCTTTCCAACAATCTATTCAAGGAGGACGCACTAGAAGCATGAGGAAAAACTGCAGAGGGGTTTATTGTTTGTAAGCTGAGCTTGTATTTCATTCTAAGTTATAGTTATCATCAAGTTATTTGAAAATGCCAACAAAGAAAAAGCTGTAAATTCCACAATAAATTGTTTACAAAGAGACACAGCATAATGTGCGGCACATCATGGTTTCTAAACGGCGAAGTCATCTATCGGCTCAAGAGCGAAACATAAAAGAAAAGTGAGAAAATACCAAATGAAATTAAGCGTATTTATCGAGCTCAAGTATTCAGGCTTAATTAAATCCCGAATGTGCTCAGCTCCTAGCAATCAACACTAATTAGTGATATCAATTAAAATGAGACAAAATTAACATAAGAATATTGTTGCAGTGTATAAGAACTGCATGATACGATTCAAGATGAATAGGAAGGCAACAGTAACACACTTACAGGAAACCTGTATCTGATATTAAAATACGAGATGACCATTTCGGCATCAGTACACGCAGTATTGCAAGTGTATGTAACAGGATATTACCAGCTAAACGGTGAACCAATGAACAAATGAACCCTTCTGATAACACGATACGACTATGGTTGAGTAGGAACTACAGTGTTGCGTGTGTGGGTGTGTGTGTGTGCACAGTTCAGCTCACCTCGCTGATGCTGACGTTGTAGCCGGCGCGGCTTTCGATGACCGGGACGTTATCGTTGACGTCCACGATGTTGACGGTGAGAGAGAGGTCCGTGTATCGTGGGGGGGAGCCATTGTCCATGGCCCTTACCTGCATGGGTAGAAGTGCAGCCACACCCAAACAAACAAAAACACACACACATACACACCGGGAAAAGAGAGAGGCACAAAAAAATACACAAGAATAAACTGGCCATAAGAGTTACCCCCACGTATGACCCCGAAACACTGCTGTGGTTGAAATCTCACGAAATGAATAATACACACGATGGCCGGCGGATAAAACGGATCACTTCTGACCCACTAACTTTACTTTTTAATAAAAATATTTAACGAGCATGGATTCATTAGGGGAACCGAAAATATCCATATTGATCGTTTCAACCGGACAACGTGAAGATACACGCATGAAACAACTGGTAAATTAAACCAAAGCACAAAAAATATGCGTAGTATAAAATAGTTTTGCAAAGTACAAAATTGCTAACATGTGAGGATCTATTACTTGTTTTGCAAAAATAGAGCTTAAAAAAGGGTCAGCGAGGCAATGTAAACTGGATTTTTGGTTTGCGGGCAAAACGGCTAACGGGTTGGGGCAAACAGAGGGCCACATGGTGGCGAAGAACCCCCTGTCTGTCACTGTCTGTCACCGCCATCCAACACACTTTCCCCCCCGACCTTGAGAAGGTAGCGGTCGATCGTCTCCCGGTCCAGGCCTGCGTTGACATACACCTCCCCGTAGGTGTTGTTGATGGTCCGGATCTCAAAGACGTCCCGCATGTTGCCTGCCACCAGCGTGAAATTCACCTAAAAACAAGAGAAATCACATTTCCGCACGTTTCCTCCCTCTGCTTTCCTCTTCTATTAGGCAGGACACTGCTGTTGAGCACAAATGTGAAATTTTATTAACATCTTTTCCGCTGCAGTAATCATTGCTCTCTTGTGCTTGTTGTAAGGATCCCCAACATGCGCTAGTCTTCTTGGGTACGATACAGTCTATGAACTGTGGAAACATTAAAAATCGTAAGTCGAACCATCGTAAATCGAGGAGCATCTATAATCAAAACTCAATTAATTCTTTTTTTAACCACCTCTCCTTTCCAGATCCCTCCTCTCCACCTTTCCCTCATCCTACCATCCTTCCCTACCAGGCCGTTTCTCCCGATGTCCTTGTCTCGGGCCAGAACCACCGCCACTCTCCTCCCGATGGGAGTGCTTTCCGGGACATCCACGGAGACGTCTGACGTGATGTCAAACTCCGGGCTGTTGTCATTTTCGTCCAGTATGGTGATCGATACCTGATGCGGAAGTGCAATAGCGAGGGGAAATTATCCACACCAATATAAACACTGCGAGTGAACAATTGAAAATTCAATTCCCTCCTGGAAACAATGTTATTTTCATACGACTTGCAGCACAGTAATAGCAGATCATTTTTACACTTACACTAAATAGACTTTTTCCTTTTCTGAAAGTTTAATATTAAATCTGAACTCTGAAAACACACACACGGGCTGAAAATAAAAAAAATATCCAAGCAGCCGTGAAGCAGGGAAAAGGGAAGAAAAGTGCTCGACTCAAGGCTGAAATTAAAAATAATGCTTAAATTAGCAATGAATATTCAGGTGAAAACAGTCAATGAGAGTCTCACCTTCTGTTAGTCCAAGGCAGAATGAAAAGGAGATTTAAAAACAAAAAAGAAAACATTATTATAACTATTAGCATATAATGCATTTTGGAAAAACGGCTCTGATGGCATCTGATTTTCCATTTAATTCACCGTGTGTTTTGTGGTATTGTATATCAGAGTAAATATAATCAGGAGACGGCCAGTTTCTTTCATGGAAAATGACACATTTAAACCATAAAGACTCCTGTAAACATCAGAGCGCGCTCCGCGTAATAGGAAATATCAGCGTTAATCATCAGTACCACTACAATTTCAGAAAAGGCTGCAGTAAGACCACTGGAGCGTTTCGATTTTACCACAGTCGAGTCCTTCTTTGGTCCCCCGTCGTCGGCAACGACTGTCAGGGTGTAGAGGTCTCCGTGCTCTCGGTCCAGCAACCCCGTAACCGTGATGCGACCCTGGAGGGCAGACAGATCGGGAGAAGGGGATTTTAGCAAAGAGGTAAGAATGTAAATGAATGAAAGGAGATCCGTTGAACAAAATAACTATGGAGGATAATTAGGGAATGTAAGAAAGGGAATTGTGCAGGACCCTATAACAGAGTTATTGTGGGCCTCAGCTGGGCATTTAACTCCAAACTTTAGTCCATAGACATGCTGTTCAGGTTCACTCATCGTGTCTGTGTGTGCTCCACTGATGTATGGATGAGTGACCCATTGTAAGTAGTGTATCTGGATGCTCTGGTTTCCTCCCACGCTCCAAAGACATGCTGTTCAGGTTCACCCATAGTGTGTGAGTGAGTGACAGAGGGAGTGAGTGTGTGTGTGTGTTCCACTGATGTATGGATAAGTGACCCAGTGTACGTAGTGTATCTAGCAGTGTAAGTCACCGTGGTAAATAAGGTGTGTGGGATGGTAATAGTACATAGAGTTCATTGGAAGTCGCTCTGGACAAAAGCATCTGATAAATGAATAAATGTGATGTAACTGCTACATTCTGGTTTCAACGCTGAACGAATACATTTAAGTAATTTTCTCGACTCTTGGCGTCCGGAAAGCAGGTGAAGCAAGCAAGGTGCAAGTATCGGCCCTGGCGTATACAGATCTTTCATGAGGTTATATGATTCTGTATAATGATAGAATAACACAGTAATATTGTTGTAATTATCATCATTCCTGTTATGACTGACTCTGAAGCATGGAGACAGGTAGGCAGCACCCAGGACCGCCGACTGACCGTGACGCTGTCGATCTTGAAGAGCGCAAGCGCCGCCGGCGACGTATCCGGGTCGAAGCGGTACGAGATCTGGTTGAGGTTGTCGGCGGACTGCGCTCGCACTTGAACAACCTCCGTGCCGGTGGCGATGTTCTCGCGCAGCGAGGCCTCGTAGGCGGCCTGTAGGAAGGCCACCGCTTCGTCCAGCTCGTTGAGGAGCGTCACGTACACGCTGCAGTAGCTGCGGTGGAACGGGGGCGCCTGGTCCGTGGCCGAAACGTTCATAAGGTAGCTCGTCTTGGTCTCGTAGTCCAGGTGGTCCACCGTGGTCACCAGGCCCGTGCTCACATCCACCTCGAACTTCCTGTCTGAACCCGAGACCATGGCGTATGCCACGGCCCCCCCGTCACCTGGCAAAAACAGCAGGAGGAGATAATGTTTTTATGGCGACATCCCGTCTGGATACTGCAACTCTCTCCCGTGTGGCCTTCCTGCTACTGCCATCAAACCTCTACAGCTGATACGGAACGCTGCTGCTGCCCGGGTTGCGTTCGACTTGCCGAAGCGTTCCCATGCATCTCCTCTACTCGTTTCTCTGCAGTGGCATCCTATAGCTGCCCGGATCAAATTTAAGACCCTGGTTATTGTCTATAAAGCATCAGTAGAGCTGCTCCAGATATCTACAGACCTGATCATCTACTACACCCTACGCTCTTCCCCATGTGTCCGCTTGGCGGTCCCACAACGAAAGGTAAAGCACAGAGGTTTTGAGTTCTGGCTCCGTTGTGGAGGAAAAACCTCCCCCCTCTCACTCAGAACTGCTGAATCCCTGTCCGCATTTAAAAAGGGTCTTAAAACTCACCTCTTCCAGACTTGAATTGTCCATCATCTCTTAAGTTCATGTAAGGTGTAAATGTTCATGTACCTGGATAAACCTTTACACAGCTACTCCTGTACTGTAACATAAAGGTTTATGTATACACACACACACACACACATTTTCAGAACCGCTTGTCCCATACGGGGTCACGGGGAACCGGAGCCTACCCGGTAACACAGGGCGTAAGGCCGAAAGGGGAGGGGGACACACCCAGGACGGGACGCCAGTCCGCCACAAGGCACCCCAAGCGGGACTCGAACCCCAGACCCACCGGAGAGCAGGACCGTGGTCCAACCCACTGCGCCACCGCGCCCCCTGGCGATAGAGGTTTATGTATCTCAAAGAAAAAAAAAAAATTACTAGGAAGGTGATCAGGAATCGTTGATGTTCGGATAAAGTTTTATGCAGCTGCTCGTGTGATGAACGTTGGTTCATATGGTGGAAAGAAACAAACTAACTGTACTTTAGAATCATGGATCTGCATCTAAGTGTCTCTTCCTGCTCATGTAATGAACACGTTGTATTTTCTTTGAGATGTTCGTCGCTTTGGAGAAAAGCGTCTGCTAAATGGATACATGTAAACGTAAAAGTCAGAGACCCAGTCTTATCAAGATTGTCACATGGTGATAAAAATGCAAAAAAAGGCGAAATGGGGCGACAACAGACATGGAGGTGGATAAACACACGGATATCGATGTTTCTGGCTGCAAGATAAGTCTGCTGTTGCACATTTGGGAAACACACTCAACCTGATTTACTGCAGTAAAATATACCGCTGCTTATATGGGCAAATCTGTAAATAGTGTTAGATGAAAGTGTTAATGAGAAACAGTAACATTGAGGAATAAGAAACAAGAACGATAAGGAAAAGCAAAACTTGTAAGGAGAAAAGTCCTAAGGCAAAAGCCCTCCGGTCCCAGATAAGGCACAGCTATGGAATTTGCTAGAACCGTCCCCCCCCCGCCGGAGTTCCGCAGGCCTCGTTCACACTTAAGTTATTGCAAGCCTCTGTTCAGCACTGGATACATTGAAAGGGAACCAAAAGAAATAAAAGGCAAAAATGTCTTTCGGGGAATCCTCCACCGTTATTACGAAAACGGAACGGAAAATGACCGACGTGCTGCTCGTCTTCGTCGACCGCCGGACCACTGGGCCCGGCTGCTTCGGAAGGAGATCCGCGTTGCTGGAGACGAGGCCTGAACTGACGCCACGATGCCGGAATGAGTACCTGTGTCCGGATCGGAGGCCCGGACGACGATGACGGAGGTGCCGACGCCAGCCGTCTCCCTGAGGCCCAGGCGGTTGTACTGCTGCTGGGTGAAGACCGGGGGCTCGTCGTTGACGTCCTCCACGTACACGATCACCTGCAGGGGAGGAACGGCGGCCAATGTGTCACATGGCCACAGTGCACTGGTTTCACCTCACCTGACACACACACACACACACACACACACACACACCCCCACCAGTATGTAGTATCACATCGGGTTGCAAGATCAGAGCACGAGTCTCACTGTTCTTCTTTTTTCTCACTTAGACGTGGTTAACATGGTTTTACCCACCCACCCACTCAGCTGCGTTTTAACTTTATTAACTGCACGTCTTTAATCGTACAATATAATAGTAACACAAAGTATACAGCTGCCCACATAAACATCCACACCCTGCACCGCAACACACATACACACTCATATTATACATGTTTGTGGAGAGATAAGTGTGCTTTCTAAGGATACATTTTAAATGTTTTATATATATATATATATATATATGATCATTACCACTACATTTATATTTATTCATTTAGTCATTCTCCAAGTGCGGTATGTCTATGTCCGAAAACAATACAAAACAACATTACACCACTGGGCAGATCGATGTGGATGCAGAAACGTGTTTCATAAACCAATCAATTTGTCTTATGCAACCATATAAATAAGCATGCATTGTACACATAGATGCACGTATATATTTTTTCAAACAGGTTACACAGTAAGGGTAAACAAAGGGACATGTCCCACTGAACTATTGCCTCTCCACTTCCCTCACAACCTTCTTCCTCTGTGCACTACCCTTTTCTCCACCTCCTGCTTCGGTTTTGACTCCAGTTACTTAACACATAGGCTCCACCCCCTCGGCCCTGGCTCCGCCCCTCGGCCCAGGCTCCGCCCCCTCACCCGCACAGTGCTCCTCATGCTGCCCTGGTCGCTGTTGTAGGCCTCCACCTCGAGCACGTGGGAACTGCTGGTCTCCCGGTCCAGAGCTCGTTCGCCTCTGGTCACATGACCCGTCAGCTCATTAATGCTGAAGAGACGGTTGCTATTCCCTACGACACAGACACGATTCACATAAAGCAAAATCCTGCTCTTCATAACAACATCAGTGCAACTGCAACACATCATGGATATGCTTGTGAATGTACCGTCACTGTGAAATTGTGCTTTAAATCATATTTTGTGTTATGACACATATAAGTCGGTTGCATGCACAGCTGTATAAATAACCTCTAGGGTCAAGCTAATCGTTAAAAGGCCATATTAACAGTTTTCTGGGTCACATTTGAGAAGTGGCTTTTTGCTATTTTTGTTTATCATCAGTTTGTGTGTGTGTGTGTGTGTGTGTGTGTGTGTGTGTGTGCATGCATATATATACACACACACATATTTTATATATATATATATGTATGGTCTCACCGGACAGTATCCTGTACAGAACTCTGCCATTTTCCCCCTGGTCTGCATCTGTGGCCTGTACCTGCCAACACACACACACACACGGAGCAACATCAGAGCTACATTAGTGTTACACATAAGCAGAGACAGCCATGAGAAACATAAACAAAGGCTTTTGGTGAAACATGAAGCTGTGACTCTGCACGCACGCCCCTTTCCCCCGGTCTAAACTACTGGGTTTCTGTGGTGACCTCTCCTTCAGCAAGAGTTTCTTGGAAACTGGAAACCAGACTGGGGGGTTGTGGGGTGCAGGAGGTCGGAACAAAGGCCTGGGCACCTCTGCTGTGTCACCGGTTCCCCATAGAGCACACCGCCGCCGCCGCCGCCACCGCCGCGTGTCATTAGTGCGCAGAAACCTGACCTAACCACTTCCTTTGAGTGATGGCAGCGCCAAAGACACATGAGAGGTGATGAGACCCAGGAGAGCTGTTCGGTCGCCTAACAGTACCAAACAGTGCAGCGGAGCCCTAGCGATGGGCGGGGTGGGGGTGCAAGAATGGCACGAGAACCACAGAGTTACTTTAATAGCGAGAGAATTCTACGAAAACAGGACAAGAGCGGTTTCAAAGCCAACGGTTCCAAACATATTATTCCGACGTATTTCCTTATGTATTTAGGCTCCTGAGCTCATTATATTCGCAACGATGTAGTTCCTACTCGACTTTTTTCGACGTGAAATGGCAAGGCAGGTGTGCATTTGCTGCCACGCGCAGCGCAAAGACTCCGTGTTCATATCCGCATCTCCACGCGTCGAGTGTAACGCGGAGCACGGCGGAGGAATGCGCCGCAGGGCCGCGCGCTCACCCCATCGCAGGGAGACCCCGGAGTGGTGCGGGGCCCCGTTTTAGCCTCATTAGCCTGAGAAAGAGATGTGGGGGGGTTGGGAGGGGGGTCACGCCGGGTGCCGATGAATGAGACAAGGCAGACTGTGCCACTGCAGCGACGGCAGGGGTGTGCGCGCTCGGAGCCGTGCAAAAAAGTGCAGCAAAGAGCTCAGAGCGGAAGAGGCGACAGTCTCCGCTTGCAAAGCGCTGCCATCGGTTCGAACCGCACGAGAAAGGTGTACGATTCACCGAGCACAAGGTACGTTTCCCTCCGGAAGGGGAGGGATTAATCGTAATTCCTTTTCCCTTTGGCCCTGCTCTCCTGAGTCGCCCGAGACCCCCCACCCACCGCCCCCAACCCCCCAAACCCCTCACTTTGTTACCCAGAGGAGAAGTGCCAAGTGGGGAGAAGTAGAGAAGGGAAGGAATCGAGAAGGATAATCCAAAGATCAAGTGAGTCTGACGGATCGCGAGGTAAAAAAACGCCGCTGCGTGTTGGATGCTGGGTGTCGTACAAACCGAAGGTCGAGGAACGTTTCGCCGCTTTAACGCGGGGCTGTAGGCCTGTGCGTAGCGCATGTGTGTATTCCTCTTTCGAACGTGCAGGCCCATGTGCCTTTGTGTGTGTGTGTGTGTGTGCGCGTGCTGCACGTCACTGTAGGGCCCTACTCCTTGCTGGAGTGCGTGAGCGTGCCACCTGTTTGCGTGTGCAAAAAAGCCGAGGAGAAGAAGCTCCTCGTTCGCTAAGCCCAGCGGGACTTTTTTCCGCTTGACCACGAATGAAAATCATCCAGCCGATCTGCGCATGGCTCTCAGCGTACACACAAACACACTCGTAGCTTAGCCACTGCAAGTGTGTGTTGCTGCATGACAACAGTTACATGTATTTATTTAGCAGTCCTCCACTGAACTCTATGTAGCGTTACCAGCCCACACACCTTATTCACCGCGGTGACTTACACTGCTAGATACGCTACTTACGCTGGGTCACTCATCCATACATCAGTGGAACACACACACACACACACACACACACACACACACTCCCTGTCACTCACACACTATGGGGGAACCTGAACAGCATGTCTTTGGAGTGTGGGAGGAAACCAGAGCACCCGGAGGAAACCCATGCAGACACGGGGAGAACATGCAAACTCCAAACCTGAACAGCATGCCTTTGGACCACCGGAGCTGCACGATGCCACAACTCGCATTTAATGCACTTTTACCAGTGCATGTGTGTGTGTGTGTTTGAATGTTAAGGACGCAGCGAGGCTGCTGCAGGCGTGTGTATATGCAAGTGACGGAGAAAGGGCTGGTCATTATCGCGGACGCATCGTGGTGCTGGGTGGCAGGATGACTAATGAAGTGAATCTCTAATGAGTGAACTCGCTCAAGCGGCCTTTCCGCCGCACTTCTGGCATTTTGTCTCCGAAATAATTTTACATCCCAGTGTGTTTCCCCTAAACCGATAAGCCACGCTTTGTTTCCGCCGAATTAGAGACGCTGACATTTACAAACGCCGCTGCTTAGTGTGGGAGGTGGGGAGGGGTTGTGTGTGTGTGCGCCGTGCTCTTCGGGAGGGGTGGGTGTGAAAGCGTGGGAGTGGGAGGGTCGTGGGGGGGTGGTGGTGGTGGATGGAGGGGGAGGAGGGTAATTCATTTTAGTAAAGCCAATTTGTAAAGCACTTCAGAAATCCTGTCAAGCAAGGAATCTTGTTTGGTCATTTATTTAGTTATGGTACACATGCCTGAAATGTCAGTCTCTCTGTGTGTGTGTGTGTGTGTGTGTGTGTGCGCGTGTGTGTGCGAGAGAGATTGCATGATTTTGCATGTGTTTGCTCAAGGAACTTAACCTTCCAGGGCATGAAAGTAGCAGCTAATTTACTCCAGAAGCAACCTGCCATATGGGTCCAAGAACAGTCAATGTGACCACAGCCGCTATATATGGATTATAGTAACTATTTATCAATAACTGTGGATGAATAATATTATTCATCAGTAACTGCTTGTCCAAGCCAGAGTCGGGGTGGTCTGGAGCCTATCAAAGAAGAAAAGGGTGTGGGGTGGGGTATACCCTGGATGGGATGCGAGGGTGATCACACTCAGTCGTTCTCTCTCTCTCTCTCTCTCTCTCTCTCTCTCTCTCTCTCTCTCTCTCTCTCACACACACACACACACACGCACGCACGCACGCACGCACACCAGACAATTTAAAGTCACTAGTTTTCGGGAAACACATTTTTGGACAACGGGACAGAGACCACTCCGAATTCAAACCCATGTTGAAACCCGGCGAGGGAACCGGCCCTCCCAGCTTCGCCCCTCATCACAATAAAAATAACCAGATCTGCATTAATTTAATAATTCATTCATTTTTTTCTTTGTCTATATTGTTAATATTCACACATTTCAGAACCGCTCATCCCATACGGGGTCACGGGGGAACCGGAGCCTACCCGGTAACACAGGGCGTAAGGCCGGAGGGGGAGGGGACACACCCAGGACGGGACGCCAGTCCGTCGCAAGGCACCCCAAGCGGGACTCGAACCCCAGACCCACCGGAGAGCAGGACTGTGGTCCAACCCACTGCGCCACCGCACCCCCTTAGTTAATATTCAGTCAATATTAATTGTAAATACAGAATGGTTTGTTTGGTTGATTTTATTGAGGAAGTGTTGATGCACTCATAGAGCTGACCTTTAACCCGTGTGTGTGTGTGTGTGTGTGTGTGTGTGTGTGTGTGTGTGTGTGTGTGTGTACAGCACATAACACGGCGGGGGTTAACCCTGCAATGGAAGTTCTTTAAATCAGAACATATTTTAACGGAATCAACACTATTTGAAATGTGTACAGTGGTCAGCAGCGTCCAGGTTATACAGGTCAGCGGAACATCAGTTCGGACCCACAGAACCACCTGGACAAAACCGCTCCTCTGCAACACACCCCGGTGTAAGTGTTCCCCAGACACACATTCTGAAACGAGTGCTCCGGGTTATCACTAACAATGTGCGAGAGAGGAGCTGTGGAAGTTCGTGGTTTGTGAAAGTGTGACGCAGTCGCACACACTGCCCCGAGGTGTGTGTGTGTGTGTGTGTGTGTGTGTGTGTGTGTGTGTGTGTGTGTTTGAGATACAAGACTCATGCAACACCCTGAAGCATGTGCAAATGCCAGTACTTGAAACCCTTCAGAAACCTCCCACAACAAACTTATCCTGAAATAAATGTTAGAATATATGTAAGAAAATTCAATATGTATTATGTTTAAGAGGGAAATATGTAAATTTGATGACCAGGGAGACGCTTTGACGTACACGCATGCCGGAACGCACCATGTGTCACTCATCCAGGGGCTGCTAGCACAGTATTCACTGACTGATTTCAACATTTTGCTTTCTGGCGGGTCTGGGGTTCGAGTCCCGCTTGGGGTGCCTTGCGGCAGACTGGCGTCCCGTCCTGGGTGCGTCCCCTCCTCCCTCGGCCTCGCACCCTGCGTTGCCGGGTTAGGCTCCGGCTCGCCGCGACCCCGCTCGGGACTAGCGGTTTCAGACATTGGTCGGTTGGTTCGTTGTTCCAGTCCAAGGAGGGAGCCTGCTGTTGTACACTGGAGCGTGGAACTCAACCTGAAGTGGTTCGGTTAAAACGTCCTGCCGTACGAATGCCTGATATGCAACAGTGATACTTTCTCCCTCCTAAATCGTTCTTTTGCTTTTTTTTTTTCCTTTTAAATCGAGATCTATGAGCAATGAACGTCCTGATGGTCAACGCGTCCACCGTCCCCTGGACCGAGATCCCGTCTCCGAGCTTTTCGAGCCCAGCCCCCACCGCCCCGCTGCCCCCTGATGCGCACACTCCACTTCCCACCATCATCGTCGTTTTTTGCCTCTTCGTTCTTTTCGCGAGCTGCACGGCGTTCCTGGCCATCTGCAGGCCTTCTGCGGAGGCGGGTCTCCCTGACGGCGGGTGCGGCTCAGCGGAGGCCCTCCCCTGCAGCCCTTCCCTTTCCAGCGAGCCGGAGCTGAAGCTATGGAAGCGACTGGGCTCCGTCCGTCGCTCCTTAACCTCCTCCTTCCGACGCCCGCCCCAGCGCCGCCCCGACAGGAGGGCCTCGGCACCCACCCCCACCCCTCCCCACCTCAGCGTACCCTGCCTGTACGACCACGCTACAGAGATCTGACCGGCGCCCTTCCCAGCGACCGCACGCGGCCTGCTAAACTGAACCACAGGGGCCAACCGTGGAGTCCAGAAGATGCCGTCTTGATGTGTGAAAAGACTGATGGGAAATGAAGTTCAGAGCCAGTTTAGAAAACACAATGACTACTGCCGGCATCTCGAATCCTGTACTAACTTAAACTAAGTACTGTACTTAATATGGATACATAGTATTGACTCGCTTGTATGATGAGGCTCGGTAAGAACCAGCAGTCGTGACCTTAAACGTAAATCAGGATGCCTTTTAGTATCACTTCCACTCCCTTCATCCTGGAGTGAACTTTTTGACTTTGGAAGGAAAAGTCGACCGGCTTCCTTTCCATATTTTCATCACGGCAGTTGCACAGGTCCCCCGTACGATGGCAAGCGTACTACCTCCGAGCGTTACTGTTACCGTGCCTTCACTCGAACGACACACTCTGTGCATGTACAGTGGTCCCCCCTCATCCGTGGTTTCAGTTACACGCGGTCAACCGCAGGCCAAAAATATTAAATGGAAAATTCCAGAAATAAACAATTCATGTGTTCTAAATCGTGCGCCGTTCTGAGTAGCATTATGAAATCTTGTGATGAAATCACACTAATCATCCCTTTGTCCAGTGTATCCACACTATATCTGCTACCCACCCGTTAGTCACTTAGTAGCATCTCTGTTGTCACATCGACTGTCGCCGTATCGCAGTGCTTGTGTTCATGTAACCCCTTTTTAAATAATTTAAAAAAAAAAAGTATATATCGGGTTCAGTATTATCCGTGGTTTCAGGCATCAGCTGGGGGTCTTGGACCATAACCCCCGCGGATAAGGGGGGACTACTGTACAGATATGTAGATCACCTGGATGATCCACATCGCCTTTTTGAACGTTGCCCAAGGTAACGTCCCCGATTCCACATCTGGTTCCGTCGGCACATTTCACGTTTTATTTGCTCCACTTCTCACCGTGAAATGACGCGCTCGACTGTTTACAGGGCACCTGTCGAGACCTCCACCCGAGGGGGGCAGATGTTGTAAACAAACTCCCCGCGAACACGGTTCCCGCGTCCTGGACTGCACCACTCCACCGCGCTTTCGGGGGCGTCATTCATCAGAATACCTGTGAGAGAGCTGTGCGTTTGCTCCCCGAACAAGCGCTACGCCACACAGACCTCCATTGGATACGCAGTTTTTTTGCTTCAGAAATATTAGGAATTGACCCTTTTGATAAGAGTCAAACATCTTGTTTTATTTTTGTGCGACACATTGCTGGAAGTTATAATGGTTCAGCTCAGTGCTTTGACCTTCTGCCTGGCTCTTCAGCACATTAACACTGTTGATAGTTGACTCGTTGCCATGGTTACCAGCCCATTCCACCCTGAAGCCTGGTGTCGCTGCGCATATAAGCCACTTCGGGTGTGTGTCCGTCATGTGTCTTGTGCAAACTCCCTACGTGCTGGTTGTAAATAAAGGTTAATAAAATTCACTTTTAAACAACTTCTCTCTCCTTTCCATTCTGCACAGTCAACAAAGTGGTGACTGCTTTCACTTTCTACATGTTAAGCATCCATTATGACATCAGGAAAAATTTACAACAGCTTTGTCTTTCACCATCAGTCTTTTTGCAATCAACCTCTTTACTCGTTTAATAATAATAATAATAATAATAATAATAATAATAATAACAGAAGTCCATACCTGCAGAAGACTGGTGCCTTGGGGAACACTTTCTAGGATGCTGGTCTCGTAACTGTTTTGCAGGAAGATGGGCCGGTTGTCATTGACATCGAGAACCGCCACGTACACAGTCGCCGTTCCAGTCCTCCTGCTACCGGCCGGTCCGTTGTCTGGGTGAAGACGTTGAGGAGAGAGTGGAATTATGGGGAGAAAATTAGGCTTGGCCTGACACCGAGACACGGCCTGGGAAATCGACAATGACGAGGGCGGCATAAAAAGCCTTGCTTTACCTATCCCAGTGATAGCATAGAGAACCAGGCTGACTTAGTTCCTACCAAGTGTCTGATTTTTCTTTTAATCCTTGTCCTTGGTGCACCAACTTGTAGGTAGCCATACAACGTAAAGCACCCTATCTTGTCGAAACACATCATTTAGGAACTTAAGACGGTCATTTAAATGACTTTACAAAAGTATTCAAATGACAGAGCGAGTTCTCTCATCGGTGGGGGGGGGGGGGGGGGGGGGGGGGTTTGGGGGGGAAAAAAAAACAGAAGGAAAACACACAACCGAGACCTGAGTTTGACACTCAGCCCGTATCACGAGATCAACTGAAAGGCAAAGACTGATTTTCAGGGTGAAGAATCACGGGGGGGTCACCTTGATTTATTGCACATGAAAGATGAGCAGCAAGCCTACTGAGCGACTGAAACATAAACAGGAAAACCTCAAAGGCTTTTTAACACACTTTGCGAAACTGAGGCAACTGCAAAAATCACAAGTCCAAACTAAATTTGCATGCATCACCTGACAGTCTGGGGCTGAACTGTGTTCAGGAGCACTTTAAAGTTTAAAGGCCTCGTTACAGTTACATGACTACAGCTTGCACAAGACTAAATACATAAATACTGACATTTACATTTATTTATTTAGCAGACGCTTTTCTCCAAAGCGACTTCCAACAAACTCTATGTAGTGTTATGAGCTCAAATACCTTATTCACCATGGTGACTTACACTGCTAGATACACTATTTACACTGGGTCACTCATCCATACATCAGTGGAACACACACACACTCTCTCTGTCTGGGAGAACCTGAACAGCATGTCTTTGGAGTGTGGGAGGAAACCAGAGCACCCGGAGGAAACCCGCGCAGATATGGGGTTAACATGCAGACTCCACACAGACTGAGTGGGGATCGAACCCACGTCCTCTCGCACCATCCAGGTGCTGTGAGACAGCAGCACTACTGACCATGCCACCGTGCTGCCCAAATTTGCATATGACTTATAAAACCGCAGAGCTTCAATAAAGAAAATGACTCAGACGCACCATCACATCGTTTCTATATACGCATGAAGGCAATGCCTTACCGATGGCCTCGATGACAAGGGTGTAGGAGGCCTGGGTCTCTCTGTCCAACCCCACCACGGTACGCACCACGCCATTGCGGAAGCCCACGCTGAACTTGCCATCCTGATTCCCATCTAGAAAGTAAACCCCACACACACACACACGCACGCACGCACGCGCACAAAGAGAAAGTGATGGATTGACAGAAATCATCGAAATACACCTGGATTTCACCACACAGACAGAATGACACCTCAGGAGGTTTGTGTACTGGAAGTAGCCTGAACAGCTCTTCTGAAAGCCTGACAGCCAATCTTCATTCGAGACATTATTTTTGGCGACTAAAAGAATCGAGATACTTGTTCAGAAGTATGTTTCCCTAAATACCAACATGGAGCTGACAAGAAAGAACTGAACGTAAGTGCTTTTTGCTCGAAACATCTCCGATCACAGCACAGCGAGCCAAATGGAACTGTGAACTTTGCTGTAAGACTTCAGCTTTTATTTTTTTATTTTTTTTTTTGCTCAGTGGATGCAGCTGACCTCTCGGCCATGAAGCGAAAGTAACCCGTTCGACGACGAGGAGCTAAAAGGTAACACTTTTGACCTGTGGAGTGTAATTTAGAGTTACATTTATTCATTACATTGACATTCATAAACGTGCCAGAGAGAGCCTAACACAGAGCTGGTAGTGCACTGGTTAGAGCTGCTGCCTTTGGGGCCCAAAGGTTGTTGGTTTGAATCCCACCTTCAGCTGTAGTACCCCTGAGCGAGGTACTTACCCTAAACTGCTCCAGTAAAAAAAAAAAAAAAAAAAAGTTGCTCGGTTGTATAAATGGGATAATAACTGTATCTTAACTAGTCGCTCTGGAGAAAAACATCGGCCAGATATGTAAATGTACACACCGCACCTTACTCAAACTGTGTGCCTATTTAAGCGATGACGTGCAAACGAACGGAGGTGCGAGCTGCGCGGCGACATCGTCGTGTCGATCGGATGCCGACTCGCGAGAGCTCACCCGTGATGAAGTAGCTGAGCTCTGCGTTGAGGCCGGCGTCGTTGTCCGTACAGTTGAGTCGCGTCACCACGAAGTCCCGGGCGACGCTTTCCAGCACGGACGCGTTGTACACTCTCGGGTAGAAGGTCGGCGTCTCATCGTTTACGTCCAGTACTGATGGAAAAGAAACACATAGGCTACGGTTATAGTCAGAGCTGTGGAGTCGGTACACAGAACCTTCGACTCCATCTCCAGTAACCCAACAATTGCTTTCGACTCTACAGCACTGCCCAAAAGTAGCACATTATTTTGGGGGTCTACTCATTGGGCAAATATAGGCCTAAACCTATATTACACCTTTAATTTTTGGGGATCAGTTTATACGCCGGATCGACTTATATTCTGGCAAACACAGTACATTTAGTCGGAGTCTGTACATTTTCATCGACTCCGACTCCAATAACCCAGTAATTGCTTCTGACTCCAACTCCACAGCTCTGTTATAGTACTCAGATAATTCACCTTAACATGCTAAATAGTTTGGGGACAAAAGAAGATGATCTGGGAAAATAACGAGAGGAAAGATGACAGCTACCTAATACACTCTCGACAACAGTGCCTGCTGACCAAATAACAACATACTTTTACAATAAGGTTAAAAACGATCAGCATCGACTTGTCATTGTTAAATGGCTAAAATAATTCACCTGGCACCTTCATCTAAAGTGACTCACAGTGTTGGGTAATGTGTTTCACAATGATTTACCCAGTTGCACAACAGGGTAGTCCCACTACATCAGTTGAAGGTAACTACCTTGCTCAAGGGTACTACAAGCAGGGGTGGGATTTGAACCTAGAACCTTCAGACTGTAAGGCAACAGCATTAACCCAGATGCTACTGGCCACCCTAAAACAGCGAGCAGTTCTTGTCGTTGAGTTCATGATGCACACTCCTCCCACGGAGAAGAAGTGGGCAAAAAAGAGAACGAAGAGGTACACTGACCCAACAAACCGAGAACCCCGGGTTCCCCTCGGTGAGGTTCTAAATGTACCACGATTTTTAATCTAATACCTTCTGCCGACTTGTGTATTATGTGGAGGCGATGCTGAGTGAATGCTCTCATGTCTATGTCTTAACCCTCGGAATGTCATATAGATTTGACACTTTTTACGCTTGAAATCCCGCCCGGTGCGAGACAACGGACACCCGACGCCGCAGCCCTGCTCCTCCGCACCTGTGATGGTGAGAGTGCTGGTGGAGGTCCGCGGGAACTGGCCCGCATCGTAGGCCACCACGCGGACCAAGTACTGCCCGATCTGCTCCCGGTCCAGCGTTGTCGTGGAAACCAAGAGGCCCGTGGTGGTGTTGAGAGCGAAGTCGAGCCGAGGCATGCCCATCTGCAGGGTCAGGGTCACCTGGCCGTTCTTGTCCTCGTCCGGGTCGGACACCTGAATCTGCGCGGGTTGAGCGGGAGACGTAAGTCGAAGTGAAGCACAAATGCATATAAACGAGCTGCAGGAAAACAGCGAGAGAGCTGTGCGAAGCCTTCCAAAGCATGCGGAACGCAGACGCGAGAAGCTACTGCGTGCCGGACTCGGACAAGCACGAGGCAATCGGAAAGACGCGCAGAGCGAAGAGAGCGACTGACCCTGAAGACCGAGGATCCAACAGGAAGACCCTCGGGGACTTCCGCCACAAATGGGAGGTTGAGGAACGTGGGGTCGTTGTCGTTGAGATCCAGCAGATTTACGAAGACCGTGGTGCTCACCGAGGAGCGCAGAGGGGGCCTTCCACCTACAGGGGGCAGCACAGGCACACAGAAGCCCTCGACCGCCGCCTCAAAAATAACTTCTCCGCTACCTTCCGGTCTACTCCAGGTGTGAGTATTCCACTGAACTAAAAGAACTTAGGAACACTGAAGCATCTGGGTCATTTTCCTCAGTAGATACATGAGAAAATACAATGCTTTTGTCTCGTGTTTCGGCGGGTTCTCTGCATCTAGTTGTAGGACTTGCGTGAAAATCTGATCACATTTCAATCAATCAATCCATCAATCAAAGGTTTATTGGTCAAATGCACAACAATAGAGCGTACAGCAATGGTTGCCGGCAATGAAATGTCTTTTCCCGCAAGCTCATGACAACATACATTAAGATGGCAAATAAGTTAACGTTTCCAGAAAACAACACAATAGGAACTGGATAACACTAATAACTATTAAGTGAAACTATTTAAGGAAAAGCAGATGAGTGGTTGAATTTGGATGCTGCTTGACTGTTGAGGAGTCGAAAAGCCTGGAGGTAGAAGCCACCGTGTCCTGCCGTCAGTCATTGGAAATGTTTACCGGATGGCAGGAGGTAAAATAGCGTGTGACCAGGATTACTGGGCTCCTTGAGGATAGCCTTGGCCTTCTTACGGCATCTCACGTTTTAGGTCATGTTCATGTAGAAATAGAGGCAATTGTAAAGGGTTTACAAACTTTCAAATATACGTGTGGAGAATGTCATGTGTACATTGTTGATGGGATACATTTTTCTCCGGGATGTGTGTCGCTTTGGAGGAAAGCGTCTGCTCAACGAATACATGCCAATGTGTTGGTGCAAGAGTGAGGACGCACAGCATCTGGTGCGAGCGAGATCACAGAAGAGGAGGCGAGAAGAGTCGCTGGGAGACAATGAGAAATGGAAAGGCAAAGAGATGGGAGGATTGACCGAAAGAGAGGGAAGGACGGGCAGATGGAGGCAGGAAGACGGACGGAAGGCGGCAGGAAAAGGCCGAGTTGGCGCTCACTGTCGCTGGCAGAGACGACGATGGTCCTCATGAGCTGGGCATCCCTGGGGCTCGGGCTCTCCCTGTCCAGCAGGGCTCCGCTGGTGCGGATCTTCCCGCTTCTACTGTTGATAGAGTAGAAGGGGTTGGGGGGGCTGATCTGGTAGAGCACCGTGCCGTTCTCGCCGCTGTCCGGGTCCACGGCCAGCACCTGGGGTGGGGCGCGGGGGCGGGGAGACCAGAGGATGCACAAAACATGGAAGGAATCCAGGTAAAAGAGAACACCATAAATCAGGAGAGAAGAATGTAGTTTGGGAAACAGCTGGAAAATGTCATCAGGGCACAGCGCCCCCCGCTGGTGGAGCACGAGCGTGACTCGTCCGATTTCCACCGCTGGCAGCGCGGAAGGAAAGCGCGACGAAATGAAGCATCTGGGCAGATTTTCGAGACGAGCCGTTGCAGCGTCAAGTTAAAAAGCGGGACACGGCGCACCGTGTCTGTTAAAGAGAGGAGCTCATGTGTGCGCAACACTGCTGAACGTAAGTGAATTAATAATTTGACGAATACGGTTATGTCAAGTGCCTAAGTGCAAATATTTTCTTTAATGAGCCACATGCTCATACAGCCACGTTATCTATGAATAGACTGTCAGGAGAAAAAGTAAATGCTTGCATGATGAAGGAAATGTGAGAAAATTTCCACTTTTATGTCACTTGCTCAGCAAACACGCTTTACTATATTGCCAAACCTGGTTTTCGCAGGCTGCAGACATTATGGCATTTAGAGTATAAAACATTACAAAAATACCAGTACATGGACCAAATCAAGCCAGGCCAGAACACCAGTTCCCTGCTGGGATTGAAATCTGCGGCTCATTCATCAGCACACCGCTCTGCTGCTGCTGCTGCCTGGTCTCGGCAAGGTTATATTTTTATTAAATTTCTCAGATTTGTGCTTTTTTACCTCCGTATTGTAACTGCGCTTTATTGAGCACATACATCACCTATCAAAAACTGTCAAGTGAGACACTGAACTTTTCGCTAATTTCCCTTTATTTGCCGCAAGTTGTGTGCAGTTTTGAGTTTTCTGCTCGCAGACTTTCTTTAACCACGTTCCTGTCAGGTCACGGTGGTCCGGAGCCTATCACCGGGTGGCAGGCTAGCAGGGCTACACTCCAGTTGGGACACCAGTCCATCACAGGGCAGCCAAGCATGCGCATTCACACACTACAGGCAATTTAGAGCCACCAGTTTACCTGAAACACATGTCTTTGGACTGTGGGAGGAAACCAGAGCACCTGGAGGAAACTCGGACAAGAACATACAGATCTACAGTAAACCCAAACAGCCCAGGTACTGTGAAGCGTCAGTGCTCCCCGCTGCACCTCTGTGCCACCTATGACTTTTGAAATTGGTTGAAATTAACATTTATGCACCATCATTTCTGTTGCCATCGTTTACCATTGAAATGTTAAATAAAACACATTTACGTAGGGTACTGTAAGTACACGTTGATCTTTTTACCCCGTTAATTTGTATCTGAGCGCAAACACGACGACGTACACTGAATACGCTTTAATTCTCTTACGCAGTCACGTTCGAAGACGAATCACAGTGTTTAGACCTTCAGCACTTACGAACAAAGATTTAGACCTGGCTTTAGAAAGGAGTTTTGGCCAGACAGAATGACCCAGTGGATGTAATATATGTTCCTTTACAGGTGGTACTCCAGTGCCAAAGAGACACTTACATTTATTTATCTATCAGACACTTTTCTCCAAAGCGACTTCCAGTGAACTCTATGTAAGTGTTATGAGCCCACACACCTTATTCACCGCGGTGACTTACACTGCTAGATACATTACTTACACTGGGTAACTCATCCATACATCAGTGAAACACACACACACACACACACTCTCTGTCTCTGTCACTAACACACTACGGGTGAACCTGAACAGCAAGTCTTTGGAGTGTGGGAGGAAACCAGAGCACCCCGAGGAAACATGCAAACTCCACACACACTGAGTGGGGATTGAACCCACGTCCTCAGACACTGTAAGACAGCAGCGGTACTCGCCGTGCCACCGTGCCGCCCTGTAAGATGGCGTAAGAGCAACTATGAATGCAGATACAGTTTCGTTGTGGAACGGTGCCTACAGGCATGAAAGAGACACATGTGTTAGGCGCCGTACCACTGACTGATCCGTCTTGCCTTAATTACATCTGAATGAGTAATTAATTAAATACGAGGAAAGCCAATAAATAAGCAATGCGGGCAATTAGCGGCCCTTAACCGGACTTGCGCTGGGTACTGAGATGGGGCGGCACCCACAGGCAGAGATGGAGAGCGAGAGAGGCGGGCTGGCAGAGGGTGTCGGAGGCCGTGAGTCGGCGCCACTCGTTCCTCACTCGCTCGCGCTCAGATGCCCTTCACGTTCGGTGCAGAACGGACCTTCACTCTCCTGCGCTGGCGAGTTGCGCAATTAAGTATGCATTTGACTGCGGGCTATATTTTAATTAACACCCAGACCCCATTAATTACACTCACTGGCACATTGTTCATTTAAGGATGAGCTGGAGTTTAATGAGCAGCTATTCGTAGCAGAAACAGTATGGCAACTAATAAGGGGGGTATGTTTACCCCTTGGTGGGTTTAATACATTGTAAATGCTTGATCATCTGCTATACCACAACCAGACTGCTTCGCGCTTCCACATCTGCATGCATGGTGGTCCCACGTACGAAAGGAAAATCGTGGAGGTTCTCAGTTCTGGCTCCGTTGTGGTGGAACGACCTCCCCCTCTCACTCAGAACTGCTGAATCCCTGTCCACATTTAAAAAGGGTCTTAAAACTCACCTCTTCCAGACTCACTTTGCCCATCATCTCTTAAGTTCATGTAGAGTATAAACGTTCATGCACCCTAACTTTAAGATGATGCCCGGATAAACCTTTACTCAGCTACTCCTCCAATGTATCGAAAAGGTTTATATGTATCTCAAAAAAATAAAAATTATAAGGAAGGTGATTTAGAATCATGGATATTCTGATAAAGTTTTATGCAGCTACTCGTGTGATGAACATTGGTTCATATGGTGGAAAAAAACTAACTGCACTTTAGAATCATGGTTCTGTATCCAAGTGTCTCTTTTTCTGCTCATGTAATGAACACATTGTCTTTTCTATGAGATCTTCGTCGCTTTGGAGAAAAGCATCTGCTAAATGAATAAATATAAATGTAGATGTAGATGCATCTACTTGAGTTCCCAGCTGGTCCTGCCACGTTGTTTTGGCCATTTTATGAAATCATGTTAATGGTGACAGTAGATCATACTAAATATTACAGCATGTCATTTTAAACCATTACTGCTAAATAAATAGGCGTTTTAATATACTCTGATGTAAATAAAGAAACATTTTTGCAGTTGCTCGCTCTGGGGCTGAACTCTTACCTGTCACTCCGAGAATTTACAGGTGGTGTGAAATCAGCCTACCGTTTGTGAATGCACTTCATAGCCTTTCAGTACTTCCTTTTTTCCGCTTTCACTCATGTATCAAATTGTATAAAAATTTAAAAAAAGGCATTAGTGCTCTTCCTCTAAGTTTTGTAAAGGGGAGGAAAAAAAAAAATCCTAACAGGGATTTCCCTGAAACCACTTCCTTTGTTCAGGACGGCGACAGCTAATCCTCTCGTTCTCGCAAGGCCGTGGATTTGCCTCGAAACAGCTGCGAAACATTTCCAAATCTGCATTCGATTCCATGAGCTCCTGTGGTGTCACTTACCTCAGCTGCATAAATACACTGGATACAAATGAGGCCTATTAGCTCTTTTTTTAATCGTACAGGGTAACATTCAACTTATCTGCTCCCTCCAGACTCATCCCCACCGGCTGCTCCCACGATCAACTACACCGGGGATTTGGACTCCGTTCGGCTGTCCGACGGAGCTGGATCTGGGGTGATGCGAGACGCCAGAGGTCAGAGAGTTTAGGGTTCAGGGCGACAGTCCATGGGGCTCACCGTGACCACGTCGGTGTCTGCAGGGCTCATCTCCACCACATTCACTTCATAGGGTTCGTCGCGCCACACTGGGGGGTTGTCGTTGATGTCCAGCAGGGTGATGTTCACCTGGGGGTGGAGCAAGATAAAACACCGAGACGCACTAAGAGCAGCGAGGAAACGCTCAGAGATGCCAACAGCAGCCACCGGACAGACACGAGGTCACACTTTCGCTGAGAGACACGGCGAGACCAGGAGACAAAAAAGTTCTGGTCATTGATCCCCACCTCTGACTGTAGTACCCTTGAACAAGGTACTTACCCTAAATTGCTCCAGTAAAAAATTACCCAGCTGCATAAATGGGTAAATAACTAGGTAGCTTAACATCACGAGTCGCTTTGGTGTAAAGCATCAGAGAAATTAATAAACGTAGATGAGGTTGTTACCGTGGCGATGCCCGTCTTCTGCAGAGGCCCCACCCCCCCATCCACAGCTCGTACGATGAGAATGTACTCCGATTTGAGCTCCCGATCCAGCAGGGCTGTGGTGGTGATCTCTCCTACAACACACAGCGATCGCACTGAATCCACACCACGATCAGGATGTACAGCACTTGCAGACACACACACACACACAAGTAGTGAATACCTGCAACGGTCCACACGAGCAGTCACACGCAAACCCACATACAGGCTAAATACCCCAAATGCCCAAACAGATCACCGTCAGGTCACAGCCCCTTCACGTTGACCCCTCGCCGCCCCCTCACCCGAGCGCGTATTGAGGCGGAAGTGGGAGGAGCCCTCCAGGGAGTAGATAAGGGAGGCCTGGCCGAACTCGCGGGAGGCGTCTCTATCTGTGGCGTTCACGTACAGCACTGTCGCCCCTGTGGGGAGAAGAGGCAGTCGGGGGGTGGTGATATGGACGCAGCCAGGAGTGGGGACACGAGGGAAAGCACTCGACTTACCCATGTAATGAAGGTGGAAGAGCAGAGACAAGGGCTCGAAATTCTGAACTGTGCTGTACGAGGCCCTGTTTCGGCGCAAAATGAACGAACGCAGCAAGGTTCTGGCACCTGCGAAAAACCTAAGACAGATGCGAGCCCCATTTGGCAACATGGCTCTGACCACCTGTTGGCAACGGGATCCAGGAAAACCCCCAGCCCCTCCAGCACATAAAAATCACATAAATGAAATCTAAACATAATGAAATATAGGGCACACAGATAAAAAGAAAGTGAGAAATTATACAGGGTTTCCCTTGGGCAATTCTCCATGTACCTACACATTAAAGATTGAAAAAAAATAATTAATTTAGGTGGAGACAGAGAAACCACAGTTGGACATTTGGAAAGGGCAGATGGGAAGGAAAAATCCCGCGTTCGGAAGTAGAGCTGCAATGCAGGCACCGTGAAAGGCTGGAGATCGACAGAGATGCTTTTCCCGTCACCCTCCAGTACAACTGGGGTAATATTTGAGAAAAACCTGATAAAAAATGATAATAAACCCGATAATCTTAAAGTCCTCTTCTCGCCGGGGGTGGAAGAACCTGGAGGAAGGTGGACGGAGTCCAGCTTGCCACACCATTTCGCTCTGGTACGGAAGTCTTCATTACTATTATGTTTTTATATAGCACACATTCATTTATCAAGGATGATTCATACTCAAGATACAGTGTCAGTCGTAAGTTCGGAGCACACCTGGATAACCTGGGCGACGTTTGCACGGAGCAAACTGGGTAGAGGAAGGAAAGCAAAGCAGCACACAAGCGCTCTTGCTGCAGAAGAGCTGGGCAAGGAACGGCACGATCAAAAGTGATCAAAATTGCGAACCGAACGGCCCGCGGGTGTACTCAAACTTTTGACGGGCATTGTATTTTTACGACGATTCAGGTCGACCATCGAGGTACGTATGCCCCATTCCCCATCATTACGCTTTTTACCCGCAGCCCAGTCGCCAGCCAGCGCCACTTTTGGCGGCGCTACTCTGGCAGGCCCCTAAAATTCAGATTAAGTACCTTATGAAGGTGTCCAACGGCAAGACGTGTCGTGGGACTCGAGCTGCACGCCTACTGGTCACAAGCTTCAAGTCTTACTGACTAAAGCTCCCAGCCTTCACGCACAGCTCTCGCTAACCTCCTAAGTCACGGTGGAGCCGGTGTTACCGCTGGTGGCAAGAGAGGCAGGATTGGAATGTTTGCGTTGCCCCCTCCCCTCCGAAAGTTGTGTTTAGACGCGTGACAGAGGGCTGTATGCGCCATGCTCGTCGACTGGCTCCGAACGGTCCAAATCTAATTTCCTCCCGCTATTGGAAACAAATCTATTGTCTGGAATAAAAGCAACCTCTGAATAAATGCATAATAATGAATAATATTGCTGGCAATTTCATTGTGGACACTCGATTTATTGTGTTCTGTCTTGGAAATAAGAAAAAAGCAAAACAAAGGAGGGTTGAGAAACACATGTGGAGGGAAGTTGTTCTGTAAGGACGTGGATATTGGCACCGAGGACAACCTGCAGAATGCTAGGCAGGGCAGCGTTTAGGGCGATGGCTCGGATGTTGTCAGGGAGCCGTACGGTACGATCGCTGCTTCGCTGGGGGCCACCTGCGGGAAGAGGTGCGCTACGGCCGCGCCCTCGATCCCCCTTTCGGAGACTTCCGAACGCTAGAGAGCGTACGTGACTCGCGCCCTTCAGGACACGCTGCTGTCACCTCGCGGCTGTTAGCGCTGCGGTGATTTATGCCGCTGCTTCCTGGGAAATCGCCGACTCCTGAGGTGCCCATCCATATAGATGAATCTGTTTTTATTCCTGCCACTGTGTGTGTGTGTGTATATATATTTTGCACATACTGAATGGACGATTTCGTTTCTGAGACTGGAGATTAATGCTTAAATAAAAATGTATACCGCCCACCTCGCACAAACAATACATAATTAAAATGCAATAACCAATTTTTAACCAATTTAAGCCAAACCAAATTCTCTACTCTTTGTGGTATGAGGGTAGCTGAAAAACCACAAAGAGTAAATAAACTGGTTTAACTCTTTCCATTCCAATCCGGGATGGTCCTGTCATGGTTTATACATGGGCTCCTCATAACAAAGTTATGTTATGAATATTCAAATATACAAATATTTTTCAGTTTACCTATACAGACATATGTCGCTTAACGACAGGGATACGTCCTGAGAAATGCATTGTTTGAACATCAAAGGGTGTACTTATACACGCCTAGATGGTATAGCCTCAATCATAGAGTGTACTCATATAAACCTAAATAGTATAGCCTTGATCATAGAGTGTTTTTATACCAACCTATATGGTATAGCCTCGATCACAGAGTGTACTTATACACGCCTAGATGGTATAGCCTCGATCATAGAGTGTACTCATACAAACCTAGGTAGTATAGCCTCAAACATAGAGTGTACTTATACAAACCTATATGGTATAGCCTCGATGCAGTCAAGAGACGTGGTAAACATGGGATTTATACTGCTATTATGACTTTATATTTTTTAGTTTCCTTTTTATCAATGATGCTTTGTTTTAATGTTGGATTTTTGGGCAAGAGGATAAGCAAGTATACACTCTTGGATGACATTTTGGATTGGGACCCTGCCTCATGTGGTTTGTTTCTGAGATAGGGTCTGGACCACCCTGACCCATTTACTGATAAGATCATGACTGTCTGCATTATTAACCATTTATTGTCAGTGACTTAGTGGTTCAGGGACTTTGGAGTTATGAACACAATGAATAATGAACAGGCTTCTGGTCCCATTTGTGTTCGGAATATGAGAAGAGTGTATATGCTCATCTTATTCCTGCAGTCCACTTAAATTTAATGTTAATAAAAAAACATAATCTTTAATAAAAGGTCAATTTATATTACTAAAAACATTATTAGAGCAACGCTTTCTATTAACACTTTTGTTTCAAATCACATCTAAATCAAGCAAAGACGAAACCACTAGATGATATGATCACACATACGAAACCATTTTGAACCTTTATTACCAAATGCACGGATCTTTTTCCTGAGAACGATATCGATGTCGCCTCTATCCCTGTTGTGGCGTTTGTTGCAAGGCAGAATTCAGAGAAAATGAGATACGCCCAAAGAAAACACCGAGCAATTTTTTTGTATGTTTGATTGGTTTTCTCAGCCCACAGCTCAGCGATGCAGGCATTTAAATTGTATGTGAATGCAGAAGTGGTTGGCAATGAGCTGAGGTATGACTGGGGGGGTTTGGTCAAACTTTGAACGGGCAGCATGGGAACTGGTTCCCACAGCTATTCAAGGGAACAAAATTGCCACTTCATGTCATCAAGACAGAAGCGGAAGACAGAAGAGCTTCCCCCCCTCCTTTCCTCGAGACTATCAAGCACCGTGTTAAAGCGAAAACATCCAGAGGCATCGTCTCTGATTTTCAGAGAAATTGTTGATGACGGCTGTACCTGTGGATCCAAGTTTAGAGGAACTTCTCTGGAGCTGTAGGGCGGAGCTTCGCGATAAATTTCTGACATTTCGCCATGTCGTTCAGGGTGACGTTTACGATGCCGTGGTACCGAAATGTGCCCGCCCCCTCCGTAACCTCCGTCCCACTCCCTGCTGCCTTCACGGTGGGAATCGTACCTGCAATGATGTTCTCCGGCACAGTGATGACGTAGGACGGCTGGCTGAACGTGGGCGGGTTGTCATTTTCATCCTGACGAGATACGAGAGAGACAACAAATGACTCGGCCGTCATTAACAAGGACTGCTGTCACTGACTTTGAGCCTTCTCCTCTTGCTGTTGCCACACACAGACAAGAGCAGTGTGAAACAGTGAGGCTCCACACTGTAAGGGGGGGGGGGGGGGGTTCATTGTGGGGGGCTGTCGGAGACACTGCCGTAATAGAAGGAATATCGCAGGCTCTCAATATTACACACACCACAGTTGGTCTCCCTTCCTGGGGACCCCCGTGCTTTTCCGTCTTGGGCTGAGATACTCCGAGACATGCCAGAGTGAGCTGTGCCTATCGGTCCCCGACCCCTCGCAGGGGAAAGTGGGGAATATTGTGAATGATAACAGTGATAATGAGACTGAGAAATGTCACAGCAAACATGCATGGGTAAGCAAAGCCAAAACGCTGAGAAAAGGATGAAATTAACAAGTGTGACTGTGTGGGAGGGTTGCGAAACACACACACACACACACACACACACACACACAAACACGCACACTTTCTTCTTCTAACACACGCTGAGACACAGAACTTCATCTGTGTATTTATGTACTTTGCGTTTGCGTATTCAGTGCCTGTATGGATATATCTGTCAACAATATTACTCTTGGAAAAAATCTATCTACAAGCATGGATGTGTTTATTACATTGAATATGATTTTTAATTTTTTTTTTTTGAGCTTCCGTACATCTTGGGGACTACATACAAAGTGTCTAAGTATATTTGTGTCTAAATGTGCCCAAGTGGTCCAAAGAACTGAAATAATATTAAACGTGTAAACAGAAAGTAACATTTGCAAACATATGTAATTTTGGAGGAAAGCATCCGCTAAATGAATAAATGTAAATGCAAACACCAACTTCTGCATTGCCAAAACATGCTATATGGTTTATTAATGGAAAAAAATAATAATAGAAATTAACTTGGAATGAACCTTTAACATCGGCATGAATATGAAATATCAAACAAGGTAAACAGCAATAAATAAATCAATAGACTCAAGGACTGAAAGCTTTTAGACAAAGACTAAGGAGGATAAGGTGGACCTGTGCCTACAGTAACTTGTTATCAGTAATTAATATTATTCACGGTGGCATTTTTTTCATCACAAAACTTCAACTAAGCAAAGCTGGGAAAATCCACAAGGAAAAGAAACTTTATGAAAAAGATCCTTCAGGAAAAAAAAAATTGCCCAAACCAATTAATATTAAAAATTAATTCTTGCAAAACTGGAACCCGGAATTACAATCAAATCTAAACCATGAAGCTCAGCAAAACTTTAAATGTCAACTAAAAGAAAAAAAAAAGCTGAACATGGTCCAAAAGGCTGAATTATCCAACAGCAGAGAGAGAGAGAGAGAGAGAGAGAGTGAGAGAGAGGGGGAGAGTGATGAGCAGATGAGTGAGGTATGGCAAAGATGGGTGTACTTCTTACAAACAGCTCCACGGTGAGGGGAACGGTGCTGTTGAGAGGGGGGGTCCCTCCATCCCTGGCCATCAGTGTCAAGTAGATCATCCCCCCTGGAACGGTCTCGTAGTCCAACGGTCTGGTGACACTGATAACTGTCAGCAAGCAAGAGGAGCAAAGGTAGACTCACTGATTTGTAATTACAGCGAAGGGCCGACCTGCGCCAGAGTTATATAGATTTTATTACACATATTGACTTGCTATCATGCTGTAAAATCGATTAAACAGTACAGCATAACGCGAAAGACATTCCAGCTATTGCTTTGCAATTACGATGCATTGTTGAGAAATCCAAGCTATAATGCACACTGTGCTGATATTGATCACTTATTGCCAGTTAAAATTATTAGGAATATTTTGGGAAATGGAAAAATTGCTATAGAGGGTTGATTTGTAAACATTTGTTGAGTCATATATGGTCTCCTGAAAGTAATGAACAAAAAGCAAAGATAAGCAACTATTTATTCCTTTCACTGACAGTGAATGCTTAGAGCAAAACACAGTCTCCGGTCATGCTCATGAATATTAATAAGTTGGCCTGCTTGGAAAATATTTTGGTTCAGTATGTTCGTTAAAGTTATGCTAAGCATATTGATAGTGATTAGAATTGGGAACAAACACGTAATGACCTCGCCGCTGCTGAATATTCAAAAGCACCTGTTTGCCCGGGAACTCCATAGGTTCACTGGTGTCATTGTTAAGCAAAACGAATTTTGCAGATTTTTCACTGAATTTAAATATCGTTGTTTTAACGATTCCTGTTTTTTTTTTTTTTTTTATCTTGGATAAAAATGCACACATGCATTAATAAAGGCTAAAATATTTTCTGCATACAAAAATCCTTTTTACCCACTGACACGCTGATGAGTTTACAAAAGAAATTCTAAATATATGCAATGCAGGCTGTGCGCGATGGTTCTGCCTGGTCGTACGACTGATCCGGCAGCACGGATCCTTCCAGCAGAGCCCCACCTGCATATCCCTCCACCATGCTGATGCTGAAGTAACTGGGGAACTGGGAGGCAGCGATGATGGTGTAGGTCAGCACATTGTTGGGTGGGGAATCCTCATCCGTTGCCTGTAACACAGTGAGTGAGAAGAAGAGATAAAAAGCCAAAACCAGGAATGAAAAGCAGCACGGTGTCTCATAGCGCCTGGGGGGTGTGAGAGGACATGGATTTGATCCCCGCTCAGTCTATGTGGAGTTTGCACGTTCTCCTTGTGTCTGAGTGGGTGCTCTGGTTTCCTCCCACACTCCAAAGACATGCTGTTCAGGTTCACCCATAGTGTGTGAGTGAGAGAGTGTGTGTTCCACTGATGCATGGATGAGTGACCCAGTGTAAATACTGTATCTAGCAGTGTAAGTCACTGCGGTGAGTTAGGTGTGTGGGATCATAACACTACATAGGGTTCAGTGGAAGTCACTTTGGAGAAAAGTGTCTGATAAATAAATAAATGTACATGTAAAAGGAGGACGCATAAAAAGTACTCGATGAAGTGCAGGGTGTTCTGCGTGCAGAAGATCCAACCTACAGGTAACTACATAACTGGAAATACTACAGTATAAAAAGAGATTTACAGTATTCATGGAACAACATATAACTGTGCTGAGAGAAGGGACAACAAAGCAAGCGCTAGTAAATGTTACATTTTTATTAACATTTCCATATGACTGAACAGGGAGGAGAGAGAACTATAGAAAGGGTGTTTTTTGCCTGTTCTTTTTTTTGTCTTTTCTAAGTGCATCTCCTCTTTTTGACTCTTTGTCTATCTCTGTTCGTGGGCAAGTCCTTGGCAGATGTTGAACCAAATCTCTTTGTCCCACGGAACATGAACCAGTTGATCACCAAACACAGGTAAGCAAGCGAGGAGGGGAGAGTGAAGAGAAGGGTGAACCAATGGGAAGATGTGGAGCGCTGGGAGGGGGGGAGGCACGTCAGATGAACGGGAAGAAACCACAGCTCTTTGCAGTTTAGAAGGCAATATAGGAAGTCTGGAACCCTCACACCCACACCCACACCCACCCCCATCCTCAGCCCCAGCCGCCAAAGCCCTCAAAAGCTCTGCTTCACTCTAGCGGTGGTGTAAAGCGCTGACTACACACTTCCCGGGCCAACTTGCTCATTTCTCAGAGCCTTCATATTAATAACCACAGTGTTTAAGGTTACCTCACTCTAATCAAACGCAGCAAGTCAAGCATTAAGGGCTGCACACGCAACGCTAATAAAAGTCTATGAAAACGGCACTTGGTCTATGGGCCCATAATTGCCTTTCTCACAAGGTGTGATCAATAAGGAATGCAGAGCCATTAATTACCATTATTCACTTTTACTTTTGACCTTAGCAACAATGATGGAGAAGGGAGAAATAACAGTGAGTGACCGACAGCTATGATGTCACAGCAGCACAGCATTTAGACAGCATGCTCACAAATATACGCGATGGAGGCGAGAAAGGTGGAAGAGTATGAGTCAGACAAAGGATGAGAGAGTCGATGAGGAAAGAAGGAAATACGTTATCAGCATCAACCACTGATTGCTCCCCACCGCTCACAGGTGCCTTCTAATAGGGCTTTCACCACTATCAATTGTCCTTTACATAACCTTCATTTCCCTTCTGCATTGTCACCATCAACATCTTCAATCTCACCTACATCACTGTTGCCAGCATCATTCCCAGTTCTGTCAACATTTCCACCAGGTTAACCATCTCCATTCTCTTGACAAACAACCACTGTCATCAGCATTAACATCTCCATCTCCTTCTCCATCACCCTTCCAGCCTCTTTCTGAATCTTCAAAACCATGATCAAACCCCCTTCTCTTCTCCATCTCCATAATCAGCAGTAACATCTCCATCACCCTTCCAACCTCTTTCTCCATCTTCAAAACCATGACCAAACCCATTCCTTTCTCCATCTCTATCAGCAGCATTAACTTCTCCATCCTCTTCTACATCACCCTCCCAACCTCCTTCTGCATCTCCAAATCCACCACCAAACCCATTTCCTTCTCCTTCTCTATCCCAATCTCATTTTCCATCCCTATCACTATCCAAAGCTGCATCACATCAGAGTTTCTAACTGTTTATCTTTTTCCACTGCATGGATTTCCCAGTCTCTATCACCACCCCCATCTCCACCCTGTTCTCCAACATCATTAATCACAATCTCCATCTCCATCTTCATCATGCCTCATGAGTATGACTCAGCATGGGTCTCTCACCCTGACTCGGGCCACTTGCTGCACGGCCTGCTCGTTCTCCCTCAGAGAACCGGTGTACGCCTCCTTCTGGAAGATGGGTGCATTGTCATTAACATCCAGCACATTGACTCTCAGCCGGCCGGTGGTCTCCTCGCCGCCCCCATCGCGGGCCAGCACTGTCATCGTGTATCGGCGCATCAGCTCGAAGTCCAGGCTTCCTCTTAGCGTCACCCAGCCGCTGTCGACGTCCAGTGAGAACCTGGAGCAGCATCGACAGTAAGGTAAACTGAAGGAGACCTCCGACAGTCAGATTACGTTCTCAATGATATGCAGATATCAAGATGCAAACTAACAAGATAAAAATAAGAAAATAAAACTGTTTTTGCCCTCCAAATTCTTCAGATGAGATTCTTACTGGTCAGGTTCGTCACTGAAGTAGTACTGCACTACCCCAAAACTGCCAACATCACTGTCTGAGGCCTAAAAAGAGAGGAGAGAGAGAATTATTTATAATATAATCAACATTCTGCCAACACACACACACTTGCATTGGCCACAGGGTCAGCATTTCCTGCTTAGGGCTGTTGTCTTGCAACATCAAGGTGCAAATCCCACTTCTGCTCCATTACCCCTCATAAATGTATTTACCTTGAACTGATACAAAAAAAAAATATCTACACATTTTCAATAAGTCCTTGTCCAGTGTTGGGATGCAGAGCTGCAGAGCCTTTCCTGGAAACCCAGGGAATAAGATGGGATACGTCATCATAGGATGTTCACACAATCACAGCAAACAGTTCACCTGAAACACGCTTCTTTGGACTGTGGGCAGGAACTGCAGCACCCAGAGGAAACCTCCACGATCGCAGGAAGAATGCGCGAACTCAGAACAGACTGAGCTGGATTCGAACCCACATCCACCTCCGTGCAGACGCCATGCTATAGGACAAATGTCAGAGCGGACTCCGGCAGGTGTGCACACGGTTGGAGGCGTGAAGTTAAGGCCCTGTCGGCGTCCTCCCCTGTCTCCTCTAAAAGAGCTTAGTTCTGCCCCATTACCGCACGCAGAGCTGCCTCGCACGAGCTGGGAGCAGCAGGGGGTGAGTCGCCAGCTGGCGCTACCCGGTCACCTGCTTGATCCCCACACCGCCCGGGCATTCTGACAGCATAGAGCCAGTGCCAGCCTACAGAACCGCCACAGAAATTCCACCTTATAAAAGGTTACCGCCTGCACCTTCTACGAGATAATTCGGCACAGGGTGTTTTTCTGACCAATATCGTACATCGGTACTCTCGTGATGGGTGGCCCGGCACCAGCACCGGTAAGCTGCGTCTTTGAATTGGAGTCGCTGAACGGGTCAAAGCTGGACATCTGCTTGGGTTTTTGACACCCCCGTCTGAACATCAGAAATGAGAATAGAGGTGGAGTAAAGGGCGGGGGTGGGATGAAGTGGCCATCTGATGCAAAGTTGAGAAAAGATCTGGGGGATAATTATGCTCCTGGATGCAACTTACTGCACTGGATCAGCTGTGTGGGAGTGCTTTGAAAACTTCCCTTCCTCATCTTCAGTGAAAACTCACAGGGAAGTGTTTCCCCAGCCTGCTTCAAATGGGCCTGCTTTGCATAAACCCTCTATTTGCATTTATTCCTTTCTTTTAGCTGAAGCTTTTCTCCAAAGCGACTTACAATGTTAAGCTGCTTTTCAATTATTTACCCATTTACACAACTGGATAGTTTTTACCGGAGCAATTCAGGGTAAGTACCTTGCTCAAGGGTACTACAGCTGCAGGTGGGACTCAAACCTGCAACCTTTGGATCCAAGGGCAGTAGCTGTAGCCACTACGCTGCCAGCTGTCCTGATTTAACTGTCCATTACGGTTAAACTGTTAATTATACCAACCCCTTGCATTCTTAAGACTCTTAAACATGTACAAAAACGTTTATTTGACTATTTCCAATCCCTTTAAAGTATTTTGACTAGTCTGTTAAAAAATCACATTATATACTGCAGCTGAATCGGTGCCGTCTTGTTATTTATACCAGACTATAATGCTTATTAAACAGTTAGAATATCTGCAAGTGCAAATACAACAGAACAATACTGTATATATAAAACATTAGGAAATTAGAACTGCTGAGTTCGAAAAAACCTAAAGCTTTCTATAATTTGTAAAGTGTATTTTTTTTTTTGCATGGGTTCCAGGTACATTCACTGGGATGGAGAATAGCGCTTCATCAGGAATTTCAAAACAAAGCATTTTTTGTCCTCGAAGCTGACAGTCCATGTTCTGAGGAACCGTGTCTGTAGCTGTTCTTTATTAACAATGACGAGGAAGCATCATCCAGACAGGAGCCCATGATGAAGTACATTGACATAGCACACACACCATCTACCTCTCTCTCTCTCTCACACACACACACACACACACACACACACACACACACTGCAGTGCCCTTGGTTTTCTGTGCACTGCACTGCAGCACTATTGATGGATCATGCTTGGTAAAGTTTTTTAATGGAGTTTTACTTGACTGGGTCAGGAATCCGCTTCAAGGGCCATGCTGCTGTGTGTGTATATCTGCGTGTCTGCGCACAGCAGCTGCTGGTGTTTTTTGCTGTGTTTCTGGGGTGTTTTTTAATCAGTTTATACAGTGCCACATGTGGGTGCTGCCATCCAAGTACTTTTCCTTCACGGATTGACGCCATATTTTTAGTCAACCCTTAATGACATCAAAGAGGCTTGACTATGAATCACGATGTTTCCCGGGGTTTCAATGATGTTGATCCTCGGTGGCTGACCGGGAAAGACACACCAAGCACAATTTACATGGGTGTACTGTAGTCAGAGAGGGACACACTGCTGCTATGACCAGTAACAGGTCCAAACTTGTCTTCTAAATCTTGTACTTTGGCATCTTAAGTGATGACTGAATAACGGAATGGCCACACACCAGTCACAGTGAAAATTTAGTAAAACCGTAGAAATCTGTCCCGATATTCCAGTCTGTCCGGCACGGTTGCGGAAAACTCAACATGCCGGGGCTTCAGCATCCACAAGGGGAAGAGCAAGATCCTTAAGATCAATGCAGTTGTCAACAGAAGCCCCATCACACTAGAAGGCGAAGCACTAGAAGATGTGGAGAACTTCACGTATCTTGGCAGCACTGTAGACATGAAAGGTGGAGCAGATGCTGACATTAGAGTACAGATCCTCCAACTGAAGAACGTATGGAGATCAACTGACCTGAACATCTCCACCAAGATCAGGATCTACAACATGATCGTAAAGCCTGTCCTACTTTATGGAGCGGAGACCTGGAGAACCACTTCCACAACCATGATGATAATCTAGACATTCATCAACACTTGCCTCAGAAGGATTCTCTGGATTTGTTGGCCCGAAACCCTTAGCAGCAAAGAACTTTGGCAGCAAACAAAACAGCAGCCAGAGGAGGACATAATACTCCAAAGATGCTGGAGATAGACTGGCCACACCCTTTGAAAACCTGCTTTCAGCATCACGTGGCAAGCCCTCACCTGGAACCCGCAAGGGAAGAGAAATCGAGGTCGACCAAAAAACAGCTTGCGCTGTGATATAGAGGCATGAAGGAGATGGGACACACCTGGAAACAACTGGAGAGACTGGCTCAGGACTGGGATGCCTGGAGAGCTCTCACTGGCGGCCTATGCTCCAGGCGGGGCAAAAAGAGACGGCGATGACAATTCCAGTCTCTCCCAGCGACCACAGAGTGAGTCAAAAAACTGAGAACGTGGCAGAGATTTCTGAAGTTTCTGTTATAAGTGAGACACGGCCATCGTGCTATCGTACTGTTCCATAAATAGCAAAAGCGCGTAAATGAACGAGCTGAGATTCCTGCCCGTACACGTTCGCCTCTCCCATTCACCGACCGAGAGTCCATTTCTTACTACTTTTTTCTTCTCCTGCCGCCGCCCTCCTGCCTTTTTCTCCCTACCGCTAGGTCCTTTGCACTATCTCTCTTCCACACACACGCCCTTGTCCCCATCCTCCTCTCTCTCTCCTCCCATCTCAGACTATCTGTCCCTTCATGCGCCCTGCCAGCTCCCCCCGGTGAGTGACAGGCCCATAAGTGCTCTGATGATAGCAGCGAGGGGTGTTAGTGTGACAGGTGGAGTTGGGGTGACGGGGTGTAGGGGCACGGGGGGGGTGGTCTGCTCCCTGCCGAGTGTTAAAGCGGTCTTCTCCGGCGTGCCCCACCTGGCCGACAGTCCCCGTGATGAGAGATCTGATAGCCGTCTCACCCCCCGCAACCCCCTCGTGGCCCCCATCTCTCGCTCGCTCAGCTTCCGCACCCGACTGTCAACTTGGAGCACAAACAGTCACTTTGCCAACAGCTGGCCGAAGACTTTGGACTTCAAAGGGAGAGCGCCATGTCAAGGTACGAGTGCAAGTGCCACCCGCTGACCTACACCGTGGATCTCCCACTGAGAGTTCAGCACAAGGCGGGGGGAAACCCTGGCTAGATCGCAAACAACTCACCCACTAAGTTCCCCCAGGAGCCCTCAGTGCCCGAATGTGACCAGATCGATCTCCAAAAGCCATCGTGTTGCTTGTGACTGTTAAGACATGACGTGACACTGTTTACTGCAGCCGCTGACACTCTGCAACGGAGAGCCTTACAGGTTAACAACACATTATTATAGGTACTGCACTCCACACGTGCGATACACTGTTGTTCTCCAGCAGTTAATATCACTTTCTTCTCGTGGCCCAAAGAATAATTTTCAGTTTTCGCAGGTTTTGCGCTTTTCAATTCCAGGTGGGAAATCATGCGTAAACCTCTTAGTGAGAACCTACTAGTAAAAATACACTATGCTAAATAAACTGGTAGATGGATAGATTTTTAGTGGTAGGTCAGTCCAGATATAAATGATTTTAAAAGAGAAATTAAATACACACACACACGGTTCCCTACTTACGATGGTGTTACGTTCCGATAAACCCAGCGGAAGTTGAAAATATCGTAAGTCGAAATGTATTTAATACACCTAACCTACCGAACATCATTGCTTCTTATCCTTTAAGATGGTCGATTGCGAAAGACCAAGTTCTCGTGCGATGGCCGTTACGGGCCTGTGGCCTTCATGCTGGGTAATTATCTTGAGTTTCTACTCAAGAGTAACTGCCTTCCTCTTCTTCTCGCCAGTAGCAGGAGACACGGATGGGAGTTTCGTACACATGATGGATGCACGAAACACAACATAGATTCAGTATAGCGACCGGGTGACAGACTGGGAGATGCGGATCGCTGCTGATGTCCAGCATCACGAGAGAGTATCGTACCGCATATCGCTTGTTCGGGAAAAAAAAAAAAAAAAACAAAATTCAAAATCTGAAGTACGGTTTCTACTGAATGAATATCGCTATTGCACCATCGAAAATCGAAAAATCGTAAGACCATCGCAACTCGGGGACCGTTTGTATATACAGATGTGTATATACACATATACATATATATGAATTCTGGTTGAACTCGGGCAAAACAGAATAAATAAAATGGTGTGTATATGGCTATGTTGGTCTCTGTGCGGAAGTACCTGTGCTGAACAGAAGGCAGCACTAAAGTTTTTTTTTTTTAAATGATTATTTCTCGAAAACTTTTCGCTGGAAATTCGTAGCGGAACATCTGATCACCTGCAGGGCCGTCAAAATGGAGATGAATTCTGGATGTGGTCAGAAGTGTTTGTTTAGTTATGCGGCCCAAGTCGTATCGGTCATGGTTTGTGCACCATTGATCAACTGTACATCACGCAGAATGGCATACGCCGATTTGTTTACCACCCTCTGAGGTGCATATATCACTTGTGCTGGCATTATGTTCCAAATATAATTTTGTCTTTACTCAGCTTCAATAATTATGCACTGGTAATTAGATTGCAGACGACGCTCATTTCATTTTCATTTCAATTAGAGTTAAAAGCCACTTTCAGTGAAAAAATGTTGTAGTCGACATTATGCCAATTTAGCTCACTTTAAATAAATAAATAAATCGATATAGGTATATAGATTCTAGAGACCCGAAGATGGAGAATAAGGACACTCATATCCTACTTATAAGGTAATTTTAAAGTTAAATGACATGGAAAGGTCAACATTCAAACTGTCTCCAGTCATAACAGTCAGCGCTCACAAATATTCACTGATGGTCTACAAGAACGGCTAAGAAAAAAAAAGCAGGAACGTTGAAAGATAAATGCTACCAAAGGAGATAACCGTAGCTCTGACAGATGTCAAATAATTTCGATAAATATTCTCCCTCTAGAGAAACTTGCTGTTGTAATTAAACAAAGTTTTGCATACAAGGACATGCTCTCATTCCACGCGGGCACCTGATCAATCGGTTTGCCGGGCCGCTAATTAGCACCTTAATTAAACTCCCTTTGACAGTCCGCTTTAGTCAACAGGCAGCTAAGAGAGATGGAAGCTCACATTTGCCATACTGCCACGACTGAAAGACCACCATTATTCTTAGAGAAAAAGAGAAACAAGTTAAACGTGTAAAAGACAAAATACAGAAGCTCCTCGACTTACGATTTTTCGAAGCTACTATGGCGATATGCATTCGGTGGAACCGTACTTTGAATTTCGATCTGTTCTCGCACTTGCGACATGCGGTACGATTCTCTCTCCCGATGCTGGGCGATGGCAGCGAGCCGCAGCATCCACTCAACCAGGCTTGCAGTCTCTGTAGCGATCACGTCAACGAGTGTAAAGAAGCGATACTGTGTTGAAAGCATTTATTTCGTGTTTTCGCATCCCAACGTGTCTACTAAACACCCATGTGTGTCTGCTGTTTAAACTGACCCAGCTGTAGACTATGGTAAGTGTTCTGAGCACGTTTAAGGTAGACTAGGCTATGATGTTTGGTAGATGTGGTACTGCATTCTTTTTCGACTTACGATTTTTCCACTTACGACGGGTTTATCGGAACTTAACCCCACCGTTACTTGAGCAGCATCTGTACTATAATGTTTTGGAATTATTCTGTTATTTTTTTGGATTTTTACAAATGATTAAGTGATTTGCTGCTGCACACTGCTGTTGTGGAAACAGTTTGAGCTGCAAGTTTATCAAGGCGCCTTGGGCTGTTAGGGTCTCGTTCACCATCTGCTGGTTGCACTGAAGCCATTGTTTGAACAGATCTCTCGGTGCCAGAAGTTCCAGGTGTCAGTGAGTTTATCATTGAAAGGCAGCCCTAAAACAAGCGGTAGCAACTGTCTTTAAGGAGCGGAGGTTCCCAGCCATCAATCGGGCAAACTGTAGGTGTATATAGTCCATCCATTCGTTAGTAAAAGCTCAGATTTCTGGAATGTTCCACCTGCCGAGTACACAGCCTCCAGTTCGCACACCAATTATACACACTGACGATGGGTAATGAAGACCTTCCCACGAGGTCAGATCTCCTTCCCTCCTCTCCTCAGCTGATGCTCTCCCACTAGAAAGTGGATTACACCGTCCTCACTACCCTGGCGAAGAGCGCCGTATAGCTATCAATGACTAATCTCCCTCAATTAGCCATGAGCTAATTAGCAAAACACCTGCTCAATTTCCCGCACAAAGACACTAACCACAACATCCACAACAGAGCGGCAACTGACCGACATGAAAGCATTGAAACCATTACACTGGAAAAGCAGCCCGGAAGATAATTGAAAGAAAACCCATCTGTGGGCTGTTTGCTTTGGTCCTTCCCTTCCTCCAATTTGGAGCAAGCCGGCGCACGTTCAGCCGCTGACGGGGAAGAGGAGCCCTCGGCTTATCAGGCCCGGTCCGTCTCCAGGATCGTGAGGGGCCACCGTTCGCTCAGCTTTTATATCTTAAGCGACCTGGAATTTGAATTGACAGGCTCCCAAAATTGCTTTTCCGCCGGATCTCCCCCAGAAAAAAAAAAGAGCCGTCCGAAAGGAGAAACCAATTACAGCTTGTCAGGCTCCCTGTCAGCAAGACACGACCCCAACTTCAAAGACAGACGCCACCCTTCCTCAGCACCGTGCAACAAACACACGCGCACACGCACACACACGCGCACACACACACACACACACAGCCTACACATAACCACGCTGCGATGGAAGGAACCGACGGTGACCAGTGACACTCTGCATACTGTGACAGTGATTAGTGCGACCTCCACAACACATTTGTCCAGGCCTCAGAGCGTAGTCCTCCTGGCTTCCTCCTGCGGGCCTCTCTCTCTGCATGCTGGGAGTATGACCCAGACAGCTGTAACACAGCAACAGCCAGTAATAGAGATTCTGCCAAGGAACCTCTCGGCTTGGAACCCTTCCATCTCCTTCAACGGAATATCTCTGCCACATCCTTCGGACATCTCGCCCTACCTTAACCCCCTCATGCTTGCCCATATCAGCAATTCCAGCGGATTCGCTCTGCTCTCCTCGACACACCTCCGTGGCCCGATGTCCAGGTATCCCTACTCATGTAACTTTGTGTGAGTTTCAGAGTGTGTGTGTGTGTGTGTGTGCGCGTGTGGGAGCCCACTTGTAGTTCGAGGACACATACACACACTCTCAAACTGATGGCCACCTTATGCCCACCTGCCGCAAACAAAAAGCGGTGAGATACAGAGAGTCGGGAACTGAGGCCGGTGGAGGGGAACCAGGGTGACGGAAAGCATCCCTAAAACTCTTCCCGTGATTCTCACACTCCCCTCTACTTCACCCTCTGCAATACTGCAAAATTCATATCTGACAGCAAAAACTTTTCACTTGCATGGGGAAAAAAAAAAGTGACGGAAGTGGCCGGAAGAACTGTTATTAAAGCAAGGTAAACTGCACGTTTTTGAGTATGAGGAGTGTTTTCAGTGACTCATGGGCTTGAGTGATCTCAGCAATTTTGCACTTTTTCAAATTGTGATGTATTTACCAGTCCCCCGTTAACACACAATGTTATTTTGACTCCATTTCTGCCACTGCAGGAGAGGCTCTATGGTGGGAGGAAAGCAGGTTAACTCAAAAATGCTTTCTTTCTCCTTCTGTGGGCATTTAATTCCAGGAAAAAACCCAGAAACAGTCTGAATGCACCACCCTGGGGCGTCCCTGTCTACGTCTGCGCCGTATCGCCATTGGTCCTGAGACTCTTGTCAACAGTCAAGAGTATGACCGCTTGCCTGGCTGAGAGAAATTCCACAATCTGACGTATTCTGATGCATTTTAATACAAACCGCGGCGAGACGTCAATAGGGCACTGTCAGCGAGTGTGCCGTCACGCAGCTTCCATCCAGCAGTAAAGTGAATATCAGCACTGGATGAGGAGAGCAGGTTGTGTAAATGACTCTGGAAGACATGTGAGACTTCCTGCGAGTGTGTATGTGTGCGTGTTTGGGGGGGGATCGGTCATCGCCGGGATAAGAAAACTGTGACCTTTTTTCTTCGTAGTACATGTATTCATTTAACTGACACTTTTCAAACAAATTACAACATTATACTATTGTACTTACAATTATTTAGCCATTCATACAACCGAGTAATTTTTTACTGTGGGCGGGGGGGGATGACACACTCAACTTGTGTGCCCGGGTTCTCAAAGCCCCCTGTTGCATGTGGTATTTTGAGAAATGATGGGAGAGCACTCCGCAAGCTTACCGAAAGACATTTATTTCTGCCGAAAACAAAAGTCTTTGGAGGTGCGCTCTCCCATCATTGCTCAAAAACAATTTTTACTGGAGCAATTACCCGTTCAAGGGCACTGCGGCAGTAGGTGGGCTCAAACCCAGGACCTTCGGACTCAAACATAGCAGCTCTAACAACTGCATCACCCGCTGTTCCGGTAGTAACGGTAGTAGTATTTCATGTGTAGCTGACACCTTTGTCCAAGGGGAGTTCTCATGTGATACCTGTAAGAAGCTTGGTGCAGTGTGTGTCTACCCATCCACACAACAGAGCAATGGAACACACTCGCTTGCGTCGTCAAACACCACGATCAATTTAAGTTCTCCGGGTCACCTGAAACACATGTTTGGACTGTGGGAGGAAACCAGAGCACAGAGAAATATGCAAACTCCACACAGACTGAGCAGGGTTACTTGGTGATGCACCAGAAAAGGCTGTGACGAGATGCAGATACCAGATGAAGGAAGAACGCAGCCATTTCGCTATCGGCCTTTCAAGCGGAGGGGGGCTCGGCTAAAACACGAGGGGCTCCGGAGCTGGAAGGGGCTGATGGGCACAGTGATGTACTGATGGGGCGGTCGGCTTTCCGGCACCTGAAACGAGCGGCTCTGTGGTGTTGGCGAGTCAGGTGTAATGAGCACTTTGCTGCCCTCAGCAGTGTTTTTGCAGGAATGGGGGCGAACCCAGGCTGCACACAGGATAGTCTGAGACTGCTGCCATCTTACCAGAACTACTGAAGAAGGGTCAATGTGTGACTTCCTGTCTGGGTTACATAACCTGTTTCTGTTTAGAGTAAACATGAGGAAGTAAGAAGAAAAAAACAGCATGACAACTTACAGTACCACAGTGGAGCGAAAGAACCCCTTGTTTACATCTCTCACTCTCAGTGTGTGTATAGGCACTGATCAGCCACAACATTAAAACCACTTGACTAATTTTGTGTAGGTCCCCCTTGTGCCACCAAAACAGCTCTGACCCGTTGAGGTATGGACTCGATAAGACCTCTGAAAGTGTCCCGTGTTATCTAGCACCAAGACATTAGCAGCAGATCCTTTAAGTTGGGAGGTGGGGCCTTCATGGATCGGACATGTTTTTCCAGCACATCCCACAGATGCTCGATCGGATTGAGATCTGGGAAACTTGGAGGCCAAGTCAACACCTTGAACTTTTTAACAACTTTTGCAGTGTGGCAAGGCCACTGGGAATACCGCTTCCATGAAGAGGTGTATGTGGTCTGCAACAGTCTTTAGGCAGATGGTACATGTCAAAGTAACATCCACATGCGATGTGCTGTGTGTTCTGACACCTTTCCATCATGACCAGCATTAAGGTTCGCAGCAATTTGTGCTACAGTAGGTCTTCCGGGGGATCGGAGCAGACGGGCTAGCCTTCGCTCCCCACGCACATTAACGATCCTTGGGTGCCCATGACCCTGTCGCCGGTCCACCGGTTGTCCTTCCGTGGACCACTATTGGTAGGTACTAACCACTGCATACCAGAAACACCCCATAAGACCACCCCACAAGACCTAGCCATCACAATTTAGCCCTTGTCAAAGTCGCTCAGATCCTTACGCTTGTCCATTTTTCCTGCTGCCAACACATGAAAATCAAGAACTGACTGTTCACTTGCTGCCTAACATATCCCACCCCTTGACGGGTGCCATTGTAACGGGATAATCAATGTTATTCACTTTACCTGTCAGTGGTTTTAATGTTGTGCCTGATCGGTTGATTGGTGCATATGTATACGCACACACACACACACACACACACACACACACATTTTCAGAACCGCTTGTCCCATACGGGGTCGCGGGGCCTAACCCGGCAACACAGGGAGTAAGGCCGGAGGGGGAGGGGACACACCCAGGACGGGACGCCAGTCCATCGCAAGGCACCCCAAGCGGGACTCGAACCCCAGACCCACCCGAGAGCAGGACCGTGGTCCAACCCACTGCGCCACCGCACCCCCGCAGTGCATATGTATATATACGCTGTATGTGTGTGTGCGTGCGTACTACCACTCACATACGCATATATTACGCAATGTTTAGCCAATACCTTTGTCCACAGCAACTTACAGTGTGAGCTGTGTGTATACTAAGCTGCGTACAATGATTTACCCAGGTGGGTAATGTAGTGTTATTTTAGGGTAAGCACCTTATCATGGATACTGCAGTGGGAGCAGGACTCTAACCACTGTCCTGTCTGACACCAGAAGGAAAAGGTATACATTTGTATCTAATGTTTGTTATTAGGAAACCTTGAACTGTTAAGGGTTCATCAGTTTTAAAGTAACAATCGGCCTTGCAAACACTAACACCGGCTGTCAGAGTCCAAGACATGAAAAAACCCAAAGTGACAACAAACTGCGAATACTGAAACGCTGACTTAAAGTGTAAATTTATAACATCAAAGAAGATGTTTTTAAGAGTTAGAAAGTACCCAAAGTTACAGCGTAGAAGAGTCGCCGCTCTTGTGCAACGTCGCTCAATTGAGATTCACGGTGCTGTCGCCACTTCCCACGGCGAGACGGGATCGCATCAAACCGTCTCGGCACAAGGAAAGATCGGTCGTGATTGGAAAGGACGTGTTGTAGCCAACGTGCCCTATTCCCGCAGGCCAAGGCCTGGTCCCTGTTGACGGAGGATGCGTCCAAGGCTGTTCAGCAGAAATACACAAGCATGGTTACTCTGAGTTGTATGTTGATTTGGAGAAAAGAATCTGCTAAATGAACAAATATTGTGGCGCAGGCAGCGTTTAGTAGAACACCGACACACAGGGAAATAATGCTGTCGGTTCGAGGACCCCTATTCCTCAAGGAGCTGCACCTCCAGCCAGTCTTCCCAGCCTGCTTAGCGCCCCCCAGGCTTTCTCCCTCTCCTGCTGCCAAGCACAGTCGCACCAGTATATTCCCCGTAAATCCCCCCAGCGGTTGAACACTCGACTCCAATTTTCCCACAATACAACTATTTACAAGTTTCCCACCCAAACTCACGGTAACACGGGTCATTACAATATAAATATCAATGTAAATACACTGTGTCCCGTCAGTTTTTTATTACAAAATGAATATGTGACGTCCTATAATAAACTGACAGCAAGTGAAAAAAAATTGCAATAATTACAATTACTTTAATTGCTGTAGTTATAGGAATGAAAATAACTATTGTAATTTTTAATACTTGTAATTTACATTTCATAGTACACAGGATGAGCAAAGGAAAATTGTATATAATATCAGGATGAAATATGAAATGTTGCTAAATATAATAAGGGGGTTAATTCCCTCTAAAGTGGAATTTTTCCTTCTCTTGGTATTTAGAAGTAAGACAACGATGAGAAGGTGTTGAGCAGAAGCAGTTGAGGAACGGTCGTTCCCGCTCTTCCATGTGTCTATGGTGACACACAGCTACAGCTGTGACGCCGGCACTCTATAATAGAACCTATTCCACATTCTCGGGCCGTGTCCTCATGCAAGTGATGTATATTTCCTTCAAAAGGCCATAAACCATGCGGCGACACGCCCGGCTTCGGCAGCACCCAGGAGTGACGCGCTTTGCGTTCGACGCTGAGCTCGACTGCAACGGCGGCCCGAGTGCAGGCGACCGAAAGGGCTCGGCTTCTGGACGGGGGGCGACTTACGAAAGGAGAGCGGAGCCAGAGAGGAGCCGTTGTCACGAGCTGATGGCAACACTCAAATAAGTACTTACGGACACACGCATACACACAAAGAAACACTCAGAGTGGCACGCGCATGCACACACACACAAACAGAAAACATAAAAATCCATTACCAATGTAATGAATAAAGCAAAGATAGAAACCCAAAATATAATTTGAGGTATTAAATAAGGAATGAAAAGCTGCAAACAGACCCAAAGCCAACAAAGGAAAATACAAAGAGCAATTTTGCTGATATGAGGAATTGGGAGTACTGCACTCTCCAGGGTATGTGGAAAGAGACAGCTATGACTGAAAATAAATCACAATAAATATTTATAATGATAAGTAATGTGGCAGCTGATAAATATTAAAGCCAGCACTGTGTATGGTGAATGGGCGGGGGGGGCTCTCTCTTTGGTATGGTGCTAAAACCACACATGGGCACTGGCATACACAGACACAGACACAGACACACACACACACACACACACACACACACACACACACACACACAGATATACAAGAGGCACACAAACACAGACACACACAGACATACAAAGACAAATACACAGTCATGCTCACACAGTATTATTATTATTATTATTATTATTCTTATAATACCTTTCTCCCAGGGGACTTAGAGTTTTAGGTTTGTATAATAAGCTATTTACAGGCATTCAAAATTAAATAAAAAATTTAATAAATACCTTGATGGGGGGTGGAGACACAAAGACGCCCGTACACAGATGCACCGACACTCACACGCAGACATTACATGTGTATCGAGAGGGATTTTGATATTGTGATTTAATAATAATAATGGGATTTAATAATGTGATAAGCAGCGGTGCCACTTTCTGTGTGAACAGGCGCAGCTGTGCGAGGGTGTCGCTCGGCACAGGGCGGCCTATAGGCACGATGCCTTTCAGGACACAGGCAAATTTTCACGCACAGGTTGTCATTTTGCAGGCGATGCTGAGACACCACAGACAGAGCACCGCTGGTAAGTGCAATCAATTAGCTGATGGTAAAAGGGTTCTAAGTGGTGCCTGTGTGTCCCTGCCTGCCTGGTTCGCTCACTTCCAGCACTGACACTTCAATTACTGGTACAGTTGGATGCGATCACTTCCGATCACGTCTCTCAAGACTTGCTATTGTTCTTCTCCTGGGAATGTTTTTTAAGTAAACGCACTGGTAATTGCTTTGCTTGATCACTCTGCCAGTAAAGTTCATTTCGAATTTTGGATTCGGGCAGGCGGATATACTGCAGTGTAATGCGGTATAATAAAAACGAGTTCCCTGAGTGACACACTCTAATCGCCTTTTGATTACATTTCTCACAGGCGCGCGCGCGCACACACACACACACGCATGTGCACACTGTGCTACCAATAATGAGCCCATTCGTTCATCGATACACACATCTTAGTGCATTTACTTAGCTTCATACATGCTATGCAAGCATACCTTTACACATGTGTGAGTTCACTGCGAACACACAAGCGCCCGCACACAACACCCGTAACGGATAAATCTCCATTAGGCTGCAGCAGCAGGGACTTTGCGCAGTGGCTGCACGCTGACCTTGTGAGACGCAATCAGAGCGCTTCACTCAGGGTGACACCGACACTGCAGCGGCTGTCTGTCTCACTGCCCGCCGCCGACGGCCCATCTCTCACCCAGCCATAAAGACATCAACACCCCTTAAAAGGTATTTATGAATGTGGCTGTAATGAATGGAGCAAACAGATGTTTTGCAGCGAGAGAGGGCCTGTCCTGCCACAGTCCACGGGCAAACAGAGGATGACATCTGTTGACTGCGTTAACTGCGGTTGGGATGGGGGACGCGGGGGTGCGACGTTCTCTCGGCAGAGCACTGAGGTCCCTTGAACCGATTACTCTCCGAAACATCTGAAACTCGGGAGCGTACCCGTTTTCGTCTCACGTTTCTGCACTTTTTTAGCGAGAGCTACAGACGCCCTTCGACTTACGAAAATAGACCGCTCTTCAACCCCTTACGTAAGTCAAAGGCTACGTATGTCGGATTCCCAACCCCGCACCATTCATCATAATAACATGAACAATTTTTCCATCTCAGTTATTGCACCTTTACGTTTCTTCGTTAATACTGTTGTTTTCATGCTAGCTGTTCCTTTCACTGCTCCTTTATACGAGCAGCATCCTTCACTATCGCATTTCGATATGGCTAAAGCTGGTTCCCGTGCTGCAGGCGATAATTTTTGTCAACCTTCATATTTCCTTATTATGTTTAACTTCATCTCCAAATCAATTGCTGTACGCTTTCGAGACGCCTCTCGTTTTCCTTCAAGTGCACATTTACCACCAGGGGAAATGGGTAGAAATTATGCGAAAAAAGCAGTACGCTAACTAGAGGAGATGCGTTCGTGGCTCAAAACATGCAAGAACTGGGAAAATGCAGCTTCCTGCCTTGTCTGATTACGCCGACTTGCGCTTAACGTATTTCAGATGTTTTGCGTAAAATAAAAGCGTTTTCCTCAATAATGTGTATGCCGGGAATTTTTTTTTTTACGTAAATCCGGATTTACGTAAATTGAATTAACGTACGTAGTGCGGCGTCGGTATACGAAAAATACCCAGTGGTTCTCACTGACTGCAGCAAAGCTTTTGACCATGTTGATCATATTAAAATATGGAATGATAAATGGGGGGGACCTACTGCCTGAACACCCCGAGGAAGAACTTCTGAGCTGGACGGGAGGCCTCGATTAAAAGAGATCAGAGAGAAACCAAATGTTAAGCAGTAAAACAGGGCTGCATACTTCCCCCTTACCTTTTTAACTTGTGCATACAACACTTTCTGAGCGAAGCTCGAGAAAAAGTACATTCGATAATTGGTGGAAGGAATATCGGCTGTGACCGATATAGGGACAACGCCACATCAAGAGCAAAGAAAGACGTAGACCTTTGATTTGAAAAAAGAAATGACCGAAGAATAGAAATTCAGTTCAGAGCAGGAAGCAAGGCTAGAGTTAAATATGAAGAAAACAAAAACCGTGGCAGCTGGAAGAGCAGCAAATATTAGTTTTGACGGTGAAGACATAGAATTTGTTGACATTGCCTGGCTCTTGGGGGTCAGTAATGAACAATAAGGGATCTAGCAGTATATGAGATATGCTGAAGGCAAACAAATGTGCTGATGAACCCACAAGAATTATTATTACAAATGTTCAATATTTACATACCTTCATTTCGCTGATGCTTTTCTCCAAAACGACTTACACTGTGACGTTACTTACAATTATTCACCCATTTATACAGCTGGGCAATTTTCACTGGAGCAATTTTAGGGCAAGTACCTTGCTCAAGGCCACTACGGCTGGAGGTGGGATTCAAACCGACAACCCAAAGGCAACAACTCTGACCACCATGCTGCCAGCTGCCGCTGAGATAGTACTTTCTGTAATGTTATATGGATGTGCAAGCTGAACATTAAAGGAAAATCAGGATAGCAGACATGTAGACCCCTCTGAACGGCGGTGCTGGAGGAGACTTTGACAGGTACCTTGGGCAGCCAGGAAGACAAACCGATGGATGTTCAGTCAAAACATAGTGGAACTCCCAATAGCAGCACAAATGATGAGAGGTTAGGATGTTTTTGTACACGTCATTTGTGCAAAAAACTGGAAAAGATGGGAAATGATGGAGGAAAAAAAGAGGACAACCAATAACTGGACAGATGGACATACCTCTTAAAACACTGCAGACACAAGTGCAGGACAACTATTAACTATTTATGTGGTTTTCAAGAGTTGACGCCGATCAAATGTTTGAAAATAAATATTTCAAAGCTGCACTTACTGAAGTACCATTTGAAAAGTGATTTAAACTTTAAATTTAGATTGATATGAACTTCAAATATAGTCATCCTTCTGCTTTAAATAACTACAAATGAAAAGGTGAGCATTGCAGGGGACCATGTGCTGTGCCATTGCAGGGCTCACGCGCACGCACACGCACACCCACCCACACCTACCCACACACACACACGCACGCTCTCAGGGACTCGGTCACCATTTCAGCTGAACAGCCTGTCACGGAATGTGGGAGGAAGCTACAGCAGCAGGAGGAAACCCACAGGAATTGAGCTGGGGCCAGATTGGAACCTGCAGCCTCCTCCCCACACCTGTCAGACCCCCCATCCCACTCTCAACCCCCCTGCGCCACCCAAACTGTAAACAAAGCCCTGCAATTACACACACCTCCCTCCACACCTTTGCACACACTGCGCAGGCTGGTGCACTCAATCACACACACACACACACACACACACACACACACACACACACACACACACACACACACACACGCAGGCAAATGCGACAGTGGCCGTATGGCTCTGGTGTTTCCACGTATCCGGGGGGTGGGTTACCCGGAGCTGCGCGGTAATTGGGCTCTTCCCTCAGCCCTGACAGACTCGGTAGGGGAAGGCCTTGATGTGATGTGTCTGCCAGGTCTCTTCGTGGTCCCTGAGGCTTGTTCTCTGACAGGGGCCAGAACTTCGGGCCGACACTCTGGGCTCATGTCATAGCTGCGTGTTCAAGCGGCCCCAAAAATATGACGGGTTCGGTATGTTCATAGGGGGTGGGTTTCATCATGAGCTCTTTTAAGATTTTTTCTGTCGAATGACAGAGAACAAAACACTGGTGACCCTCCGGGGAGAGGGTTCGGTGGCCCCGCAAACTGGCAGTGCCAGTGTATCACAACATGTGGCAAGGTGTCACAGGCAGAAAAACACACAACGGGTCGTGCTGAACAACAAACATTCATATTCAAATGACATTCATCCCCGTTGTTTAAATGTTATGGTATTTATCTCACCATCGTTTGTATACCCTTCAAAAAAATACTAAAAGGTCTATTTTGTTGTTCAGACAACTGAATTCACTTGTCATTTTACTAGTGGCGTATAAACTATTCATAAGCAAACCTTGAATGAAATTGTAGCCCACGTTAAATTTTTTTTTTCCCTGATACGATCTGACATTTCTTTGGATAAAACTATTGACAAATTCCTTTTCTAACAGGCGCTGATTCACAGAAAAAATGGAAAACACACTGAGAACCAACTGAATTTTAAAAGTACGCACAAAGAGAAAGGACTAAGGAAACGGGAGCCGCACTAATATTTTTTTTCTGAGGACTCCAGACTCAAAAGGGGAGAGAAGCCAGAACAAGAGACAGAGCATCATAAAAAATCTCTGCCATCAGTAGTGTTTTCATGTGGTACTGCAGCTCACTGTCGAACAGCGTTCGCATCTCGCTGTTGTACTGCGACAAAGGCACCCCAAAGAGCCCTTTGTTTGCCAGTAAATACACTGTATGATTTATGATCTGCAAAGCCACAGATGACATATTCTGCCCCTGATAACATCAGTTATAGGACAGGAGGAAATGGCAACTCACCTGGATCCTGACCAGCGATGTCCCGCTGGGTGTGTTCTCAGGCAGGCTGATGTTGTACAGTGATGTGCTGAAGATGGGTCGGTTGTCATTCTCGTTGATCAAGTCGATGAAGACGCGCGCGAACCCCACGTGCTCCAGCAGTGACTCGTTGGCATAGAGCTGTGGGGGAACGAGGTGGAGGAGTGTTAACGGGGTAAAAAAAAATATATATATATATATATGTATATATCCAATTTTTTTCCCCCATGGTACTCTTCCACATACCTCCGCAGGGGGGTGGCACTTTTAGTCAAATATTCCCAAACTTTACAACTTTATAATTCCCAGTGTGGTTCACCTTCTCAGAAATTCAAATTCAATAATATTGCAAGGCTAAAATACATGAAGACAAATAGTTGATGTACAGTATGTACAAAATGCGAACGTAGCAACAGATTTTGACAATATACAATTCAATAGATACATAAGCACAGCATATAATATATGCAATTCATACTGTATTACAATGAAAGCAAAATTTGGTTTAATGCTGCTAAATGTTATGGTAATTAATAATGGTAAATATTGTTCAAATTTTAAATAGTATTTTTTTGAAAAGGTTACTCAGCAGTCAAGTCATGTGTGATGGTGGGGAAACACACACACACAGTTATGGGCTTTTTGCTGCACTGTGAAAATGTAGAAAGGTAGTTTTTGTTCTGCTACAGTGCAAGCACGATGAATGAAAGTGACAAGAAACACAGCGCAGTCGTTCGGTGGCGTTTGTGGAGGAAACCGCAGCTCGCTGCCTCGAGGTGAGCGGCAACAAGGGACGGAACACAAACCACTTGTGGCTTTAAACATTGTATTGGATTCTGATTCCGAAGCGATAAAAACATACTGAATAAACCTGGATTTTTAAGCAAATGCAAGTACTGAAAAACGCTCTTCCCGGTAAAAGATGGTATTTTCAGCTGAAATGCAGGACTATTTCTCCACTTTCTTATGATATCACTTTTAGATATTGACTGCTGTGTCATCCACAAGTGAAGGTGATATCATCTTATCATTTCTGTTGAGAACTAATGGATTTTGTACACGTAACTGCGACCACTGGGCTATATATTCCCAAAAAAATCTAATCTTAAATAAATCATAAGGTATTTTGAGTATGGGTGGCTCATCGAGTAGCGCTGCGGCCTCCTGGTCCGTTGGGGCATAGGTTCGAATCCGATTTAGTTTCAGAGGAGTTTGCGTGTCCTCGGTGTGTTATCGTGGGTTTTCGCTGGGTACTCCGGCATCCTGCCGCCTCAGCCTAAAGATGTGTTTCTCTTGAATTCATGATTCTGAATTGCCCTTATTGATCTCGTCCATAGTGTAACCCGACTAGTGTGGGATAGGATCCGGACCACGATGACCCTAACTTGGACAAATGGCTTAATGATACTGATGTGTGAATGTTTTGACTGTCACATGTTTTTAGTGGTATTTCTCATATTCCATCATCATAATAATATTTGGGTCTTTATATGATAGATCCCCTGTTTTATGGCTGTGTGATTGATATGCATACATTTTCACATGCACAGAGAGCTTCTGCCATGTTGCTCGAGGTACTCATACGTTCAGCTGGAACCCTGTGCTGCCGAGTGGAAAGAATTGCTCGTTTCACCCAAACATGCCAGACTATCACTTGATCGTGCCAACAAGGATTCCTCTGTTCAGTATTTAGTGACGTAAATCAATGTAAAACGACAGTAAGAAATCAGCTTGTAAAACCCATAACCTACCGTTGTCAAGCTATTTCATAAGATGATGGTAGGATATTAAAAAATAAATACATTTTTATATTTCACACAATTTCTTTGCAGTATTCCACACACACACACACACACACACACATTTTCAGAACCACTTGTCCCATACGGGGTCACGGGGAACCGGAGCCTAAATACATTTTTATATTTCACACAATTTCTTTGCAGTATTCCACACACACACACACACACACACACACACACACACACACACATTTTCTAAACCGCTTGTCCCAAGTGGGGTCGCGGAGAACCGGAGCCTAACCCGGCAACTCAGGGCGTAAGGCCGGAGGGGGAGGGGACACACCCAAGACGGGACGCCAGTCCGTCGCAAGGCACCCCAAGCGGGACTCGAACCCCAGACCCACCGGAGAGCAGGATCCGGTCCAACACACTGCGCCACCGCGCCCCCCTGCAATATTCCAGTCAGTTCCTATTGTGCGTGTGTACTTACGTACATATTTTATTCAACCGTTACGAGAAAAAGCACCTCGGAAACAGGCATTTGCAGGTGTGCGTTTATATTTGAGGCCTGTGCGGTTTGTACTTACAGAAAAGCTGTAGCTCCTGATGGTCTCGAAATCCAGGGGCACAGCAACACGCACCCTGATGTCCGCCCGGCCCTGCACGGAGGTGGGCGAAATGGTGAAGTGCTCCGAGTTGTTTCCCGTGAGGAACACCTGGAACATGCTGTTAGGGCCCTAAGAGTGGTGGGAATGATAAATAAAGGAGAGGCAGACAAATCAAAACAAGAATAAAAAGGGAGAATTCAATTAATTAAATTCAATTCAGTTGTCTCATAAGAACATGATCTGAAGTGACAAGCTCAGTGGAAACAAAATGTGTCATATGTGCAAGAAGCATTATTTAACATCATCTTACCTACAATAACTGTATTTTGGTTAATAACTAAACAACTGTTATTTTGGAATAATATAATTATTTCCAATATATTTACTGGAAATAATTCTTTAAAATTATTTAAACAATTGTATCACTTATTTATAATTATTATTATTTTGCTAAATAATTATTTGGAAAAATAACTTCATAAGACTACTGGGGGAACATGAGAAATCTGAGTAAGTGTGTGTGTGTGTGTGTGTGTGTGTGTGTGTGTGCATGCACATGGGTTATGTGCAAACTTTATTGATATTTCCCAGCCTATTCCATGAAAACTAGAATGTGACTGCGCGTGCATCTTAATTAGTGTTCAACATCAGTTCTTCTCAATTTTGGCGCACGTAAAGATGCAAACACAACACACTGCATCGAAAAAGCAAAGAGCTGCTGAAGGCACTCAGATAACCGCCATCAAACAGATTAAGTGACGGAAAATCAAAGGCCCCCAGCATCTTCATTACCATCCACCGTCTTTACTCTCACCGTCCCTCGCACTCTCGCTGCATAATCAAACACCGAGCAGCAGGTAGCAGGAGCACAGCTACCATGAGGGTGGGCATAATTCATGGCCAGAAGGGCCCTGCTGAGACAGAGGGTCAAGCACCTCTTCAAAAACAGATCTGTTCTGTACTGGCTGACAGGGTAGACAGATTGGCAGTAAATTATCATAATCAAATTTGATTTACCAGTCAAATTTAATAGTCAGTACCTGCTTATCTGTCCCTCTCCCAAGGTACACAGGGGAATGAGCGTGCGCGCACACACACACACACACGCAGATGTGCTGGGATATGAGCATAACTGGCTCTTTGACTGCCCAGAATACTATGAAACAGGACAGACATGGTGTACTGTAAAGTCCGCTCATTAGACAGATACAGGGCAGTCCAATCAATAGCACCATCGCCCTTGATTATTTCTTCTGTGGCCATCGCTACACTAATCCCGCATATCTTCCTCTCATCGCCTCTCCATCTCAGCTCAATATTTTCTCTTCACCTTTCCCTGTTGGTACTGGAGTAGCCCCCCGCCGCAATCGTCATGTCATTCCCTTTGTCGGTGCGTATTAGGGTCAAGGATGCGTCCTTATAGTAGCGCAGAATCTAAAGGACCACCGTTCTGCGGTCAAATGTGAATGTGGTTAGTGCCAGGAAATCTATCATCTCCAGAGGTAGGGAAATGATAAGAACCCCCTGCATTTCTCACACACACACACACACACACACACACACACACACACACACACACACACACAGAGCACAGAAACACACCACTGTCCCGTTCCATTTGGCGGCAAAGCGGAGCGGTTCGTGATGAAGACGAGCCGATTGATCCACGGAGGGAAAATTGTTTCAGAGTTCAATAAACATTTAACCTGAAGTGTACCATTTCTGAAAAGAACAAAGGGGAAAAGATAAAAGGGTGGGGAAATAAATAAACAACGACATCAGAGACCCCCTTAAACGGTACCACTTCTCCACACATGGTCAAGGATCGTTTCGGGCTTTCGTAACGATTACCTGAATACCTTTTATCCGAAGTGCATAAATCACAGACTGCTAGGATGGAATGGAATTATAAATATACAACATGTCAGCAGCCCAGAAAGAACACGAATGCGAACCATGCATGATACATATCCAATGGAAACATTTGTAGTGTACTTCTGAAGCCTAATCACACACACTTTAAGTAGGGAAATGAAGGATTTGATGATGCAGTGAGCTCGGGATGACACTGATGCTCAGGAGTCATTTCAATCACAGGACACAAGTCTGTTCACAAGTAGGCAATATAATCGTATAAATATTTTAAAGATCATTTTTGCTGCCACATTTATTGCTTTTGGTCTCAAAACAGGGACAAAAGTGGTCTGACTGTGGCTCTGCAATCCCAGTTTACCACTTTAAACATGTTGCTTTGTAGACTTTAATATGTTGAGTTCTGGTTTAAGCTGCAAACTCGACATAGTACTGTTTATAAAGAAATATGTCACAGACAATGGAAAAATATCTAAATAAAATACTGACAAATATTTACGTTTACACACATTTTCGCAAACAAAATTAATTATTCCGCCATCAACCACAAACACTCTACAGCCAGAGGAGTTTCAGTGCCCTTTATATTATTACAGGGTAATATTATTAGAAAAATAACAACAATAATTAAAATAATGCTGAAAGTTAATGGATTTGTAGTGATTGTGACCGCAATCTGTACTTGTACAACGTGTCCAAAGACAAGAAGGCCTCAAATCCAGTGAGAGGGTGTGGGGGGTGTCGGAGGGCGACGTGAATTTCGCTGCTCATATCGACACGTCGGGCACCGGATATTACATTTCCACGCAGAGAAACATTTAACAGGAGTAAATATGGAGGTAGCGCGCTCACGATTTTCACGGCAGATATTTTTATTCTCGGACGCCCTCCCCCGATCTGAACCCCGACACCAAAGGGACATGTGGAGATAGTGATCGATTGTCTTTTACGGCGAGGGGTAAATTGCCTCATTCTTTCTTTTTTATTTTTGTTTTTCATCATTGGAAGGGTGATGCGGCTGATGCCTCCTATTTAAAAACCATCCAATATGCTGAGATGTCACCACAGATAGCCCATAACGGTAATTGTCGATCCATTTGCCCGTTGCCTCTCCATCCTAATCCTTAGCTAAAAGGTATTGTCACATACACTCTGGGAAATTTTGAGACAAATGGTCGAGGAAAGTTCGAGTCGGAGGAAAAAAAGGATGACTGACAAGAAGAGCATTCCATCTGGATGCAGATTCTGTCTGTCTGAATATGTCCGTCATACTCAAGTTAATGGAAGCTGGTTTGACGCCTTGAGATCCCTTCAGCAAGTGAACAATGTTTCTGCTTGATTTGCATGGCCTTTCATCTGTGTTCATTCAAAGTAAATATGCTCTTATAGTGTTCTGCATACCTGTTTGTATGCATGAACGTGTCTTAGAAAAGCATTCTGGGGTCTATGTCAGCTATCTATAGAGTATTGGTGTGTATATGAAGTGCTGGGTTCATAATGAGTTCGTTGTTTGCTTCTCTAACACCAAACACATTGTGAACCCACATATTAACATATGAAGCCACATATATTCTTCTAGTATGTTGCCACTACACACACACATGTGAGTGCTCCTCTTTTAGTCTATCCTATCCCTTGTCTTTCAACTTATGGGAGGGAATACTTTTCATTTTTGTTTCACTGATTTAAACATGTGGCTGCAGTAATACAGTCATTATTTTCAGACTGAACTCGTTCAAGGAGAAATAAAATTAAATGTGTTTTGGGGTTAGAAGGCGGCTGTATTTGTTGGCTGAAGTGCTGAAAAGAACAAGTTTCATGGTCGACGCTGGCTTATATGATTGTTAAAAATGTGTTTCCCAGTCTAGACAGCAGTGTATTTTCCTAAAGAAACACACCGTGACATAGGAAGCTAAATAAAGGATTAAAAATGCTGTATATTGCATCATGACCAAACCCTCGTAGTAACATTCTAAGGAATTAACCTGACCTGTCGGCATATGGGGTAAGCCCCTGAAGACACGGTATTTCATATACATTTCTTCATTTATCAGACACTTTTGTCCAAAGCGACTTCCAGTGAACTCTATGTAGTCTTACCAGCCCACACACCTTATTCACCGCGGTGACTTACACTGCTAGACACACTACTTACAGTGGGTCACTCATCCATACAGCAGTGGAACACACACACACACACACACACACACACACACACACACACACTCTGTCAGTCATACACTATGGGTGAACCTGAATAACAAGTCTCTGGAGTGTGGGAGGAAACCAGAGCACCCAGAGGAAACCCACAGGGACACGGGGAGAACACGCAAACTCCGCACAGACTGAGCGGGGATCGAACCCATATCCTCTCGCACCACCCAGGCGCTGTGAGAAAGCAGCGATACTCGCTGTGCCCCGGTGCCACCCCTGTATATACATACAGACAGAAAAATAAACTTCCACTCAACGTCTAAATGGTGTTTGAGTGATCCATATGTAAATAATACTAATTAAGCTCTTTGGATGCTTTTTTTCTTTAATACTCTGAGCAAGAACGATAAGTTTAGAGGCACTTTTCGACTGAGAAAGAGACACTTGGCAGGCACTTATAAACCAGGAGAACCTCTGTGGATAGTGGGGATCCAGGTTGCAGGAAACACAGGGTGGCAGAGCTCCAGAGGCCTGGTTCTTAGCACCTGCCACACGCGGGGTGTCACCTGGCAAGAAAACACCAGCGGCACCATGACCTCGCGCCAGTCACTTTTGTTTATCGTCGCCATGCCAGCCGAATTGAATAAAACCTCACGAAGCATTCAGAATAAACTCGCAGTTAAATGCCGCACCATTTACTACTTGGCACCTCTCGCCCGCCTCACCAACCTCGGTGTGTGTTCTCTGTGCCCCAGCCCCATACACTTCTCCATTAGTCATGCCATTTACACCCCCGCCACTCCCCCATCCCTTTCTTCACCCCCACCGCCCTCAACACACACACTCAACTCTCAGTTATCTGTCAAATTCCATCCCGACCACCACTGCGCAGGAATCAATCAGAGTTGACTAGCTTTCGGCTTATCTCAACCTGGGTGATTGATTTTCCTCGTTAGCTATAATTTGATGCTCTATCCCATCTCTTCCAAAGCAAATTAAATTGTAGCCGAGTCGAATGTGCTCCTGGTCATGGGCTGCGTGAGTTAGCAAGCTTCTGCGCTGGTGTTTTTGCATGTGTGCCTGTGTGTGTGTGCGTGTGTGTGTGAGAGAGAGATCGTGTTGCTATTAGATACAGCCTGATGGGAACTGGCGGACACATGATGTAAAATTAAAGAGGATGGTGTTCAACAGGCCTCTCTGATACAACACCCTGGATTACTGACAGGCAGGACAAGCATCGAGGAGCTAAGAACCTCCACCGCCTGCAGAGCTGTGAAGGACCATTGACTGCGCTAGCTTTAGTGACTGTGCTAGCAGTGCGAACAGAGCTAATGGTGCTAACTGTGCTGTTGACAGTGCTAATGGTGCTAACTGTGCTAACAGTGTTGCTAGAGAGATAATGGTGCTAACTGTGCTAATTGTTGACAGTGCTAATAGTGCTAACAGTGTCGCTAGAGAGATAATGGTGCTAACTGTGCTAACAGTCCCAACTGTGCTAAGTGTTGGCAGAGCTAATGGTGCTAACTGTGCTAGCAGTGCTAACTGTGCTAACAGTGTTGCCAGAGCTAATGGTGCTAACTGTGCTAAGTGTTGACAGTACTAATGGTGCTAACTGTGAATCTGAGTGTACAGGACAGCTCAGGCTCCGAGTTAACTGTGCAGCCCGATTTACATGTTGGTAGAGATGGGCACATACAATCGAATAATAAGTGAGCAAAACTAGTACTCACTATTGCACCAGTTCAGTTCAACGATAACAATTCCACATCTATAGTGCACAACACACAACAAAACCTTGTTCAAAAATATTTCAATGACACGTTAAACTACATGTTGTTCTGTACCATCCTATAATTGATGTGTTGACTAGTGCTTATTATTATCTCAGTTCTATTTTTTTTCTGGATATTTACAAATGCAGTTGCTAGTATGTATGTCAAAAAAATAAAAGGTACTGTACAGTGAAAAGAAGGGTAACACTTGTGTGGGATGAGCTAAAACGAGAAGTCAAAAGGAAAGCAACAAATGTATCCCACATCTCCGGGAACTGCCGCAGAAGAGCTGGGGTGACATGTGACATGTTGGTTCATTTCCTGATCAAACTTCTAAATTGAATGCTCTGCATTAAAATTAAAAAAAAAAAAAGAAGAAAACTAGGTGTTCTCAAACTTTTACTGGGAAGTGTATCCTATGACAAAGTATTTCAACTCAATTGCTTTAGTAAGACATTTATATCAAGTAAATTGCTGTAAAAAATGTAAATGACTTTGGAAAAAATCATGACGTGCATCTAAAAATGATTTTAAAAAAAAAAGAAAAAAAAAGAAAGTTTAAAATGGCACTCACTCACCTCATCCTTGTCCTCCACTAGGATGAAGAGGGGCAGGGCAAAGCCCACCTGCGCCAACTCGGTGATGCGGACACGGTATTCGGAGCTGTTGAACTGCGGCGCGTTGTCATTTTTGTCCACCACCAAGATGGTGAAGGTGGTCATGACTGTCGCCGTAGACGGCGTGCGGTCCTCGTTCAGCTCCGTGGCCTTAGAATGAGGAAAAAAAAAAAAGGCAGAGATGCAGTTTAGGCAGAGCTGCACATTAACGTTCATATTGATGTTAGCAACATCTTACTATGCACGTTACTCTGGTTACAACTGCTTTCAATTAAATTAAACTTCTCGTAAACACATCACAATATGAATTTGCTTTCTGGGACTTGTAATCATGCCTGAGATGTATGTAGGTGGAAACTCAAGTGGTCAAATTATTCAGGAAATTATCACTATATGCTTTATTATGCACAGTATTATTTGTGCCAGAGTTTGCCGCGTCTTCAACAATGAAGGCCGCGGTTGATTGAGATGCGGTAGGATGAGGAGCGGCATTGAAGGATGGAAGGTAAATCGGGCTAGAAAGAAAAACAGAAGAGAAAGTAGGCAGATAGCAGCAACAAGCATCTGTCAGCACTCTATCTCTTCAAAGTACTTACAGCTGAACCTTTTATTGGATGGAGACGTGGGGAAGGGGCACAATGCATTCGGAGAAATGGGGACAAATTGGTGGCAAGGGTGGGTCAGCGAGGGTGGGTGGGGGGGGTGCCGGGCTTGAAACGAGATTAAAGAGCGATGAGTTCTATTGAAGGGAAACAATTACTGACAGGTCCGCTCAGCGTTCGGCTCCCTCTGTCCCAGTGGTTCCTGAAGCGAAGGCATGGGAACATGGCGGGAGGCCGCGTGGCTCGGGGTGCTGGACTGTGATGTCTTATTGATGGCGGTGTGTCTGAGGTAGTTGGAGGTGGGGCAGGGGTAATCGTGCTTGTGACATTTTTCTATATCTAACCACCCCCCGCCACCCCGAGATCCTACCCTGACACCGCCCCCCCAAACCACAACCCCACCCTCTCAGCCCCCAGCTCCTTCTACATCAGCACCACCACTGGCGCACACCATGTAGGAGCTCAGCCTTGTGAAGTTGAGAAATTAGTTTTATTACCCTTGCACTCAAAATCAATAGTGACACTAAAGAGTGGGCGCTGAGCCCACAAAAGAGGCTGGGGAGAGAGAAAGCAAAAATCTATAGCTTATAAATATGTTTTTTTGAGTGTTTTCATCCCTCTTTTTCCATCATGTAGGTCTTCTACTGTAATCATTGATTTTAATTAAGAGGAGAAATCGGGCAGGAATGCAATTCCAAGTCCAGGTAAAGGAAACTTTGTTACATACATACAGCGCAGGACATATTTTCACATACATACGCAGAAAGAGCCGCAGTCTAATATTATTAGTTTAATGAAACACTTGCGCATTTTTGTCGCAGAAAACAAACGATACAACAATTTCTTCTGTCTAATTTTACTGACGGCTTGGTGTACAAAGATGTGATCCTTTAAGTGAAAGGCTGTGGGTTGAAATCCAAGAGGGAATGCAGTTCAGCCTATCATTAAGGCACTTCATTTGCATCAGTAAATATTTACGTGTATTGTAAGTCAAGATAACTTTCGTCAGCCAAACTAAGCAAAAAAACAATATGCCTTAAGTAACAGACTTTCTTGAGCAATCATTTGAGGTTTTTGTGAGCTGACTGTTTTTATCCAAAGCAGATCAATGAAATGGTCTTAGGTCTTGAACCAGCACACTTCAGGTTGAAAGTCTAAGGCCATATTGTGCTCCTGGTTTTATTTTTCTGTATCAAACATTAACATTGTTCTTCGTTCCCTGCAACGTCCTCATCCCTCTCTCTCATTTTCACGTTTTTCCCTTTTTTTCACCAAATCATTCCACCACTGGTTCCATTTCACCATATCCCTGGTTTCATCACACCAGTTCCCGCCACTCTCTTCCCATGGGTCTAAAAAGGGAATTCAGTAAGCAGCAGCAGTCACCGGAAAAGGAATGGGAGCCATGGCTTGCGGGCTTACAAAGCCAGCGAGGGAAAGGATGAGAGAAGCAAATTGGACCCAGCCAGTCAGGTTTACTGTAGCTTGGTACTGGCAAGATCCTGGGCTTGACTCATGCTCACATGCCCCCCTCATCTAATAGGAGGCTGCGACTGAGCGCCTGCGACTGAGCAGCTAAGCCTGCAGGAAAGCGGTTCCACCTTTTAATTGGGCATTGGTTCCGCCCGCTATTCGGATAGCCTGCCTGCTTGCACAGGGCATGTGTCACTCATCGCTTTTTAAATGTGTCTAATGCGCTACATCAGTAAAGCAGGCCTGCGAGTCCACGCCACTCAGATGTGCATTCGGCAGCGCAAGAAGCTTTTGAGAATCGCATCACACAGCCTCTTGTAATATATGTAGCAGGGGTGCCTTTGGGGAAGCAATGCATTTTTTATGCTGGTCTTGAATGGGAAGGTCAATAATACATTAGAGCATCATGTCGGCATTAGGGCCACGCTGTGCTTCCTAAGCAATGATAGATCGGGTTGGGCTGATGTTTGCACCTGCTTGACCCAGGTTTGTGTAATGATGAACTGAAACCTGAGGTCTGCTTGACCAGCTGAAAGCAAACACATGTAATATAACATGCTTCTCGTGTTTTTTTCTGTTCCCACTGACCACCTCTCCAGACATGGCCTGGCCCACCTACAACCTTCACTATTCCCCCCATCAGACCTCTCTTCCATCCTTAATTTTCCCATTACATCTCTTTGGATCGCATAATCAGTCCTTTAACCGAACCATTCAGTCTCCGTAAACGTCGCTTGGCCCATCCCGTCAGATGTTTGACCACCCCACAACTACCCAGAGCTCTCCTCTGCTCCCCCCCGGGGGCCTCCCTGACAGCTGGTTGCCCACCGTCTTTCACACCTTGACAGTCAAGATGAAGCCAGCAGAGTAGAGGGGGTTTTCTCTGTCCAGCTGCCCGTTCACTGTGAGAGATCCGCTGATGTAGTCAAGAGCGAAGATGCTGTTGGTGTTTCCTGTACAGACACAGAGGAGAGACAGCAAGGAATCGGTGAAACAGTGAGGAGTGCAACTTTTCTTCCCAAATATATTCAAGGGCTGAAATTCTTATACTGCAGCTAGAGCTTTTAAACTGTCAGGACCACAATTCTTTAATTCTCATTTCAATGATAATATATCATTACTATAATATACGAATATTGTATAATATAGTAATGATATTTACTATAATAGTTATTTTTTGGATTGTTATTTTTTAGTGATTTTTTTGATTTATTAAATTGTTTTACTCAAATGCATTTACAGTTTCATCCATTCATACAATTGGTTTTTACTGGAGCTGAGACTACAGCAGTGCACATCCAAAGACTTAAACCAACATCCTTCTGACAAGAGGCCTTAACCATTGTACCACATGCCCCGTTCTCTATGTGCTGCTCGTATTTCTTCCTGTTGTTGCCTTCACCGCATCCATTTTTCTGTTTCTTTTGCTCCCGATCTTCATTCAACTCTCGCTCCCCGCGCCGCCACCACCCCCTCCCTGCGCCTCCTTCCTGCTTTCCCTCTCCGTCTCTTCCCTGTAACAGCTGGCGTCTCCGCTCGCTGCACACTAATTACACTCGGCAGATGGAGCCGGCAGACAGGCGGCGATAAGGCGCTCCGAGTCCTCCAACTTCGTCCCTCTCCCCTCGGCGTCCCATCACCCGCAGCGCTACACCCTGTTCTCCAGCAAAGACCCCCACTGCATCCCTCAGTTGCCATCATACCCCTATACAATTAATCATTCCCTCTAAATATCTAAGAACATTCACATACATTTCCCCTATTAATTTCCATTACGATCTGAAACACCTAACGGCTCTTTTACCTTCGATTTTTGCATATAAACTTCAACGAAAAGTAAATGTTTGTTTCCACGTGAACTAGTTTTCTCGTTGCTTTCGCAGCTACTCTACATTTCCTTACTGTTTCCTGTGCCAAGTTGCCACTCGGTCACCATAGCGTGTCTGGTTGAGGGGTGAGGGTGTGCAAACTGATAGACGAGTTTGGGGTCCGTTTAACCCCCTAACGGCGGGGAACACACGGTTGAATGGGCGTGCACGGTGAGGATGCGAGCGGAAGCAGCTGCTTTGCAGAAACCTGAGACTCCCTGCCGGGAGGCGCTCCGCAGACAGCATGGCTGGCAGACCGATCGGAGACGCCTCCATCCTGACTTTACACGCTCCAAGATTCACACTTCAAAAAAGGCTCCCCGTAGAGGCCCCCCCCCCCCTCGACGAGCACGACACCTCTCTCAACTTCATAATACAACTTATAAATGCATGTCTTCAAATCAATAGTCATCTCAACTGTATGCAACTGTGCTGGCCTGAAAGCTGCACTTATCTATGCTAGCGATCGTTCTCATAAATACTCTGCAGGAGCACAATAATCGGGATTTGACATATAAATAGTTCTTTCAGGGGTATACACACAGTGCCCAAACAGTGCGATTGGTTGCAGGCTCGATTCCTGCTCAGTCCGTGTGCACTTTGTATGCTCTCTCTTTGTGAGTGTTTCCTTCCATGATCTAAAGGCATGTTTTTCAGGTGAATCAGTGACTCCGCATTGCCCTTTTTGTGTGTGTGTGTGTGTGTGTGTTACATTGTTCTGCTGTAGAGATGGGTGAAAGATTGTGGGTAGTTTATTGCAGTGTGTCTTGCACCCTGTGTCAGCTAAACGTCTCACAGCGCCTGGGTGGTGTGAGAGGATGTGGGTTTGATCCCCGCTCAGTGTGTGTGGAGTTTGCATGTTCTCCCCATGTCTGCGTGGGTTTCCTCCGGCTGCTCTGGTTTCCACCCACACTCCAAAGACATGCTGTTCAGGTTCACCCCATAGTGTGTGAGTGACAGAGAGAGAGAGTGTGTGTGTGGATTCCACTTATGTATGAATGAGTGACCCAGTGTAAGTAGTGTATCTAGCAGTGTAAGTCACCGCAGTGAATAAGGTGTGTGGGCTCGTAACACTACATAGAGTTCATTGGCAGTCACTTTGGGGAAAATCATCTGCTAAATAAAAGTAAATGTAAGTAATATGTAGTGGAGCTGTTATACATCACTGTGCGGAAAAGAGTCTGATGAATGAGTAAATGTAAATGTATTGTGCGACAATGTTTAGGACGTATGTAGTACACAGTATGGTCCACCTGCCCCCTGTGTTGTGTGTGTTTTGATGAAAGCAAGAGAGAAGCAGATTAACCCGGAGATGCACCGCTTGTATTTGGAGGACGGCAGGGTACCCTGGAGCCCATTGCTGCCCGCTGATGAAAGGAGAGAGAGGTCAGCAGGGTCCAGGTACACCAGAGAGGGCCAAGTCCAAATGCGAGAGGCCAGCGAGTAATTACTCTGGATTGAGGACAAAAGGTGGAGTCGGTTGGAGCCCCACAGTAAGAATGGGCAACTTTTGCGTGCCTAAAATGAGCATCTCTTTCTGAGATGCGGTAGATGTGTTTATTTTCACACATCTGACAGCTCCTAAGTTTACCTTTCACAAGCGCAGCCTCCATTATAAAGGGTGACTCTAATCAAGCAAATAATGGGGATCTTTCCCAGGGGTCAGCAGCATCGCTCCTCTCACATCTGTTCCACCGCTTGACTCGACTCATTTATGGGAGAACAGTTGGCTGCCAGGCTTACGTGCAAGAGGTTGCGAATGTTCAACAAGCACAATATTCCTCATAGCTCGAGTAATAGGATTAGGCACGGAATCGGTGACAGCTTCTTAGCACTTTGTACAGCTTTACGGCAATGTTGGATTGCGCAATTTCTGGAAGGTAGCAAAGAAATGGAAAGGAGGACAGACGGAGACTTTGCATGGCTCCGCTCCGTCTTACTGATGTTTGCCAGAGATGGCAGCTGAGTTCATGAGTTCTTACAACCTCTCCCTGCCTCCCATGCTCTGGGTTCCAGTGCCCCCCCCCGCTTGTATACACTGAGTGAGGGCATGATGGCTGTAAAATTAGTTTGCCTGCTCTGCTGGCCCTGCCCAGAACGACAACTTCGCTGAACAGCCGCTCCGTTCCTGCCTTGCTGAGCGCTCACCTGTCTGAACGACTCCTGGGAGACACTCGTGCTGTCAAATGCACACACACACTCTTACACACATTCACGCAGGGATATGTAAAAAGATCTGGGCTCAAACTGGGAGGCTCAGTATCGCTCATATGGGCTGTGCCTGTACAGTCACACAAACGTGCACTCGTGCATAAGCGAAAACAGTTTGTCCGCACACAGACACACACACACATATGTGTGCTAAAAGCCATTCACTCTGACGCCACTGTGATGCCAAGTCAGATTAACCAACAATTCAGCTGCTTCAATGTACATTCAAGGTATCACAAAAAGACAAGGAAAACACACAAACACACAGAAGATATCCCGTGTCAGATTAACTCTCCAATACATATCTCTTGGCCCTGAAATACAGACACGTCCTCTCAGACTCAGTGATGTACAGCATCTCATGTTTGTCGCCACATACTGGCCTTGGGCTTTTTTGGTGCTAACGGTGCCTACGGTCTGGCCAAGCAGCCCCGGAAAATGACCCTCCCGCCGCCAGCCCACCGTTACCCCCCTGCGCCACAGATCACACTTCGGTCCTCCTCGCACTCGCCTTTCCGCAGCATGGTAAGCTAAGAAAGACTCGCAGCAAGACGTTGATACGGTTCAACTGAGGTAGTGAGTTTCCTCTATGCGGTCCTCCCTCTCTACTCCTTCTGGGCCTTCCTTTCCACACTGATTTTGTCAGACAGATCAGAGGCGTGAAATCCCAGCATGCAATGACACACCTGCTCTCACTGAAGTTCTCCACTGGGGGGCACAATAGAGACCAGTAGTGATGCTATGAGAAAGATTAGGAGCCTGGAGCAACAGTGCAAGGATTACAGCCCCCGTAAATGAGGATGTGTACGGGGGGGGGGGCATCACAGAACCCCCATCACTGATGTCATAATTGAACAAGGAACACTCGTTTGTGATTAAATGTCCTTACGCTCCGGGGACAGCGGTTCCTACGTTGAGTTTTGACATATGAATACGAATTAGTCGAAGTAGTAAGGAAGGACAGAGAAAGGAACCAACTGTAGGCAGTGGGAAGTGTTGGGAATTTATTGGAGTTTGGCTGGTTTGCACCGTGTGTGTTTTGGTGGAGGGGTGTCGACTCGGTGCGCCAACGGCTCAGCCATTTCCCGTGTTCTGGACATGCCAAGGCCGGCCAGCGAAACAGATTGAAATTATACCGATTGTCTCCAGGGTGTTGGGGAAAAAATGTATATTTATGTTTATAGTGCTATCTTGACAGAAAGTCTTCCCTGCTTCTGCTAACGCAGAGTGGCGGCTCAGTGATTCTCATGCAGATGGATGCTTACACAAATACACACCCACACACATGTGCTTGTCAGACATATGTGTGGAACAATTACTGGATCAGCATTTGTAGATGTATGCTTATGTTAATATCAGTCATTCCTACAAAATATAATGTCCATGAAATGTCCTTTGTGTGCGAGAACGCTACCTGCAATCTATTTGCGAACTCACTGAATGTCCATCTTGCTTCCACGTGTGTGTGTTTGTGTGTAATGGATCCATAAGTGTTAAGACTAAACAGTGTGACTTGGAGATTTCAAGGTTTTTGCATTACTGGCTGTAGTGGTCTGGAAAATGGAAAAGCGCACAAAATCAAGAAGTGTGGCAGGTGCGCACGCACACACACACACACCAAAACATTTACCGGCCCTTAAAACCCCGAGATGTCACCGACATGACTGTCACTACCCTGCCCCAATGCGGGTTTCTCTAAACAGGTAGCGTTGCGGCCAGAGAGCGCGCCTCGACTCCAGACGGTTCTGCTTTCAGTCCCCGAGAGAGAGAGAGAGACAACAAGGACATCCATTCCCTCCCGATTTTGTCAGAAAGCCAGCAGAAAAGAGACGGCGCTCACGCGACACTCCTATTTGAGCCAGTATTTACAAGTAATAAAGAAAGCACTTTTTAGCTGACTGACACCTGTCAATCATTCTTCCGCTCAATGAAACACACGTGCCTTTCATGCCAAAGAAAGAGTGGCCCACAAACCAGGCGCCTTTGAGCTTGTTGCTGACCTTGTGGAGCGCGCGCTCATTGTAATTCCCTTCGACTGGTGCTGAGCGAGAGGCCGACGGAGCGGGAACGAGGCGTAAGCAAATTGAAACTAACTGATGGAATGCATAGGGGGCGATATTATTCAAATATGCAGAAAGGGAAAGACGCACTCCGTAGAATTCCATTAAACTCGACAGAATGACAACGTATGTAACATATGGCTCAATTGCTGTGACGCGGCTTTGCGGACGGCCACGTACTTTCCCGGATTTCGGCGTTCTTTTTCCTTTGAAACAGCCAGCGAAACCCGTGCAACATTACAAAAATAGCATTGCATTTCTGCAGGTACAAATTACAGCAATACGTTTCATTCTTATACAACCCATGTCTGTGGGAATTTAATACAGTTGATTGTGCACAATGTGATGCTTGGTTAACTTTTCCTTTGAAAGTTTGGGTCTTAAACTTGTCAGATGTGCTAAAAAAACTGGAAAACACACACACACACACAGAGCAGCTGCAGTTATTTTGTTGCTGTATTCCAGCATATGTAAGAATTTCCCATTTATTCCAACAGAAAGTTAAATTTTGTATTCTTCCCATTGGATAATCATCCAATGAGGTTTGTTCATGCAAGTTTAGCTGCGAAGAGAAAGAAAATGCATTAAATGTTTTTAATTTCTTCATTATTTCAATATCTTTATCCCCATGCCTCATGCAAACTTTTTTATTTCTACCATAGCAGTTGATGTGCATCTTTCTGGCTGTAACTTATGAGTCTTTAACAGGAGCCACAGATGTAATTTTCCCAAAATAAGATGTTCAAATTGTCAGCAATACGCCAGGCAGACTTCCAGCTCACCCCACTGGACCGATGAGGCATTTGTGCAGCGGTTGCTTATTTTGCGGAAATATGTCCAATGCCGTACGTGACAAGGACCGAGACGTCCTTAAACGTGCATCAAGATCAAACTCTCACCGAAGCCATCTCCTCCGATCTGCACCAACTTTGAATTTGTACCGGATAACTTGTTTTTGCCGCTGCTGTTGTTTTTCTGGTCAAAAGCCTGCAATCTTGTGGAATTGAGTTCACCGAGACATAAAGTGACTGAGTGCAAACACAAAGTGGTCAATTTTGTGATGCAGAGTAATTTACCATTAAGTTTAATGGATAGCCTAAGGTACAGCGATGGAATTGACCTTTTTTTACTCTGGCAAACACTGTAGGTGCATACACATTGCTGTTTTTGTTTAGATCATTCCATTTTATCACTTTCATTATGGGGCAAGAAAATTCTTTTTCTACCTGTTCTACTTATTTTTTTATATACTGTATATTATTCTAATTTCAAGAGTTTATACCTTATACATATTAAATGCACCTTAACTGTATTTCTCCAACAGTGTATTTTTCACATGGACATGTTTTAGCTGCAGATATAGAAATAAGATATGTGGTCATATACAGATCGTATGACCCTACCGTCTGGATCCCCTCTTCAATAAAGAGTAGGAAGGGGGTGGAAGATAAGTTACCCCCCCATTATTATTACACTGACATATTTGTACACGAGAAGTTACAATTTAAATTATCAGCTTTACCCATTTATACACCAGAGAGTTCTAACTATATCAACTGTGGGCAAGTACCTTAATCAAGGTTATATAGCAGGAGTCGGGCTCAAACTGGGGACCTTCAAGCTGGAAGGTGAGCTCTAACTACTATATTACCTGATGCTCTTTATTCAGTGGATAGTTGCATATTTTTCAAAATATTCACAGGACACAAATATCATACTTTATTATTATAATTCCTTATCATTTTAAATAGTTCATAGGCCCATTATATTTTCCAACAGTAAATGATGACAGATGTATTACACAATGTTATTTTGCTCAAATTATATTGTAACTAAAACTGTCGAATTCGGACTTTGTGTAAGCTCATTTAAAATTTTTATGTCAGTCCAATGAGTGTTACAGATGCACACTAGAGTGAATGAGTAGGACAGAGTGCAGTCAAACAAGACACCGTCGTCTGTCTCGTTGCGCCCAACAACTAGTGAAACACACGACTCCACCATTCCCCTGGAACAGGACTTAATGAATACTATATGAGGTGTTCTATTAAGAGGTTTAAAAATATATATATAAAAAAAAAAAGTGTTTAAAAAAAAGAGTAAAGATAATAATAATAGCAACAAAGGATGGAGAGAGGTGGCATGGTCCAGGGGGAGTCAGGACATCTTCCTGCTTCTTCCCTCACATCTTGCCCCCTATTGTAGTTTGAAACACACGCTGGTCTCTCTCTCTCGCTGCTTCTTTGTGTCTAGTAGCTGGGCTTTACCCATTGTTCTCATTCAAAGGCAGTGTCCGACCCTTAAGCGATGTTATTATTGCCTTTTTTCCCTTTTCTTTACGGATTTAATAAATAAAATGTTTTTTATGATTTTCTTGTTTAGATTACACTTATAGAAATAAAACAATTCTGCATATTTGCTCGTTTGGATTGCAACAGCGAGTGTGATTTGGTAACCTGAAGCACATTTTGTAAGATTTCAACAGCATTGGATACATTTTGGGACTTGAACTTGCAACCTTGTGTCACGAATGTGCTTTTTCAGCTCACTCCTGGTGTTTCTTTGTATACAACTTGCACTCTAACATATCTGTGAAGCAGCAGGTTAGTTTGTTTACACATGGATTTGTCTGTACTTTGTACCTTGCCTCCAGCATTTACACGCATTCATCTATCAGACACTTTTCTCCAAAGCGACGAACATCTCATAGAAAATACAACGTGTTCGTTACATTAGCAGAAAGAGACACTTAGATGCAGATCCATGATTCTTAAGTGCAGTTAGTCTGTTTCTTTCCACCATATGAACCAACGTTTATCACACGAGTAGCTGCATAAAACTTTACCAGAATATCAACAATTCCTGATCACCTTCCTAGTAATATTATATATAATATATATAGTTAGATACATATAAACATTTACGCTACATTACAGGAGTAGCTGTGTAAAGGTTTATCTGGCCATCATCTTACAGTTATAGAGCATGAACATTTACACCTTACATAAACTCAAGACATGGTGGGAGAAGTGAGTCTGGAAGAGGTGAGTTTTAAGTCCCTTTTTAAATGCAGACATGGATTCAGCAGTTCTGAGTGAGAGGGGGAGCTCGTTCCACCACAACGGAGCTAGAACTGAGAACATTCATGCTTTAACTTTGTGCCACATTTGTGGCAGTTTTTTCTGAATCTGGATGGTGGAACTGAGACTTCAGGAGAGACGGTACTTGAACTCCAGTTCTCAGTCCTTATTGTTTCCCTAGAAAGGATTCAGGAGTTTCAGTGGAACGAGGGAGATGACTGAAGGAAAGCCCATAGAATCCTCACATAAATTCACATTTCTGTTCTCCGGATCCGTCACTAGAGGGTTCGAGGTTCAAATTGGTAGGGGGCTATACTTTGCAGTTTTGAGAGAGAGAGAGAGAGAGAGAGAGAGAGAGAGAGAGAGAGAGCAGACAGGTGTGCTCATTTCTACCGCTTTGATACTCCTGTATATCAGCTTCCTGAAATTCCCTCCAGAAGAACAGACTGATAGTGTCCCTTCTCAACTAATTGAAAACCTCGATAAATCCTGCGGAAGATTACAGGGAGAAGAAAAAAAAATCCTTCAGCAATAAGGTGTTTTGCTGATACGGGACACCCTTGAAGACGGAGTAATCTAAGCATCATGCTATAGCTAAGCTGAAAATAAAGATATGTGAAAAAGAAGGACGGGAAAATAAAGGTCTTTCCCACTTATCTACTTGTCCATGCAAGAAATTACAAACTGCACTTGGCTGAGTCGATGGCCGATCCCAACCCAGCGCAGTCGCCGACTTCTGACTCAACACCCGCAGAGCTTCCTGTGAGAGCTGGGGCATCGGGGCGAGGCAGAGGAACACACAACGCAAGCGGAAAAGAGGACATCGGCCTGAGCGCGTGCGCCTTGGGGGCTCAGAATGAGGCAAAAATACAACCCCGGGCGAAACAAAAGAGGAGCCGGAGCAGGCCCGTTCCTCAGGTGGGACCCGGGGAGTTTCCATTTCAAAGAAGGGACCCGACCCCCGGTCCCCGCACGGAGAGCGGAGACATCGGCGCTGGAACGGGGCCGAGTTCCGCCGTCCTCGAACGCTCGAATTCCAAAGTGCACGGAGAGGATGCGTTGTGTATTCAAATGGAGGCGTCGTTTCTGCACAAACAGGATTTAATCACCTGAATGTGAGAGCTGTCAGACTCATCTACTCCCATCAGATAACGGATCTATTATACTGTGGAAGTGAGGTTTATTTATTTTTCCTCCCCCATTTCATTTATGCTAGATTTCAGAGCTGTTGTGCTGGATAAAATGTACACAAAAGCAGCGCAGGAGTCATCCTTTTAGACAGGAATTGATCCATGGAGATTTTGCCATCTTGCCTTTTTCCCCCACATTGCGAGTACTGTAGCAGTCTGATCTTCCAGGGAAATTGCAAACTACATTATTCTCCTTCTCCAAAGTGTGCATCAGATCTAACTGATAGGCACAAAGAGACTGAGCTAAAGGTCCATCCATAGATAGAGAGCATCCTACTAAGACGACTGGTCCTTTGTAGTTTGCCTCCAGGTCAACTAAAGCCACTTCCACTTTGAACTAGATCACAGAAAGAAAGAGCTTCCAATAATTTGCGAGAATAATCAAAGTAAGAAAATGATACTAGTTTCTCTTGAGACAGGACAGTTGGTGCCTCACCTTCAGCATTTACATTTATTTAACAGATGCTTTTCTCCAAAGCGACTCCCAATGAACTCTATGTAGTGTTACTATCAGGCCACACACCTTATTCACCGCGGTGACTTACACTGCTAGATACACTACTTACAACGGGTCACTCATCCATACATCAGTGGAACACACACACTCTCTGTTACTCACACACTCTGGGTGAACCTGAACAGCATGTCTTTGGACTGTGGGAGGAAACCAGAGCAGCCGGAGGAAACGCACTCTCTCTGTCACTCACTCACACACTACGAGTTAACGTGAACAGCAGTGCCGGAACCATAAATACTGGAGGACCCCATATGCTACAGAAACACTGATTTCCGTTTCTATCAAGTTACTTAGTGCTTCCCTGGCTGGGACCAGCACTGGCAGGACATCGAAACCCCGGTTCTAGTTCTGACTGCTTCAGAGAATGCTTGAAAGCCTGCCGGTTTGCTAGCTTCAACGATCAGGGCTGAGGGTCATCACACTGAGAAACAATTCCAGGCTCTACGGTTGCCCTTCGGTTGAAATACTTTAGCAGCAGCTTTAGAATCTCTGTTGAACTGTTGGTCTCTGAAGAAGGTTTTAGACCTGTTCTGGACTGCCAGGTTTTTTAATAAGAGTTTAAGCTCCATGCTGACTTGTACATCTATTAAAGCCTTGAGCACCCAAGGAGAAAGAGAGAACAGGAGTAGCGCGGCCACGGAAGACTGGGGAACCAAAGACTCTTATGACTGTAAATTAGGATTTGATAAGAACGACAAAACACAATTCACTCAATTCAGATTACTATTCCGACAAACACGTTCACAAAGAGGGAATTACACATACGTTTGGTTTGAGTCTGACTTGCTGCTCAAGGCTTCAGAAGCAGTGGAAAGCATCCCATCTGGAATTTGAACCTGCAGCCCCTCGGGTCTCGGATGGACCTCGCATCCCTGGCAACATCCGCCTGCTGCTGGCGCTACCTCAGTCACACAGACCTCACCCCCAGGGAGTGACACTTTCCTTGCTGCTTGACTGGAGAGGGACCTAGAAGACGATATCAAGGAACCAAAGGAGGATGTCGCTCTGGGCATAAGTATAAAACCAGAGTTTCCGATTTTTTTCCCCCCTTTTTCTGTTCCATATCACCTGCTGCAATAAGCAAAATCCAGGGACAACCAGCTATCCTGCAGAAAAGCACTGAGATTCTTCAACTATATCTGTCCTCAGGACCATCAGAGAGTTTTGAAATTTGGAGTTTTGTAATTATCTAGCTGTCATCTTTTCCCCACCGTCCACTCTGGCCGTCCCACAGAGACACTTTATCATCTCACCTCCTTTCAGCTGTTCATACCTTTTGCACTGATTTAGAAAGGCATCCAGGTCCAGCTTTGAAAAATGTGAAATACCACAATGGTAAGATAACAAATAAGGATGCACAGAGTTTGTAATTTATGATAATTATGCTGATTGCGCTACCTAGTAATGTACAGGGAAACGCCAATAAAGACAAAAATTGGGAACTCCAAACTTTGGGGCCATACGCTTTGATGGGTCTAATGCATCAGACTGGCTACACATTGAAGATGGTTGTTTCTCAGCTGGCAAAGCTAAAATACCTTTTTCAGGCTGTAAAAAAATGTGAGAACATTTTGCAAATGTAGCAGCACATTCTTGAAACTTACATTTGAGAAGTTTGCCTACAGTGATCTGGTCATGTTCGAGTAATGTTGATATTTACCATTACCTAGTTGCCAGCTTCATCACAACGATGTGCATCTGTCATTTTACTACATTCATTCATTTAGCTCATGCTGTTCTTCAAAGTGACTCATGGTGACTCATCCATTTACGCATCAGGATACATTTTGCTGGAGTAAAATAAGGCGAGAATCTTAATCTAGGGACTGACAGCACTAGGTGGGCTTTCAACCTGTTACATTCAAATCCAAAGGCACCTCTTTCCCACTATACTGCCTGCTGCCTCATATTGTTCATGAGTTATTAAAACCATGATCAGCTCTATTGACTGTTTGTATCTGCACAGTTTGTATTTACTTTTCCACATGTGGTCCATTACCGCTGTGATCAACACCTGTCTCCAAGGCAAATGAGGGTATTAGGTTTGTGTACTAAGTCATTTATAATTAATTACCTGTTTAATCTGCTGAGTAACTTATACTGGAGCAATTCATGGTGATTATCTTGATCAAGGGTGAAGAGCAGGGGGAGGGTTTCAAACCCAGTTCTTCCCCCTTCAAAGGCAAAAGCTCAAACCAACACACACTCTGCTGCGAAGGATACAAGAACCTAGATATTACACGTGTTGCCAGCTGTAGTCATGTTGATTTCTTACATTCATAGAGTGGTAAAGGCTTTCAGAAAGGTAGGCTCATGTGTGTTAGTGTTACATTTTTAATGCTTATGTGCAGCTTAAATGGCAAGTTTGCTAAAATTTGACCGGCTGGAAAGCTAATAATGACACACACTGAAATTAAATGGCCCTGTTAGGTGCTTGTCTGCTCTTGGGAAGCAAGGAAGGAGCAACATCTGACACGGTGACTTTACACATGCTCAGCATGTTACGGGTTCTATAGCGATTCGTTGAGTGGTAAAACCGAGAGGAAGCTGGTACACAAGTCAAAGACTCCGACAATCCTTGTATTTTATGAAGCATCAGGCTGAAACCATCTCACCGAGATATCGCACATTCACGACCTGTTTCCTATAAAAGGAAACAACCTCTCCGCTTTATAGAGTCCACTCTGGTCACGTTTCCTATCTGGATGTTTTTCACAACGCACCAGCGTCTAAAGAATGTGTGTTAACTTTTGATGACTCTTTTTCCGTGGCTTTGTGAGAAGGTTGACCATAAAGAACAACTGCTGACACCTACATTGTGATATGTTATGTAATATCCATCAAAGAGGTTCAAGAAAGCTGGCCCGGGAGTGGGGGTATAAGCTTCGGGAAAGAATTTCTTGCTCTAACAGCGATGAGCATGAATTTGGTTTCCTGAAAATGCCCTCCGCAAGTTGAGGGGGTGTAGGGCGGATATCGGTGTTGATTCCTGCAAAGCATAGCACCTTCTCAAGGGCTAACCACACACTGATGCACAGGAGTAAATCAGCTACCTTGTTTGTTTGTTTAGATCGCTGACCTTCCATGGTAGCAGTAATCTCACAGCCAGGGGAGGCAAACATTTCTGCTGACAGGACACTCATCTGTGTAGAGAAACAGGCCAACGAGGCAGGAAACCTCACGAGAAGACAAGCCTCGAACGTGTAGTGAAATAATGTTTTTCGTGGATCATAAAAGGGATCCATTGCAACTGTTGACTTCTAGACAACATTCATTTCTCGTAGTATTTTGGTATCATCACCTGTTACTCCATTGATTCGTTACACGACATCGCTATTTGACCCATCGAAACAGTTGGGTAGATGAACAGAGCAGTTGAGGTACCATCTTGGGGGGGGGGGGGGGGGGGGATTTGGGCTCCTCCTGGAACTTGATTCACCACATGCCAGATTACATGTCTATAGTCTTAACCAGCAAGACACCTGCTGATATTATTCTCAGTATTTCAAGGATTAAAAGGATTTAATGAGGATTAATAAAGATCTCAACCAAACACCATCCAAAAGTCCCAGGAGTGCATGTATGGGTTAAAAAGTAAGGTTGGGCTCAATCCAAAGGTGGTTTGCGTTCCCAGTTGAACTGCGGTACCCTCTGGGGTCAGTCTCCCAGCCGCATGGCGTGCGCGGTTTCACTGGACCGCGTGTCCGAAACGGCAAGGAAACCGCAACGAAAGCAAGAACGCGGCTTTCTCCCGAAACACGTCCGCCCTAATCTCGCAGCGCATGGTGCTCTGAGAAGGAGAGATAGACAGCAGCAAAGCAAAGCGAGAGGGTGTAGAAATTCCGATCCGAGAGTCTCCAGATCATTAACATAAATCACCCGCGCAATTAAAACTGCATTTATCTCAATTGCCGAACTAATGAGACTCATCCCGGCGGACCGCAGCTCTTCCTCCAGGGAGGAGCCAAGCGGGAACGCAAGCACCCCGCCCTCGCAGCCACCCGAAACCCAAATCCCACAAAGCGCTATCCTTCATTAGTCATTATCTGTTAACTACTGACGGCTGTATCAAGATTTCCACGCTCCCACTCCCTCGGCTCTGCACTGTACTGTTACTCATGATTTACATACGGCTGGGAGCAATTACTGTCTGGCACACTTAATGTCCTCTTAATGTTTCGGCACGACTTTGCATTAAAAAGCTGTTCTGTTTATAAGGTGCACTTAAAAACCTTGCTGCTTCTGTGCGCTGAAAATCGAGCGCGCCGCTTTGGTCGTAATGAGTCCTTCTTTCCGGCAGGATTTGCGCAGGGCTTTGAAACGCATCGCTACGGCAGCCTCTTCTTCGGGCCCCGTGCTTTGTGCATCTGACGGCATCGAGGCGCACGAGGAGCGCGGCTCTGCAGACTCCGGCAGGGCCCGGCGCCTTCATCGCCGCCTGCATTCCCTGTCATCTGCCAGCTATCCACCCACCCCAACCCCCCTACGGCATGCCAGGGAAATTAACCAGCTGGCGCCGGCGGTGCCGCGGTGCCGCGCCACGGCCTCGCTCCCCCGACAGGCCTTCGGTGGCTCCGAGCGACATGCCCGAGGTCGTGCGGCAGGGGCGCGACAGGGCCCGAGCGCTCCGCCAGCTGCACCGGGGAGTCGCAGCCATCACACACTGTTTCTCGCAGTTTGCCACTCTTCTTATCGTTCTTTGCAGGGTATGGCGAGAATAAGCCCTATGAATGACAATTACTTATCTGGGGCTGAGCGCCCTGCTAATAACATGCTGCTGGGGGCAGTGACTGATTTGGGAGCTACTCGACTTTTCTGGCCTCATGCATGGTTATGAGTACCTCCATTTTACCACTTCCGTCTGGATGCCGAGTGATTGATGCCACAGATCTAGGTCAGATCAATGCCCTGCTGGGGTCACACACCCTTATGAAAAGGATATATTAACACACACACACAATGTCAACAAGCCCTTGTCCCGTTATGAGAAAATATTTAACCCTCTAATACAGTGCATATTATATGAAATGTATAATACACGAAGGCTGGCCATAATGTACATATTTTCATATACAGCATATCAGCCTTTTAGTTTATTATATTGTTCAAAAGATGAATAATATATTTCAGAATAAACTCATGATTATCAAACATGCATGCAATGCAATGCAACGCGTACAACCGCTTGTCCCGAGCCGGAGTCAAACGTGATTAATTTTAATTTATATTTTTAATTTATATTTATATGATCACTGTATATTATTCATGTGTGGGATTACATAGAGAGTGTATGCAAAATGCTTTCACTGTAATAAAAATCTTATCCACAAAAACAGTTTTATAGGAAGCGGCCGTACGTTAAAAGGTCAAGACAAGCAGTGGATAACGGCGGTGCGCTGCACACGCAGGCCTGGACACAGCATGGGGGTGTTAAGGGGGGTACGTGGTTACTCAGACCCTGAGCTGTTTTTGGATAAGGAGGAGAGAGAGACGTTGGGCTCTGGCCTCCACAGCACTGTATACCGCGCCCTCCCCAAGAGCCACGTGACCCCCTGCTTAAGATGCTCGGCAGTTTGGGAGACACTATCTGCCGTTTAAATAAAAATTGGAGTGCTGCATTAACAGATGCTCAAACTTCCTCTCTCCTATATTATTTTATTATTATTTTTTTTGCATTCTATTTAGACGTGCCCCTTAAGATCACAACAACACGCCACTATTGCACTTTTTCCCCGGACAACATTTTTATTGTACTCTATCTCAGCTACCTGTTAGATCCCGTTAAATACCGTTTAATTGCTAAAGACCGTGACCATTTCATTTGCTCGTTGGATGCACTGATCCTAGTTTCAATCTTGATGATTAAACTGTGCTTGTAATGGCACGTATGATTATATTGTTAAAACTGTGCTTGGGATTATATTGTTGCTCAGCTTTTGCTCGTCATTTTTATAAGCATAATTTACAACTTATTGTAGCTTCGTTGTATATTTTATGGTGCATTAGACACGGTTGTACGCTGCAAAAAAAGAAAAGGATAATAAGTAAATTAAAATAATAACAATTCGTATAACGTGTAATCCGGTATCATCACAGAGGCGCAAACCAAAAAAGGAAAGGATTTCTTCCCGTTCTCAGTTAGTTGTCTGGACTATAATACATGTAAACATGGTACGTATTCACTCTGAAACCCAGGTGCTGCTGGCTTCATACTGATCAAACCTGTCTTGTACAGCAGCTGACTCAATAGTCCACAGAGGATGAAGTTATCTGCAGCCACGGGGGGCAGAACTATCATCCAAGGCTGCTGAGCGCATACAACTGGGCCGCAATGCAACAGTAGAGGAGAGCTGCCAAAAGAAGGGGGGGTAACCCCTACATCGGGGGTGCATGCTTTATGAAATGGTAAAAAAAAGGGTACTTTACAGAAGGTTGGGGGGGGGGGACTCAGGTGCAGGCCTGGACAATCCTGACAAATTAGTCGGCTTTTTTCTATACTTATTTTTAGATCCAAATGACCAGAAAAGCAGAGACAAATTTGTATCGCAGGTGTTAACCTTGATTTCAAATGCGGGCATCATTAATCTACCTGCCGATAGACGAGCGAACGCCAGAAACAGACCTGAGACGACAGTGTAACCGATTCCTCTGGGTCTTCCGCGATCCTGATCGATAGCAGTGATCTTCCGCACCTCGTAGCCCTGCGGACACGCGAAGAGAAACTGTTATTTGCGAAGACCACAAACGAACAGCTTGAAGCCTCTGACGACCTGAAGCATCACACTCTATTAATAGACAACCACAATTATCACACAAAAAAAAGAAAAAAAACATGACAAATAAGCATTTATGTTTTTATTCTAAAATGCACATTTCCATTTTGGTTTTAATTACATTTACATTAATTTATTTAGCAGACACTTTTGTCCAAAGCGACTTCCAATGAACTCTATGTAGTGTTATGAGCCCACACACCTTATCCACCGCGGTGACTTACACTGCTAGATACACCACTTAACACTGGGTCACTCACCCATACATCAGTGGAACACACACACACACACACACACTCTCTCTCTGTCACTCACACACTATGGGTGAACAGCATGTCTGGAGTGTGGGAGGAAACCAGAGCACCCAGCAGAAACCCACGCAGACAGGGGGAGAACATGCAAACTCCACACACACCGAGTGGGGATCGAACCCACGCCCTCTTCCGCCACCCAATCACCGTGAGACAGCAGCGCGACTCATTATTAAAACAAGTGAGAAACTGTGTTGGAACGAAATGATTTGGTGCGTCCTTTGACCTCCTCGTTATCGGCCAGATATGGTCCAGGTACCTGGAACTCGCTCTTTGAAAAGCACATGCGAAGCTGCCAGCCTCCCATCGATCCTGCAGAGTATGTTTGAGGGATGTTTATGCTCTATTTCTCCCAAAGTATCTCCTGTCAGTGACCAATTACAGCCAAATCAATTACGAGCCCTTTCAAGAGGAGGGTCTTCGCCGATCGAGACGTGCCAGGACAACTCGAGAGATTTTCCCGCTGTCGACACGACGGGAATGCTCAATCGCCCCCCTTGCTCCATGGCATCTACCCCCCCCCCACCCCCGCCCCCAACACACACGCTCCTTCCCTCAGCCCCTTTATCGCGTTGCCTCCTCTCTGCCTGCTCTTACCCTCCTGCCCTCTCTCCTCTATCTCAGTCCTTTCCCTTTCGCTGGTTCAGATGAGGCGCATGACAACAAAATTGCGTTTGCTCAGAAAAAAGTGTTTAAATGTCAGAAACAACAGAAATACAGCCGAGGCACAAAATGCGGAATATTATTGTGTGTGTGTGTGTGTTTGTCGGGCAGGAGGCTGAGAGAATGAAAGAGATGGCTCGACAGATGACCTCTGACAGCGCTACACGCTACATATTTGTTTGTTTGTAAATGTCAGCAGCTCTTGGAAAAGTCAGAGAAATTCGGGTTTTCATCCCACAGTGCTCTAAATGGTACCTTCTGATAGTAGTTGTGCATGAGAGGATCGGTGAGAAATTGGGCCGTTACTGTGAAACAGCTAAAACAGGGTAAGGGATAGGGTGCGTGCTGCGGTACGGTAAGGGCAGCATTAAAAGTAGGGTATTGTGGGTAGGAACGGTAGAATGAGGACTGGTACTGCAGAGCATCGGAAGAAGAACCATGGTGAAAAATGACATTGTAGAACATGGGATAAATAATACGTGTACAGGTTCAGGTATCCCCCGCTTTTCAAAAGTTTGCTTTGGTCCACTTTGCTTTTACGAAGGACCTACATTAGTACCTGTTTTGGTAACCAACCAGAGATTTGGCGTTGACTTGCCGAAGCGTTCGCATGCATCTCCTCTGCTCGTTTCTCCGCACTGGCCTCCTATAGCTACCTGGATCAAATTTAAGACCCTAGTTATTGTCTGTAAATGTATCAATAGAACCGCTCCCAGATACCTACGAGACCTGATCATCCGCTACACCCTGTGCTCTTCCACATCTGCCCGCTTGGCAGTCCCACAACGAAAGGTAAAGCACAGAGGTTCTTGGTTCTGGCTCCGTTGTGGAGGAACAACCTTCCCCTCTCACTCAGAACTGCTGAATTCCTGTCCGCATTTAAAAAAGGTCTTAAAACTCACCTCTTCCAGACTCGCATTGTCCATCATCTCTTAAGTTCATGTAAGGTGTAAATGTTCATGCACCATAACTATAAGATGATGCCCAGATAAACCTTTACACAGCTACTCCCGTAATCTAACGTAAATGTTTATATGTATCTCGAAAAAAAAAAGTTATTACTAGGAAGGTGATTTGCATATTCACATCAAATTTTATACAGCTACTCATGTGATGAACATTGCTTCATACGGCGGAAAGAAACAAACTAACTGCACTTAAGAATCTGCATCTAAGTGTCTCTTTCTGCTCACGTAAAGAACACGTTATATTTTCTACGAGATGTACATCGCTTTGGAGAAAAGCATCTCATAAATGAATACATGTAAATGTAACCGAAAGAAATCCAAAGAGGATTTTCGCTTTTACGAAAATAGCGTTGAGTGTTCGTTTCCCCGGGGGTGCGGTGGCGCAGTGGGTTGAACCACAGTCCTGCTCTCTGGTGGGTCTTAGGTTCGAGTCCTGCTGGGGGTGCCTTGCGATGGACTGGCGTCCCGTCCTGGGTGTGTCCCCTCCCCCTCCGGCCTTACGCCCTGTGTTACCGGGTAGGCTCCGGTTCCCCGTGACCCCGTGTGGGACAAGCGGTTCTGACAATGTGTGTGTGTGTGTGTGTGTGTGTGTGTGTGTTCGTTTCCCAGCGAGCCGTTATCGAGGCAGCGCGCACCCCGAGCAGCGAGAGTAGCGCCACCAAGCTCCTTCCCCAGGAACTACACTCAGCATCTTCGCATCAAGCCGCCAGAGCTTTGAACTGTCTGTGAGCCTCTCCGCTTTATCTCCGTTTATTGCGTGCGTCCGTTAGCAAGACGTGTCCTAAGGTATGAGAAAAGCCTAAGAGCTCGTAAGGGTGCCACACTTAGCGTAAAACCGGATGTAATTAAGTGTTTCGATCATGGCGACCGAAACAAAGACAACGTGCTGCGTTGAACTTGCCTGCGTCCAACATTCCTACTATTATTATGTGTTATTTGGTAGGTTATTTTCTGGGTGGGGGAACGCTCAAAAATTTTTCCCATATCAATTAACAGTAATCGCATCTTCGCTTTATGCCATTTCGGCTTACGAAAGGTTTCGTAGGAACGCTCTACTTTCAGGTAGCGGGGGAAAACGTGTATTTTGGAGCAATAGTGGTAAGAGGAAGAGTCGGTACTTGTGAGCAGTAAAAGTACAGCGAGGTGTAGATGTACAAGAGGGCAGCAGCAGGGCGAGGGCTTGGACTGTCCCAACAGACCACTGATGGCAGAGGCGCGCGGAGGCAGGGGCCGGCTGCGGACTTCGGCGTCCAATCCTCCCCGTCTGACCTTCCCCCCTGACAGCTGATGGATTGGGGAGTCACAGAGCCTCCCGCCAGAGCTGCCTTCCCACCTCATTAATATGCATGCAAATGTGGAGGCTGACATTTCACTACAGTCGGCAGAGATAGGTGGAGAGAGGGAAAGATAGAGGCCGTCCCACTTTGCACCCTCACCCCTCTCCCTTCAGCGCCGAGGAAGGTGGCACTGAGCAAGCGGAGACGAAAAAGTGCACCGAAGGTCCAGAGCATCCTTTAAGGACAGAAGGAGCATGTCCATGTCATAGGACACATTAGGCTCTCCAAACAAAGCTGCTTTTCATCATTATCATCATCATCATCATCATCATCATTATTATTATTATTATCTTGAGTATTACATAGTGGGGGTGCGGTGGCGCAGTGGGTTGGACCGCAGTCCTACTCTCCGGTGGGTCTGGGGTTCGAGTCCCGCTTGGGGTGCCTTGTGACGGACTGGCGTCCCGTCCTGGGTGTGTCCCCTTCCCCCTCCGGCCTTACGCCCTGTGTTGCCGGGTAGGCTCCGGTTCCCCGTGACCCCGTAAGGGACAAGCGGTTCTGAAAATGTGTGTGTGTGTGTGTGTGTGTGTGTATTACATAGTGGATTTAAGATTTTGTCTTAGGGAATGTGAGTAATATATTTTAAATAGAAAAGATGATTGACGGAACATTAGGAATGTTGAGAATTAATAGACAAAATGCAGAGACTCGTTCAGATTTCTTGCCTTAGTGCTTCATGGAGGCGCTGCATGTTCCTCCAGATTCTCCAGAAAACAGAACACATGGCTCACACTCATGGGTGCAGTCTCGTGTGTGTGTGTGTGTGTGTGTGTGTGTGTGTGTGTGTGTGTGTGTGTGTGTGTGTGCGTGCACAGTGAGATAACATACTGACAGTTATGCTAGAAAATGAAATCCCCAAAAATATAGCACAGCCACCCCCCCCATTGCAATTTCCTCTTTCTTTTGTTTGGAAGCTCCCTGCCTCCCCCAGAAGCCCTTGCACCTCAGGCCCTGGGACTTGACACAGTGAGTAAATCTGTGCCGTTGCCCTGCGAGCCTAGGTGATAAATCCTGGCCCGTCTGACCTTTGTTGGAAGCCGCTGGCCAGCTGAGGCGGAGCGTTAATCTTGCGCTTTAATTGCGTTTCTGGAACGTGTCCTCAGGGACCCTCCGGGCCTCTCCTGCCTTAATTACTGCCTATTTACCGCAGCCTCACTCAGGGTCCCTCTGGGGGGCTGGAGGGCATCCGAGTAGGGATTCGCACTTTCACCTTTGCAAACACTGCCCATCCCTCTTTCTGCTCCATGCCATTCAAACTGCCTTCAGTCCAACACACACCTCAGCCAGAGCGTGAAAACACCCCCCCGACCCCATAGCCTCAAGGCAAGGTGGAAACCAGAAATCAGTGCTCTTCCACTTTAGTACAACAGTCCACATTGTCACCATGTAGTGTGTCAATGTGCTTCTTTACAGTAAAAATGATGACATTTAATTAAAATGGTAGTTATTTTTGGACAGCCTACACAGTGTGTGTGTGTTTCCCTGTGTATGTGTACAGCGATGGGGCAGGGAGAGTACGTGTGCGATGACTGACCGGAGGAGAGTCTTCATTGATGTTGGTGCTGTATGGGAGGTTGATGAAGATTGGGTCCATGTCCTGCACATCGGTGATGATGATGGCCAGGTTGGCCAGGCTGGAGAGAGGACGCCACTTGTCCTGGTCCTATATGACAAAGCCACGGACAGAATAGGCTCAGGAGATGAGGGACGGTAAGAACACAGGAACATGGCTACAGTAAAAGCACACTCACTCTTTTCATAAAGGGTCATGTTCAAGAATCTATGTGGGTGCAGTATACATGTGTAACTTAAGTGTGTGTCTCTTTCTGTCCCCTCACCGTGGCATTGACAGTGAGCTGGTAGGCTGCGGTGATCTCATAGTCAAGGCGTCGGGAGACCGTGACAGTCCCCCGCGCTCCATCGATGGTGAAGAACGGCGAGAGCGGCTGAAAGGAGAAGAGCACGCTACCCCCTGTGCCCTGGTCTGGGTCCGTGGCGTTCACCATGAACACGGAAGTCCCCACCGGTGTGTCCTGCGTGTTGCCAGAGGAGGAGGACAGCCAGTATTAACAACACTGAAGGGGGATTCAGTCAACGGCACTTTGTTGAACACAACCAGACACAGAGTGACATGTATTAGAAGACTATTTATTCATTTATTTCTTGCTTCTTATTGACATTTATTTATTTAGCTTGGAGTGTGGGAGGAAACCAGAGCATCCGGAAGACTTACACTGCTAGATACACTACTTACACTGGGTCACTCATCCGTACATCAGTGGAACACACTCGCTCTCTCTGTCACTCACACACTATGGGTGAACCTGAACAGCATGCCTTTGGACTGTGGGAGGAAACCAGAGCACCCAGAGGAAAACCCACACAGACACGGTGAGAACAGGTAAAAAATCCATACAGACTGAGATGGTTTCTAACAAACACTGGAGCCCACGGTGCTCCCCGATTAATCGTAATTGAATACTGCTTTATCACAGACACATACACAGTTAAATATGGATCTGTGCAGGGGATTATGGGTGAAATCTTTTGAGTAACAATTGCAAGATGGCCAAGATGGTGCTCGAGTCCGAGATGTAGTTCGAATGCAGTGGGGAATTGCACGACGACAGCCCAGTGAAATGGGTCAGACAGACAAGATGAGAGCGAGCAGGCAGGAGAGGGAAGAGCGATCGAGGCATCGCGAGGGTGACACAAAGATGGGCTCCGATCACCCCTGACGCTGTCGCTCGTGCTCTCGCACAAACACGCACGCATCCAACACGCTAGAAACGCATCTCAGCGTTGAGGACTTTCCGTTCAGTCCATTTTGCTTCATCGGTCCGTCCTCCGAGGGATATAAACGAGGATCGCTTAGCCGATCCAAAGACGCACCGTTAAATACCACAAAGTACTGTAGTCGAAGTACTTAGTCACTCTGCCCGCAGGGCCGTATCACCGATTAGGCCGAATGACAAATTTGTCAAAAAACCAATTAAGTCTTCCATTGACTCTTTCTAGAATGTGTGTGCGGGTGTGTCGCGACCCCCATCTTGTTCCGTTCTCGCCCAGGGGTTGTAGATCAACCCCGACAAGGCGCCAGGTGGCGACCTTTTCCATCCCGTGCAATTCCATGAGGGCTCATCAGACCCCATCTAAATAACTGCCCTCCACCCCGTATCCCTGCCGGAGGCTATAAGAGACACCCGCTCCATCCCTTGCAGGAGAGGGGGATATCCCTACCAGGGATTTGGCTCCATTACGCATCCAGTCCCACATCCAAGATAAATCACCCTGAAGGTAGTGTGTGATGGCTACATTGAAATGCTACTGCATCGTGCCCTGATTCCCGAGAGGCCAACAGGCTGCGTGATATTGTCCCTCAAATGGATATATGATAGACGCTGACTCGGGAATGTAACCATACTGGAATGATGATTACACACACACACACACACACACACACACACACACACACACACACACACACACGCTCATACTTCCAGGCAAACAGACACGTGGAAACATCTCAGAAGCTTCCATGCGATTGTACAAATTTGTATTTATACTCATATGGATCCTCTTTTCATCTTCATTCTTCTCACTCGACACACACTCGCGCAGCGCTCACAGAAGCAAGACATGCACCCATACATCAGAATCAGATTTATTTGGCCAAGTACGCACACACATACAAGGAATTTTACTTTGGTTCCCAATGGCTCATATTGTAGAGTAGACAAAAAAAATACATACATACACACAAAAAACATACATACAGTGATTCATTTTGGGGGGGGGGGGGGTGGAATAAATAATGAGGGATCGAACAAATAATCATGTGCACATTTGTTTTAATCCTTCTCTTCCTCCGTTTCCCCTGCTTTCCGCTCACACACACACACACACACACACACACACACACACACACACATATAATACACACACCCTTTGCGATATGCACACAAACTCGCACACGTTGTGCACTACAAGCCCGGTATTCACCCCAGCCCTGGTGGGAGGGGGGATGAGTGCGATGTGCAGGGAAAGCCTGGTGCATTTATCCCAAATCGAAAGTGACACAGGCAACAAACTGTTTACCCACTCGCATCATTCATCCGCTTCCCCAAAGGCGTCTTTCAAGAACAAAGAGCCATACTGTCTCCTCGTGTGCTGCCCGCACCGGGGTCAACGCCGCACAATGTCGGCTGCCGTATACCGGAGCAGAAAGACCCCAAACTCAACAAACTTGTAAAAAAAAAAAAAAAAAGCGCCATGTCTGGCCCTGAAGGATGGCCTCGTAATTGTCCTGTTCTCCGGGACATCCGGCGCAACGTGCGGGAAACGAGACGGCGGCGGTAATAAAAACTGACGGCTCAGTGCAGGCGGCCCCCCGCGCAACTCCTCCCGCTCGCTCTACTCGCACACCCTGCGTTCCCACATCCCCCGTGCTAACATCCCCCTTTCGTCTTGTCCGCCAACCCCCCCCCACACACACTCCCCCTTCATCTACTCAGCGGTCACACAGGCATCAGCAGTACTGGAGACAGGTGTGTCCGGGCAGATTACCGTCTCTGCCATGCAGACAACGAGGAGCAGAAAGGCGAGGGGAATAAGGACTAAACGCACACACGCAAAACTGACCAATTCTATTGCATATCTATTGAGAACCTAAACTGTTTTATGGAACAGGGCTGAATGAAACCCTCAGCTCTAACCCAGAATTAATTGTCGGCTTCAGAGGTGTTGTTCTTCTCAAACAATAGACCACCGTTATTTCTACATCCGTTCCACGTGGAATAAATCTCTGCAGTCCGAAGAAACTGATGAATCCAACAGCCCCCTTACTGCGGTAAAAACAATGCAAATACATCAAGTGTAACGTGTACAAAACTGTACAGCTGTGGATGATGATTATATAAATATCAGTTACTAATTTTTATTTAACTGATGGTTCTTACCCTGGGTGTCCAAGGCATCTTATGTTGAGAGTGCTGTGTTCTGAGATACTTCTAACGATGTACTCATTTACACAGCAGGGTGCTTTAAATGGAGAAATTCAGGGTAAGTAGCTTGATCAAGGGTACCACGGTAGATGGGAAACTGGGGGCTCCAACTACTACTCTGCCTGCAGCCCCCAGGTACCAAAAAATAAACAATTTAGGTGAAGAACAAATGCTGGTTGCATTTGCTGGACTTAGACCAGATACTTTGTGGATGCAAACGCCTTTAACCTCCATGCTGTCTGGGACACTGTGCCATCAGGATGGTGAGGGCAAACAAATGATGACAGCGCATAGCGAGAAAGAGCCATAACATCAGGAAGGTGTGGAAGAAAGCAAAAGGAGGACCTGATCAATAGCAGGGAAGTAGACAGTGAACTGAACCTCAGCCCCGAACAGACGGACAAATGGGTTTTCGGTACAAGGTTACCGTGCATCTCATGTGCAAAATTAATAGCTATGGCTGTTTGTGTTTATGCGAAATATGAAATTGTTAAGAGTGATTGCAGAAAAACCACAGAATGTGACCTAGAAGTCAACCAGAATATCAACAATATCATCTGATCACCTTAATTCATAATTTATTTTTTTTTCTCTCTTCTTATGTGTCTCTGTAGGGTAATTTACAGATCATATATCTTTTCCTATTGAATAATCTGGTTGAGGTCAATTCTAAAAGTACTGTTCCAGTCTTGAGCCACCAAAATCTCTCCCTCATGTTTGAAATATAAATATTTTTAATTGCTACTCTAGTAATTTTCATATAATACTAGAAAGTGTGCTCACACATTCTCATCAGGTAGTTTTTTTTTTTTTTTTTTAGTACAAACAAGGCTTCATAATGCAAGGGTTCATCATATTTTTGACAAAGACTCTCAATACTGTTTCACAGAAAACACTATAGTTTTTATGAGAGCTTCCATGTGTAAGCGCGTGTGTGTGTGTGTGTGAGAGAGAGAGAGAGAGAGAGAGAGAGAGAGAGAGACCCATGTTAGATGCCATTCCCCCAGGCTATGTAACTTGGGCGTTGGCCCGGTTCCCCTTTATCTGCATACACAGCACCCATGCCATGCTAGCTTCACAGCTCTACACCCAACACAACTCCAAAACCTCCAAACACACAGAGTCCTGAATTTCTTCAAGGGAGCCGCCGCTCCCATACAACAGACATCCAGATTACTGATCTCACATCCTCAGCTTCAGATACCTTCCATTCATGACATCTGGTGATCATCTCAGCCCAAACATGAAGCACGTTCAAGACATTTGCAATCAACCTGCAGGAACACACATTTTACATTTTATTTAATTTATCAGACCCTTTTCTCCAAAGCGACTTCCAACGAACTCTATGTGGTGTTACGAGCCCACACACTTTATTCACCGTGGTGACTTACACTGCTAGATACACTACTTACACTGGCTCACTCATCCATACATACATCAGTGGAACACACACATTCTCTCTGTCACTCACACACTATGGGGGGACCTGAACAGCATGCCTTTGGACTGTGTGAGGAAACCAGAGCACCCGGAGGAAACCCACACAAAAAGAGGGAGAACACACAAACTCCACACAGACCGAACGGGGATTGAACCCACGTCCTCAGGCACCGAGAGACAGCAGCACTACGTGCTGCGCCACCGTGCCGCCCAACACACAGTGATTGAAACACACACAGACACACAAACATTTTTTTTTTAATCTGGCCTCTATCATGTCATGGTGTGACAGCAGAAGGGACTCTGCATGAATCACCACTGCCTGTCTGTCATGGTCTAACTGCTTAGCTTTGCAGTATCCCTGGAACAACAGGCACGGATGGAAATGGGTTGCAGGGCCTCTCATTACTGCTGAATTAAGTTAGATGCTCCGGAGCTGCTCGGCACAGGGAGAGTCATACCTTCCACCAGCTCGGAGACTCATCCCCTCGTTAAAACAGAAATCTGCCAGCAACTGCAGCCACAGGCCTGTCACTTCTGGTTTGCCAGCGAGCGCACATCCTGATTCTGAAGAGCGACTCCGAACCGCTGTTTGGACACTGTTCCCGCACCGCGTCCACTAATTGGTTCCCGGAGATTGACAACGCCTGTGATCCTCGGGCCCGTCTCTCTCGGAGGGCTGAACAAATCGCGTCCACGTTGTTTTAAAGAAGGAGGGGAGGGGGGGAAAATAATGCTTAAATAGATCCCTCCATTATCACCGTCTCCCTGGCCCTGCAGTCCCGGCAGTTTGTTAATACAAGAGTGCAACCCAGAGACTGAGTCGGTTGTAGATCACTGGGTCAGTGTGCCCAGAGCAAGCAAAGCAAAGTCCTGTGTGGCAGTCTGAGCTCTTTGCAATACTCCAACCCAGCTTCTGTGCCCTGGGGGAAAATCCTTGGGTTTTAACCCTGTTGGACGTTTGGCCAGCATACCCAAACAAGCAACAAAGCTCGTAACGGGCTTCAATGTGCTTCGGTACACCAGGGAAGCAGAGCGGGGCCTCTCATAAGACTTGAAGCGGCAAACTTATATCCCGAGCGGTCTTCTTGCGTACCCTAACTCAAGCTGCTGAAACTAATCCCATCAGGGCCATGCCTAGCCCTCTAAATTAGCAAGCAGGCAAAATATCCTTGATAATGATTATAATGGCAAAAGAAGTGGAACATCCACTAAGTGGTTTACTTTGCTTCTTTTAAAGAGCAATTCAATTGACGTACCTCACTCATGGACACTTGGAGGTCTTTAGTTGGAATCAACTGAGAAAACATGTAATCTTTTCTTCTTTAAATTGGCCAGTAAGGGACATCTAATTAAATACATTTCCTTCCATCCATCCATCCATCCATCCATCCATCCATCCATCTTCAACAACCGCTTGTCCCGAGTGGAGTTGCAGCAAACAGGAGTGTAACCCAGCAAGGCTGGAGGGGACGCACCCAGGACAGGACGCCAGTCCGTCGCAAGGCACCCCAAGCGGGACTCGAACCCCAGACCCTCCACACAGAGGGCACCAACCGAACCTGCCGCACTACCGCACCCCCTAACTATATTTCCCACAGGGGGGGGAAAAAAAAGTATGCAAAGAAAATGCAAGTCTCCATATGTAATTTATATTGTGCTTTAAAACTGAAACCACACGTCAGTAACTGGTATGTTGGCCGTTATTTATAATACAACGAATCACTGACACTCCCTGAGTCTTGGATTACTAACTGTGCTCAGTTATGCTTAGGTTATTCACTACAATTATTTACTCTTGGGTTACTGACTGAACTCCCAGACTCTTGAGTTCTTGACTACACACACTGACTCTCAGTTATTTACATTTCACATTTATTCATTTAGCAGACGCTTTTGTCCAAAGCGACGTACATCTCGGCAAAAGTACAATTTATGCATTACATTGAGAGAAGGAGACATGGCTGCAGACTTGAAAGTCTCGAGCAAACCTAGTTTGTTCCCTACCGCTTGTTGCACCGAGGTTCATCGTGCAGTAGGTGCATAAGACACAGATAAATCCTGATACACACACCAATTTTTTTTATTAAATATTATAAGATACACAAATGAGCAGTACAATACCAAAGTAATGGCTGAATAAAGGTTGTATCTGGGGATGCTTCTGGAGTTACGATGCGCGAACGGCTACGCCATAGACTATCTGAAGAGATTTTGGGCAAAGTGGATCTGGAAAAGGTGGGTTTTCAGACCCTTCTTGAAAACAGACAGAGCTTCCGCAGTTTTGAGTGACGGGGGAAGGTCGTTCCGCCACAACGGACCCAGAACCGAGAACCTCCGAGCTTTGCCTTTCGTGCGTGGGACCGCCAAGAGAGCAGAGGTAGATGAGTGAAGGGGCCCGGCTGGGGTGTACCGGTTGATCAAGTCCTGCAAATAGCCCCGAGCAGTTCTATTGATGCATTTGTACACAGTAACCAGGGTTTTGAATTTGATTCGGGCAGCTATAGGAAGCCAGTGCAGTTTACACTCACTTATTCTTGGATTCCTGACTACACTCCAGTGCTCTTGGGTTGCTGACTACACTCACCGACTCTTCGGATGCTGCCTATACTCAGATATGATTTAGTCTCCTTTTGCCAGTGTCATCTGATGATGGAGCGCTCAATGTGGTCAAAAAAAAGAAGCCATGAACTAATAAGCTCTTGTCAAACATCTCGGTGTCAGCAAGCGAAGCTGAAAACGTCACTTAATGGCCACACATGGACATACATAGTTTATCACAACTCAACGCTTTGGAGATGAAACACTGATTTTGCACATGTCTACAGGAAACCAGTTGCTGTCCTAGTACTGGAACCATAGTGGTTTTTCACTTGACGCCTGCCAAGGGCTTGCCTCTTACTTGTTACCCTCTACTTTTTACTCTACCCTGTAAGATTGAGCCTGTAGCTTGTTGTCCATCAGTTCTGAACCCAAAAATGGGGTTACACCCGGGAGTATACTGGGGAGACAATCAAGCTGCGTCTCATCACCCAAATCCACGAGAACCGAAGCAGTCTCCCTCCAGTGAGGGCGACTCAAAGCAGGAGCACACCCATGTCTAATAACTATCCCAAATCAAAGAATATGAGGGGGACTCCCTAGGCCTTTTCAATTTTCTGTTGGCCGCATAACGCCTGTGCACAATACGAGGTGTGTGTGTGAGAGAGAGGATATGTATGTATAATTCAGTTCTCAATCAGTTGCTTAAGAGTTGATGTTCTTCTCCACTCCCCTGCGTAGACTTTCTCATACGGCTACTAGAATTTGATGGAGTTCATGGAGCGCAAACATTGAACCCTGGATTGCAGTGAGGAGGCTTGTTCTTCAGTCTGTTTCCATGGCAAAAACTGCACCCCACTACCTCTTCCCCATCCTCTCTTCCCCTGTCGAGAGACTTGAGGAGCTGCTGGGGGTGAGTGGAACGTGTTATCAGTCCTCTGGAGAAACAATTCGAACCTCAGTCCCATCGGATTTTTCAACAATTTCAAGATCAGAGACCAAGTCCCCTCTCTCTGCACCAGCAGAGATTTCCTTCGCATTTTGCCCCTCTATTCTCCACAGAGATCCTGCCAGGATTAACATCTAAAGCTTCCCTCTCCATCATCTCCGGAGAGGACTGATGCAGGGTCCCTGACTTTACTGTGGCAGCCTCATCGCTCCATTTCGCACAGCAGCTGCAGCGGTGTCAAAGTGGAGCTGGAGCGGGGACGCTGACCTCAGAATGTCATGGATTCAAATCCTAAATTGGACATTGCCCCAAAATCCAACAGTGTCAGTAAGATGACAAAGCAAGAAGGGTGAAGGCATTTGCATTTCTGGGCTGGGGATAAATACTGGGTGTCATCAAGAGCTTGGCCAAAAAAAAAGAAGTCGGAGAAGGAATGTGTACATGAAAATATATGGGAAAACTAGATCGAAATATGCAAAAACTAATAAATAATAAATACATACATAGAAAAAGCGCATTAGATGGATGGTTCAATATACACTGACAGCTGCAAACAACTTTAGAACCTGAGAAAAACGTTCACTTTGCTATAGACCGTACACATATCTGATGGCTGAAAAGAACATTAAACAGCAGCTCCACTTCTCCATCTCTATGCTGCTCCCACAAACCCTGGCATTCTGTGTGGATTCCGCACCGACGACAAACTCCACGAGACGTACAGACCAAGGCTGCTTTTAACGGAGCAGAATGCCAAAAAAAATCTCTTCTCGAAGCAGCCGTTTCCACGAGCCGAGACGCGGAATGAGACGCGAAGGCTTTCTCTTGCGCCGCACCAACAGCCCAAACTACGGACATTCGTGCACGAGTCCACTGACACTGATTTAACAGGGCGCCCTGCATCTCGACAGTCCCCTGGAGGTACGCACGCAGCAGAACCCGTAATCTAATCCAAAACAACACACAGCAACGCTAGGAATGCACAAATCATTACTGTGAAAAACCTGATCGACCTTAACTAAGGTCCTTCAACCTTATGCTCCAAGGCACGTTATTCAACGAAATCCTCCAAACAGAAAAACTCGGCAAACTTGTCAGAGGAGGACAAGCACCTGAACGCCGTACCCAACAAACCTTCCCACATCTTACTTTATTCGTGACCACTCAGGCACGACCAAAATAGTTTGATTTGGCTGCTTCCAGGTCGAGATTACGCAACCCTCTTTTATACGTGCTGCACCTTATGGTCTAAGAAATCTTAGCCAATGGAACAAACACAAAAGGCTCTTTTTTTAATGCCCATGCCTTTAATTGGCACCCATTTACCAGCACGGGCTCCCACAGAGTCCCACGGGCCGACGCCGCCGCAGTCCAACTGGCTGCAACAATGAGCCCATGATTGCACCCACGCTGGAGGCTGGCCACCCTGGGGCCAGCCGGCATGATTGCCGGGGGCACATGGCACCTTCCTCTACATCACACGCTCACACACACACACACACACACACACACGTTCCGTGGAGAGGAACACAAGACCTGGAGCACAAGCCGAGTCAGTCGGGCCCTCAGCGGTAATGACTGACAAGGTTTACACAGCTTTTCTTCAGCAGCATCTGAGTTTGGATGTTTCCCCCTTTTGTCTCGAGCAAAGGGTCACACTAGGTGAGCTGAGCATATCTTCCCAATAAATTCCTCCTTTTCTCACCCTCTCAGCACAGTTTCCGCATCCATCAACATTTGTACTCATAGCTCTCCTGCTTTGAATGCTTGAATGAATGAAATTTCAAATGATGCATCAGGACTTGGAAATGGGGGGTAAAGGTGCAAAGGGACGGGTGAGCAGGGGGCCGAGAGAGCTCGGTAGAGCTTGTGGATTTCAGAAGAACCTCTCTTTGGGCGCACGAGCAGTCGCCAACAAATTATAGCTTCATAGCTTTAGACTACAGAGATTTCTCGGCCGAGGTGGGAGCGTTGCGCCAGGAGTGTAGGACAAAACCCTCTTCGGACAAATAATTAACGAAATTGTTATTCTTCTGATTATTCGGAGTTTATGAACACTTCCCTGAATTGTAAAATACTACATTTATTATAAAATGAGACTGCAATAAGGAAGGCATTATAAGTTTTGTATTAGAGCATACATCAGCATATATTAATATTTGCACTATAAATAGACAGCTCACCGTTTTACAACATAAAATTATTTGTACAATCATAAAAAAGGTTAATCAGAAGATCATCATATTATATCTTTGAAAAAAAATTTGCAATATTAAAAACATCATTGAGTGTTAAGGTTTATTTAAATTTCATTTACTACCACCTGATGTTGTGTCCTACACCATTCAGAAAGGAATCAACACAGACAAAGAGAATATTTTTTAGGATTACTTCAGAATTAAATTAATTTATATTTTTTCTTCCAACTATAATGATATTAGATGGCATTAAAGTGCAAAAACAGAAAAAAAACACGGGCTTTCGTTATTGTTTTATTTAATAGAAGGTTTTGTCCCATTTTGTGCTTCAAAAGATGGGGTTTTGTCTGGGCCCCGTTGTGCCAGATACATGATATTTAAAAGTGTGAGTACATTTACTCATTTATCAGAAACTTTTGTCCAAAGCGACTTCCAGTGAACTCTATGTAGTGTTACTATCAGGCCACACACCTTATTCACCGTGGTGACTTACACTGCTAGATACTCTACTTACACTGGGTCACTCATCCATACATCTGTGGAACACACACACACACACACACACACACACACTCTCTCTCTCTGTCATTCACACACTATGGGGGAACCTGAACAGCATGTCTTTGGAGTGTGGGAGGAAACCAGAGCGCCCAGAGGAAACCCACGCAGAACATGCAAACTCCACACAGACTGATCGGGACCAAACCCACATCCTCAGGCACTGTGAGACAGCAGTGCTACTCGCTGTGCCACCGTGGCACCTGTACACATACAGCTGAGTACATATACAGCTCTTCCCTCTAACAGAAAAGTCAATTTTTTCGCCAAGGATCACAGAGAAATCAGCTCCACACGTTATATTCCATGATCTTCAACACACCCTTCAGCTCTGGAATATAAGCCCACTTGAAGCTCGAGTAAAATTTGACACCTTACCTATCTGTAAAGCCGTACCGTGCTCTAGCAGAATACTGTCGATGACACCTCAGATTTGGATGCCGCATGTAAACACTTCAATACTTGGTATATGTTTTAAAATGCCTTTGCATAGACATTGTCACAACTTCTCTGCTTTTTCAGCCTCATTCAAGCAGAAGCACGAGAGCCAGGCGTCCAGCACGTGTAACTACGATGGAGGGGAGTTTCTAGTGGCAGCACTAGATGAGTGAAGCTGCTGTATGAGTGTGAGCGGCAGCCAGTCATCACTGAAGACAGCATCGCCTGGACACACAGAGCTAAGCGAGCACAATGTACAGAGGACGTGCAAATTATTTTTAACCCGTCTCCAGTGACTAAACCCACACGGTGTGGCGGGTCGGACATTAAGGAGGAGGACGCTGACTGGAATTTCATGATTTAGTAACGAGTCGCGACGAATAACGATGCCGTAAAGATCGTTTTTTGTATTTTTTAAACAATTCTTTTTTTTTTTTGTTTCCTTTAAATAGGTGCTTCATTTGTTATGTCTGAGTTCTTCAGGTTCTATGCAGAACCACAAGAAATCTGGAAGCATAATTTTCACATAAATGGTAAATTTTGTATGCATAAAAACATATACATTAATCATAAAACTAAGCCCAATTTTTCCCTGAAATTAGCTTGTTCAATTATTCAACACGCTATTGAATTACGTGTCCAAATGCCCTTCGCTCTCACTTGTTTGAAAACTGGGTTCATTGGTAAATGATTAAGGGGCGTAAAAGAGAAAATAAATTGATAAATGTTTAAAATTGCAACTATGTTGCTGTTGAGAAGCCATGGGAGAACTTCGGAACCTTAGGGACCATAGGATGACCTCAGGCGCCACCGACTCCCCAACTTCTCCCAAGAGGTCAACCGATTGGACACCATGAATGAATCAAATCAAAACGATGAAGAACCGAAGGGACCAAAAGGAGTTCAAAGGGTCAGCAGTCAGAGGTGATTTCCATTCCTCACCGACCTAAAACGCTCATAGTGCGATTCTTATACACTTCTCCTAGAATTTCACGTTTCTTTTCAGGTTTCCTCACACTTGTTTCCTCCCACCTTCCAGAGTGGCAGAAGAGGAAGGGCGAAGGTGAGGGAAATGGAATGAAACAGGCTAGTCCACATGGAGAGGGTCAAGCATGTGCATGTATGGACACCAAGCCCCCACTCTTCATTTCTTTCCCCATTCTCCATTCCTCATTCATCATCTTCCCGTGCTTTCGCAGTCATCATTTCGACACATTCATACAACCATTTGTCCACATTTAAAAAGGGTCTTAAAACTCACCTCTTCCAAACTGACTTCGCTCATCATCTCTTAAGTTCTTGCAAGGTGCAAATGTTCATGCTCTATAACTGTAAGATGATGCCCAGATAAACCTTTATGCAGCTACTCCTGTAATGTAACGTAAATGTTTGTGTGTGTCTCAAAAAAAAATTACGAGGAAGGTGATTTGGAATCGTGGATATTCAGATAAAGTCTTACGCAGCTACTTGTGTGATGGACATTGGTTCATATGGTGGAAAGAAACAAACTGCACTTAAGAATCTGCATCTAAGTGTCTCTTCCTGCTCATGTAATGAACCCATAGTATTTTCTATGAGATGTTCGTCGCTTTGGAGAAAAGTATCCGATAAATGAATACATGTCAATTTCTGCAGACATGCAGTGACCATATCACTCTTGCATCCATACGCAGAGATGCAGAAATGCACATGGATGTTGTAGACCTCCATCGCTTCCTCCACCCTCCGTTTTCCGCGTGCCACCCGTCTGGCCGCCCTGCCCGTGCACGAACGACATTCGATTGTCTGCAGAAGCGCTCAGCCGCGCAAAATGATTCCGCGCCGATGCCCCCCCTGCCACCCGACAGCGGGGGCTGCGACTCTTGAAAGGCAAGGACAGGGCTGGGGGGCTAACAGGTGGGGGGGGGGGGTCTTTTTTTATCAACAGAGCAGGGAAACAAATAGCGTCTTTATCTCCTTATCAGCCTCCCCTCCCCAGTCCTTCTCAAGCTTGACCGCCTTCTAAGAGCTTCTGCTGTTTATTTAAGTGTAAAGGTAATCAACTTTAACACTGGGGGGAACAGGAAGCCGGGATAGCTTGGGGAGAGCGACAAATAGGCCATCGCAGTGCTGAATCCAGAGGGAGGAAGCAAGGACAAGTCTGGAGAGAGAGAGTGTGTGTGTGTGTGTGTATGTGTGTGTGTGTGTGTGTGTGTGTGTGTGTGTGTGTGTGAGAGAGAGAGAGAGAGTGAGGGGCGAGAACACGCTGTATAAAATCTGTCAAAGCCACCAGAGTCTCTGTTCCGCAACATTAAGGTAACATTTAGAGACTGCGATGTCGACAAAGCAATAAACACACGCAGCCCGGTTCGAACTCACCGTTTTTTAAAAACACACATTCATTAAGATCAGGTTTTGCAGGGACGGTAATGGATATAGTCACCATTGCAGATAAAAATAGCCAAGCAGAAATGCAGTCATTAACTTCTCAAGGGCAACTGAAAAGGTGGTGATATTTTAACTTATTAGAATTTATGTATATTTTTTCAGGCTGGAAATGTGTTTTGTTTTTGTTTTTTTTTTCCCTGCAGACATTCAACCTACAGCTAAAAACAAAGAATGAAATAAAAGCAGTTTTGGTTTGTTGGTTGGTCAGAGGAGGAGGAAAAAAAAAAAAACAGAAATCTTTTCTTTTTCTTTCTTTCCTTCCTTCCTTCCACACCCTTCTGTTCTATTTGTCTTTTTTCTCCTTTTGGAGAGGAAATCTATTTTATAAATAGAATTAAATGCAAATCAGACCAGAGCTGATTATCATATAAACGGCCATTGCCTGAGGGGACTATACTCTCCTGCTTTATTTATTAATTTATTTATTTTGACCCCTTTCAATAAAACAAAAACTTTAATCAGTCAAGCACTTTGCTCTTATAAGGACATAGGGGAATAAGACCAAGTCAGACTCAAGGGACAAGAGAGAAGCGAGAGAGAAACTAAAAGGTGTGTGTGGAAACAAGAAAAAAAAAAAAAATTACTTCAAATATTTATTATAATTATTATTTTTATATTAACGTCTATTTTTTGCATTCCTGTGGAATAATGGTTACTCCTGTATGATACTGACTAAATACACAGGCTTCCCCATCTGAAGACGACTAATTCATCTGGCTCAATCAGAAATTTGGAACAGCAGTAAAACTAACCCATGTAGCGGGCAAAAAAACTGCTGGACTGAGCCAGAGGCCCATTATTTGAGCCCAAGGGTACCTATTTACATATACCGTTATTTTCTTGTATCAAATTTTAGTGAATTCCAGACCCAGTTCTCCAGGGACAAGTACTTTGCGAGTTTTAAAGCTTTGCGATCATCTGCATAAAATAGGAAAACAACTCATTAACTGCTAACAAATTGTTATTAATATCTATGTTCCGTATTTCCAGAGCTTACCTTAGGTATTAACATTATACATCATATTTTATTTGTTACTTTTCCTAAATGTCAGGAAACAAATAAAATATGATGTATAGCAAGTGCCATTATGCCAAACTTGACACACATTCACTTTTATTTATGTAGCAGATGCTTTTCTCCAAAGCAACTTCCAATGAACCCTATGTAGCATTATCAGGCCACACACCTCATTCACCGTGGTGACTTACACTGCTAGATACGCTACTTACAATGGGTCACTCATGCATAGATCAGTGGAACTCACACACTCTCTCCGTCACTCACTCACACACTACTGGTGAAACTGATCAGCAAGTCTTTGGAATGTGGGAGGAAACCAGAGCACCCGGAGAAAACCCACACAGACTGAGTGGGGATCGAACCCACGTCCTCTCACAGGCGCTGTGAGACAGCAGCATCACCTGCTGCCACATTGTAACACGTTCAGGACGGCTGGTAGCGTAGAAGTTAGTTCGGTCAAGGCTTCATTCCCATATCTGGCTTTAGGACCCTTAGGCAAGGTACTTAACCCTAAATTTATTCATCTGAATAAACTGTTAAAAATCATAAGTTGCTTTGGAGTAAAGTTTTACGACATGAAAGTCATGCTGTATGCTACGTGTGCACAAAGTTTTTAATAACATATAAGTTGATTATTTGTGCATATTTCTATGAAGAACATAGAAAGGTTTTATACAGATAGTAATTAGCATCTGACCCTCAGATTCAAATAAAGAGTATGTGCAACAGTATACACACCGTCTTACCTAGTTTTTTCCTTACCACACGAAGCTTGCTGTACTACACAGCGGTATAAAGTTTACATAGCCATGTAAATGGCTTGCACACACCCTATTTCTTTGTTTTCTTTTAAATAAATTTATTTATTTATTTCAGTGCGAGATAATGTTATAAGACCATTTGCGTTATTTTGGTTTGCTCTAATTTCCTTTTCTTTCACCCATGTCGCCGGCTCATTCTCCATGGCTGTTTGGCATTTTAATTCAATACATGGCGATGTCGCCAGTGCTGCAGGCAATTAGCAAACAACATCGGCGCTTGCGAGATTGCAGTGAGATGAGCCTGAGACAGACCGCCTCAATAAAGGAAGCTGCATAAGCATCAACAAGGCATCAAAATTAGAAATTGATTAGGAGATGGAGCAGGGAGAGAAAATAAAGTGCGGAAATTATCTTATAGGCGGCTGGGATGAGACAGACGCAGCTCAAATCGGGAGCGGAATTGGCTGGCTGGTGCGATATAACCATAGATAATGCAAATGTTTTGAGAGTGTGAATTAACACCTGGCCACCTGTGCATAGTGCTGATAAGTGCTTGTAAAGAAATAATGAATTTTTAAAAAAAAAAATTAAAAAAAAAAATTCTCCCATAGACCTTTAAATCTGGACACACACACACACACACACACACACACACACACACGCTTCTGCCCAAATCAAGAAGCAAACTGGGATCATTAGTATTAATCTTAAATTCTTCATATTGAATATTTCACACCTTAAAATGATGTGAGTGACAAAATGTTTTTAAGTTGTTCAAGAGCTGCTTAGAGAAAATGCAAGATGCTGTATTCTTAGGGCCGTGGAACGCCCTCTCGCTCTGCGAAACGCACACACACACACACACACACAACTGCACGTACATTCACACCTGAACATTTTAACCACAGCAAATCACAGGCGGTTGCGCGTCTGCAAAACATACGTGGACCAAACATACTGCCGTAGAGTCGAAACAACCCTAGAAATTCAAAATCATCTGTGCACCGAGTTCAATAAAAAGAGAAATACTTATACACCCCTGCCTTCGGTGAGTACGCTCAAATATTTCAATATCATATCATTTGCTCTGGCCTTTCAGCAGAAGGTCAAAGGTGTCGCTGTCATCTGGCTCATTGACTTCTCCGAGTTCTGTCTCTCTCTCTGTCTCTCTTTCTAAAGCACCTGGATGGTTTCTCGTCATGTGCCCCCCCCCCACTAACCAGACCTGTTTTAAATCAGATATTAAACTTTTTTTCCTTGCGATCTAATTTCTGATAACAGAAAATGTGTAATCGGCGGAGCGTCAGTGCCCTTCTTTAAAAAAGTGCTGAAGTTCTGCTAACAGAGCTTCCATAGCTGGGTGGATTGTCCTTAAACACACATTTACATTTATTTATTTATCAGACGCTTTTCTCCAAAGCGACTTCCAATGAAGTCTATGTAGTGTTATCAGCCCACACACCTTATTTACTGTGGTGACTTACACTGCTAGATACACTACTTACACTGGGTCACTCATCCATACATGAGTGGAACACACACACGCTCTCTCTGTCACTCACACACTATGGGGGAACCTGAACAGCATGTCTTTGGACTGTGGGAGGAAACCAGAGCACCCGGAGAAAACCCATGCAGACATGGGGAGAACATGCAAACTCCACACAGACTGAGCGGGGATCGAACCCATGTCCTCTCGCACCACCCAGGCACCGTGAGACACTACGTTTACATGCTTTTCTCTGAAGCAACGCGCATTTATGTACCCAATTGTACACCAAGGCAATTTTACTGGAGACATTTCAGGGTAAGAACCTTGCTCAAGGATAGTACAGGTACAGGTGGGACCTGAATCTGTGACTTCTGGGTACAAATGCAGCAGCGCTAACCACTAAGCCACCGGCTCTCCCGCCGTTGTATTTATGTGAGAAGATGTATATCCAAGATAATTTACAGCGCTAGATACACTGCCCTCATCTCCCTACAATAATTCGACCCTCCGCAGAACAGAGACCACAGTACGGGCAATTGATAATCACCAGCTCACCTAAAACACATGTCTTGGGACTGTGGGAGGAAACCAGAGCGCCCAGCAAAAACCCATGCCGATATGGTGACAGCCTGCAAATTCTATACAGACTGAGCTGGAGCACTGTGGTACTATGCTGCTCCTACATTGTTTAACCCAGGCTAAAAAATTCCAGGGTCTTTCTTCTGGGACTTAAACCAACAGCATTCAGGCTACAACCTTCTAGCTAAGCAACGGAAAAGTATCTCAGTAAATATTCTGCTTGGAGAAAAATTACCTGGCGGAATCACACACGTAACCCCCCCCCCTTCCCTGAAGCCCCACGTCAATTCTCTCCGTTTCCACACCGATCACTTTCCATTTGCAATTGTTAATTATTAACACACTCGACAAGTGGGACTGCTGTAAACGTCCATTATAACAAGAGGATAATTATCAAAATGAATTCAATTAATCAGATGCAACGAAATAAAATAAATGGAACAAAATTAATGAGGAAGTAGCAGAGCCATGCACCCCCCCCCCCCCAAATCTTCCGATTTCATTCTCTCTCTCCCCAGCTGAGCCACTGAAGCTTTAAACAAGGACACGTTCAAGTTCTCCTTTCGGGATAGCATGGGGAACAGGGGTCACCCTGATTCCTACAGTCCAAAGACATGCTGTTCAGATTCACCTGTAGTGTGAGTGACAGAGAGAGTGTGTGTGTTCCACTGATGTATGGATGAGTGACCCATTGTACATAGTGTATCTAGCAGTGGAAGTCTTCGGGTGCTCTGGTTTCCTCCCACACTCCAAAGACATGCTGTTCAGGTTCACCCATAGTGTGTGAGCGACAGAGAGCATGTGTGTGTTCCACTGATGTATGGATGAGTGACCCAATGTTAAGTGGTGTGTCTAGCAGTGTAAGTCACCATGGTGAATAAGGTGTGTGGGCTCATAACACTACATAGAGTTCACTGGAAGTCGCTTTGGACAAAAGTGTCTGATAAATAAATAGATGTAAGTGTAATGTGAAAGCTTTGTGGAGAACTCCAAGCCGAACACATGGTGGGAGCTGCGAAACTTGTCTTTTTTATGGTGGTGCCCTGTGGGAAATTTGGATTCCCGTGATAATGGAAGACACCTGCAGCCACCAGTCTTTCTGCAGTTCAAGCAAATTATTGTCCAACAACCTTTATTTAGCTGATATCATATAAGGTAACTTACAATATATTTGCCCAATAATAGAGTATTTGTATAATATTGGAACAGCCTTTGTGCAGCTTCTCGCACAGTGTCCACTAGTTTACGTGGTGGAATGTGACAAATCGACTGTACTCTAGAATCACACGTCTACATCCAAACCTGTCCTTGCTATTGGTGTAATGCTCTCCGTTTTTCTCTGAGAGGCGCGTTGCCTTGGAGAAAAGTGTCTGCTAAATGAATAGATCTAATGTAAATGAGCTTTACAATATGATGCAAATAACTTTACATTGATTTACCCCTTTATACAGCAGATTATTGTTCCTGGAAGGCACAGTGGCATAAGCACTGGTGCCTCACAGCTCCTGGGCAGTGTGTTTCAATTTAGCCCGGTCTGTACGAAGCTTACATGTTGACCATGCGTTTACATGGGTTTCCTGCAGGTGCTCTGGTTGCCTCTCACAATCCAAAGACACGTGTTTCAGGGGATTCGGTGACTCTAAACTGCCATTAATACATGAGCGCGTGAACGCCTTGCGATGGTCATCTTATGCCCTGTGGTTCCACCATACGCTCCGGACCACTGCACCGGTACACTAGACAGGAGACTATTGGTAGCAAACAGACAGTGAGATTTTTCTACCAGTGCAGGATAAATACCATAATCGAAGGCATTAGAGCACGAGTGTAGGACAAAACCCCCTCAGGACAAATAATTAACAGAATTTTTATTCTTCTGATTATTAATAGTTAATGAACACTTCTCTAAACTGTAAAATACTACATGTATTATATAATGAGACTGCAATAAGGGAGGCATTATAAGTATTGTATTACAGCATACATTAATACTTGCATTATAAATTGACAGCTCACTGTTTTGCAACATGAAATTATTTGTACAATAATAAAAAAGCATAATTAAAAGAACATATCTTTGAAAAATAAAAAAAAGCAATATTAACAAGACCATTGAGTGTTAAGGTTTATTTAAACTTCATTTACTACCGCCTGATACTGTGTCCTACACCATTCAGAAATGAACCAACACAGAGAAAGAGAGTATTTCTTAGGATTACTTCACTGTTAAATATATATTTTTTCTTCCAACTATAATGGTATTAAATGGCATTAAAGTGAAAAAACTGAAAAAAAAAACTGGAGATTTTTTTTTATTTTATTTAATTAAAAATGTTTTGTCCTACTTTGTATCAAAAGAATGGGTTTTGTCTGGACCCCTTACAGCACAAATGGGGTTTGAACCTGCAGCCTTCATATTACAAGACTACAGCTCTAACTAGGACAGTGGACGCTGTCCCTGCTGCAAATGCATAAGAAAATGACGGTCAGAGTATTTAAAAAAAGCGTAAATGTTCATATGCAACGGGGGCGCGGTGACGCGGTGGGTTGGACCGGGTCCTGCTCTCTGGTGGGTCTAGGGTTCGAGTCCCGCATGGGGTGCCTTGTGGCGGATCGGCGTCCCTTCCTGGGTGCGTCCCCTCCCCCTCCAGCCTTACGTCCTGTGTTGCCGGGTTAGGCTCCGTGACCCCGTATGGGATAAGCGGTTCCGGAAATGTGTGTGTGCGTTCGTATGCATCTCCCACAAAAAAAAGAAAAAAAAAACTAGGAAGTCAATGAGGAATTGTCAATATTCTGATAAAGTCTTATGCAGCTACTGCTGTGATGAACGTTGGTTCATGTGGTGGAAAGAAAAACTGCACTTAAGAATCACACGTCTGCATCCAAGTGTCTCTTTCTGCTAATGTGATGAACACATTGTATTTACTATGAGATGATCTTCGCTTTGGAGAAAAGCGTCTGATAAATGAACACACGGACACGTCAATGTAAATTGACCAGTCGTTACAGAAGAGGAGTAAAACGAAGCAGTTAAGGGTGCACAGACGATGGCATTTCAAGAACAAGCCAAATGTCTCCGAGCATCAATGGGTCAAAGAATCCACTCCTAGTTCCTTTGGAGGCCTCTATTACGTGTCCCGCTGTACGATGCTGGAAACCTATGGCGTGCCATTCGCCGCCATCTCACAGGTACACACTGCGCCATTTAACGTGGTCTCCAACGGCGGCGGGGAGCTCCGGTCACGCCAATAAATCCAATTTCCGTAAAGAAATTTGCATTAAGATGCCGTCCAGATCTCACCGAGTGCGTCTCGTCTCCTGCTCCTTCTCCTCCCTCCTCGCACCCTTTCTCATCTTCCCTTCCTGCCTCCCCCCCTCCGTCTCACTCCTTTTCCTTCCACTCTCCAGAGGGAAGAGAAAAGAGGGGAGCAGGGCGAGGTGGTGGTGGGGGGGAGGGGGGCGGTAAAAGCAGCAAGACTTAATTATACATCAAACAAGTTCTTTGGAGGGACACTGGGGAGTGGGTGGGATTGTGGTTAGGGTGCGGGGGGGGGGGGGGACTCGAATTAAGAGCTGGCAACGAAAGAGCTCACGGCTGGGTCCAAGACAAAAGTTAACCGTGGTGGTCTGACCCGGCGACACGCGGCGCCGTTCGCAGCCTCTCCTCGCATGACCCCACAGAAGCTGCGTTAAGCGAACGCCGCCTACAATTACACGTTGCGCTGCTCTTTGCCTTTTAAAATTTTTTTGAAGTTTTTTTTTTTTTTTGGCGACCGCGTCCCGCCGCCCGAGCGACAAAGGGCCCGTCCCAAGCGCAGCTGCGCGTCGCCCGCCTGCCTGTTGATTGCCGCTCTCCGCCGCTCTCCATTGTTCTCGGCTCGGCCGGCGAGTTCCCGGCAGCGGCGGCGGCGGCGGAGCCGGCCATGATTACAGCGCGACCCCCACCGGCGGCAACACACTGTGCCCCATGTGGTAATGAGGGCCCCGGGGACCCGCGGGGCCAGGTACCTGCGCTAATGACAGGGGGGTGAAGGGACGAGGCGAGTCGACCACAATACGCGCTTGATTAGTCCCGGGCTCCCGGAAAAGAAGGGCCCCCTCCTCGAGTCCCTCCGGAACGCGGTTGTCCCCGGCGCCGCGCGGCAGCCCTGACCGACCGGACGCATTTCGGTCAAGCTCGCCGGCCACGTGTTCCACCCCTCGAAAACGCTTGCAGGGAATCACCCCGACCCTTTTAATTTCCTAAACCATTGCAGGGGAAACACTCCTGCAAGAGCCCCGTGTCTTTCTTCACACCTCACACACAGGCTGCAGTGACCAGTACCGGCTTCCTGTGTATCTATCCGCTTTTCCTCTGACAACACACACATCCCCCCCCCGCCCCGGCCGACCGCTCATCCTTGGACCCTCTTACTTTGTGCCTAGGATCATTGACTCATTGATCAGACACTTTTCTCCTAAGCGACTTCCAATGAACTCTATGTGGTGTTGCCAGCCCACACACCTTATTCACCAGTGACTTACACTGCTAGATACACTACTTACACTGGGTCACTCATCCATACAATCAGCGGAACACACACACTCTCTCCGCCACTCACACACTATGGGGGAACCTGAACAGCGTGTCTTTGGAGTGTGGTAGGAAACCAGAGCACTCGGAGGAAACCCACGCAGACACGAGGAGGACATGCGAACTCCACACAGACTGAGCGGGAATCAAACCCACATCCTCTCGCACCACCCACTCCTGTGAGACAGCAGCTCTTCTCGCTGCGCCACAGTGCCACCCTTCCGGAACGGAGCCGAACGCTTTGACCGGATGCTGCCATTTGAACGAAAGCGACGGATCTCGAGGCGGCCGCATCGCTGTGCAGGAGATGCGGAATCCCAAAGAGACGAGAGGAGAGGGGAGAATACAGAACGACTGCACTCACTCTCCATCAGCGTAACCTGGGACAGGAGGTGTCAGCCGAGAGGGAAAATCGGGGATAAAAGGAAGCGATTCAGATTGAAATGAAGCAACGACCACATGCACTCCTGCTTCTGTTGCACTTTATTGTCATATAAATTGTTATTACCGTGTCGTCGTTGTCGTCAAAACAATTTACACATATAAAATGTAATTTTATGTAACTAAGTACGTATGTGATTAAGTAACCGCAATATGAAAAAGATAATTACACAAAGATTTCACCTGGAGAAAAAACTAGACAACAGTCATGATGAGGAAAATAAGACAATTAACAGAAACTTAATCAAACTACTAAGGAAAACAAGTCCTAATGGCACTGATTTAATTTTAAAAAGTTATACTCAATAACGCAATAAATAAAGCAGGAGACAGAAGAGTCGCGCATTCCTCCGCCTTTCAGGTACAGATGTTAGAAATGGCACTTTAAATACCGAGTCTTACTGGGTTCACAATTTGCTATGATACGACCCGCAGCAGGGCACAGCGGCGCAGCGGGTACCAGTGCCGCTTCGCACCGTCAGGGCTGTTTGGATGTGGGTTCGACCCCAGCTCAACATGCGTGGATTCCCTCCGGCAGTCCAAAGACATGCCGGTCAGGTGAACGGACGCAGCGTGTGAAGAGGCGAGTGCGTGGCTGCCCTGTGATGGACTGATGTCTCGTCCAAAGCTCAACCCCCCCCCTTCTAACATACATTCTCTGTAAAAGTCTGTGACAGTGAAGATGTACAAGATGTACGTGTCCAGGGCATCTTTAGGGGCTAATGACTTTTTGGATTATTAACCAGACTATGACTGCACTTATTTTAATACTTCTCCTTTTAGTTCAGTGGATGCAGAAATCATAATATGCAAAATTGCTGTTATCCAGCATAAAGGCTTAAAACTGGGGCCATTTGGTTTAATAATGGATCTTGTTCCGGGGAACCACTTCAATGGTTCGTCAGACTGGACAGCGTTACTAAGGGTTTTAAAGCTGCTTTCAGTGTGTTGGCAGTGTGTACTGTGGTCAGCCTGGTGTGTGTCTCTGTGTCTCGCTGCGCTTATGATACACACCCGTAATTTATCGCACGGGACCGCCATCCCGCCGTATGTTTGCTGGGTTCTCGTCGGATGAGCGGATCAAGGATCTCGCAGCTGCCAAACAGAGCAACAAACTGCAGGGCCCATATGGGACATAAATAATGATCATCATTTACATTTCCTAACTGAATATTGTAACAAAACGGAATGAACAGAAAGACACAAAGTGACTGAAAAACATCCATTTCTGGTTTCTCACGTCACCATGATGCATCATATATACATTTACATTTATTTATTTATCAGACACTTTTCTCCAAAGCGACATCCAATGAACTCTATACAGTGTTATCAGCCCACACACCTTATTCACCATGGTGACTTACACTGCTAGATACGCTACTTACACTGGGTCACTCATCAGTGGAACACACACACTCTCTGTCATTCAGTGTGGGAGGAAACCAGAGCACCCGGAGGAAACTCACTCAGACACAGGGAGAACAATCAAACTCCACACAGACTGAGCAGGGATCGAACCCACGCCCTCTCGCACCGCCCAGGTACTGCGAGAAGCATCGCTGCAATCGATCGTGACATGTCCCGTGTTTTTGACCGCACGATAAACTCCATGATGTTTTCTGGGACGAGGTCAGGAACCCGCCGGGTGGACTCATGCAGCCGTGGTCCATGTGACCACACGCTGCAGACGTTCAGAACACCGTCTCATTTCACCGTACGCTTCCTGTGGTTCAAGAGCCGACGAGATGACACCAGGTGTTCGGTAGCAAAGGTTCGAACAGATACCGACAGTACTTGGTCCCGAAGGTCTGCGATTAAGGACCTGCGTTCTACAGTGACACGTTGGCACTTTATTTTTCTGAAAACCTTGCGCTGCTCTGTCTGCGCTCAGGCCGGAGTCGCGTGGATTCCGATGTAGTTTCCGGAAAGTACAGCAGTACTCCTTGTTGAGTCAACATCAATACTTAAGAGCAATGGGCTCGGACCACGGTCTTGCATCACCGCGGGTGCGTTTGTGAGGAACTGATTTATGTTGCTCTCAAATTTCACATTATACATCTTCCTACTCATCTTTTTGTAATTTGCAAAATTTCTTCCTTAGATAATAATAGTAATGATAATAATAATAATGCATTAATCTATCTTCAGCATCAGTATGATTCCCAGTGGTCTGCAGTCATGTTAAGTAGAATGACACTAAGCACAGCATATGGGGGGGGTAGCAGAGTTCGATTTTACTTTCCGACAGGAATACGAACACTCGGTACAGGATGTCAAAGTGTCTGCCGGTCTACACCGAAGCAACTGTATAAATAATTTAAAGACGACAGTTTGGAGAACCACATCGGAGCTACAGCGCGTCCAAATTCTAATGTTTCTTTTGTCAAACTATTGATATCATTATTGATATTATTCTTATTATTATTGGCTGGTTCATCTAATTGCTAAAATTCTAATAGATTCTCCTCAATTAACTAAGTACTGCAGGCTTTCCACTTGGGAACCTTGTCTTCCTTAAGATATTCTGTTTTCCGGAGCCCTGGTTGGGGTTAAAGCAGCCTTTTATTTGGCAAATGCGTTTTTGCAAATATTTGTTTTTCTGCAAACGTGTGTCTGTTGGTGTGTCTGCACTGTTGAAGTTTGGCGAAATTTCCTCTCTCCCTCTCTCTCCACCCCCGTCTTCGTATCGCCTTCTCTATGCCAGGGAAAAGCGGGGCTCTGCTGCGCCGTGACAGCCAAAACAGATTTGAGCAAATTGGAAAAGCTATAAAGCTCTATTAAGGCAAATCAAGCCATAGTCGGGAGAGCTGGGGGGGGCGCTGAGAGATGGAGGGAAGGGGACGGGAGACGACGGAGGCCGGGAAGATTTGCATACGGCGGAATCGCACCCTCTTGAAGCTGATGGATTCCGTCACAGGCGGCCTAATGGCGAGAGTCAGGGATTTATATACCTCCGTTTATTTATTTTACTCTTCCTGCCAAAGCCTTCAGCATCTCAGCGTCTCGCATCCAAGCCAAGTGGAGGACTCCACTCCCACAGACACACACGGAGACTCGTGGATACACACAGACCGACGCACCCAGACCCGCAGACACACACGCGCGCACGGATGAGCGTACTTGCAGCCACGCGTGTCCTAGCTGTAGTGAAAGTGAGGACGGCGTTCCGGTGCTGGGGACGAGGAAGTATAAAAGACACGGGGAAATAAAGGGAAGGACAGGCTGATTTATTCAGAGGGTGGAGAGCAGGAAAATCAAACTTTAATGGCTTTTCAGAATGCGGGCAGAGCCCTCTCTCTCTCTCTCTCTCTCTCTCTCTCTCTCTCTCTCTCCCTCTCCATCTTACTCTCTCTCCTGCCCTCCCTCCCTCTCTTGCCCTCTCACTCTCCCGCTCTCTCCCGTCCTCCCACTCTCTCACCCTCCCGCCCGCTCTCTCACTCTCTCTTGCCCTCCCTCTCTTTTTCTCGGCACCACCGAGCGGCTCCTCGCGCGCTGATGGTCAGACAAATAAAGAACCAGCTGCTCCATCAAGGGATTTTAAATGCCACCCAATCAAGGTGTTCTTTATGCTCAACAGGCTTTAGGGACAGAGGCCGAGAGGAAGCGGCGATGAGGAGGAGGAGGAGGAGAGACAGAGACAGGATGCACAGAAGGAGATTGTCTTCGCACAATTAGACTTAAGAGAGCTGGAAAACGGCAGACTCTCTTCAAAATGTTTCAGAAAAAAGGATTAGATGGACAACACTGCTGCTCCATCTGCCAAGAATAAATAAATAAGTTTTGTGAAAACAAAATTTTGGGACCAAAGTAATATTCCAATACGACACCCACCTGTCAATCGTGAAACGGATATAAAACCCGCACGAAGCTCCATAGTTACGCTGACGTTGTGTGCAGGGGCCCAGCGCCACCCCACCTCCGCCTTCCCGCATCCAGTGGTATCCGGCAAACTACTCAAGTAATTACGCTCATTTAAATGTGATTTCCTCATATTTTAGCATAAATAGGTGTCAATTTAGGGGCTCATCTGAACTGAAAGTGGTAACTGCTGAATAGCAATGAAAACTGCTGAAAACAGTAATTGCATCTTTGAGTGATGAGAATTTACCTTTCAAAGGGGTTCTCACAAACACTACGTTCATAAGGTGGGAGAGGACTGTGGGACAATGTATGTATCTCTGGTAACTTTACACAAATCTCACTGTTTACATTTATGTATTTATCACACACTTTTCTCCAAAGTGACTTCCAATGAACTCTATGTAGTGTTACTATCAGGCCACACACCTTATTCACCGCGGTGACATACACTGCTAGATACACTACTTACACTGGGTCACTCATCCATACATCAGTGGAACACACACACTCTCTCTGTCATTCACACACTACAGGGGAACCTCAACAGCATGACTTTGGAGTGTGGGAGGAAACCAGAGCACCCAGAGGAAACATGCAAACTCCACACACACTGGGTGGGGGTCAAACCCACATCCTCTTGCACCACCCAGGCACTGTGAGACATCAACGCTACTCGCTGTGCCACTGTGCCGCCCTACGAACACCCACCCTCCATAGAGTTGTGGTGTCGTCAAGGTAAGCAAGTTGCTATTCGAAATTATTACAGTACCCATATAGTCACAAGCCGTGGTTAGATACAGAAAGGTTATAATATTCCAGTACAGTAAAGTGAAGTTGGGATCATTCTGGTGAATCCCAGGGAAGAGGTATTCTACAAAATTTACACAGTTTCACAAACATTTACATCAACTTAACATATCTGTTGTCCACCTGTATCTGTCCCATACAGCCGGTCCGCCACTGCTGAACGCCAAGAAAATGGACACTACAAATGTGGTAAAGTTCTCTTCTACGAGCACAAGCTGTAGGGTAATTAAGTAAATCAGAAACGATCTTGGGCGTCAGTTGGAGTGCACTCACTTTATCACTTACTCTTCATTACTTACTCTGATTTACTTATATTAATATTCATTATTCCTACTTTCATCATATTTCCCATTTCTATATATTTTTTTACACTTGTAATGCATATTACTATAAACGTCCTGCTGTAGAAAGTACTGGAAAGATCACATCTGTCTAATGAGGTGAAAATTCACTAGTGTGCATAGGAGAGGAAAAAAAAGTTACACAGCTTTTTTGTGTAAAAGCGGATCATTTAGTTTCAGGCTGTAAGAAAAGTTGGAAAAGAGAGAGAGAGAGCGAAAGAGAGAGAGAGAAGACACAGCAATGCACGCGTCCTTCGCACCTGGTGAAATTCTGCACAACAGTATTGAAACCTTTCTAAGATTTATCGTACCTCACCATTGATACTCGGAGAACCACACACTGGAAGACATATGGAAAACGGTATCGATTCCAGCAGCGCGCTTCTCTACAGAACATGACTGCACGTTCATCAGCAGTTCACAGCTGGTACTGAAAACCTCCACAGTTCAATTGAGTCCATGGTCTCCGAGACCAGGCCCTTGTCCAGATGTCCACGTGTTCAGTAGTAAGTTTAATCAAAGATGCGACGCTCAAACAACTGGGAGGCATCTGGCCACCGTGCCGGGAGGAATGTGGCGCCTCGGTACATCGTGTAAACTGTGGGAAAAGCCATCGGTGGCAAAATGTCACCGTGTCACAGTCGTGACCAAGATACCAACACTTGTGTAGATGGCTTTGCACAACAGGGGGCAGAGGCTCATTCTGCTGGCTTCATACCGACTGCACACACTCATACACATGTACACAAATACATATGTATTGTGTATATTATATATATACGCGTGTGTGTATGGAGATATGCATAGAGAGAACATATACACACACACACCAGTTGAGATATATATATATATATATATAATAAAATACTCAATTTTTTTATAGAACGCTCTTGTCATACAGTGACACAGAATGCTTGAACACAGGCATAAGGCGTGCACACACACACACACACACACACACACACACACACACACATTTTCAGAACCGCTTGTCCCTTACGGGGTCACGGGGAACCGGAGCCTACCCGGCAACACAGGGCGTAAGGCCAGAGGGGGAAGGGGACACACCCAGGACGGGACGCCAGTCCGTCACAAGGCACCCCAAGCGGGACTCGAACCCCAGACCCACCGGAGAGTAGGACTGCGGTCCAACCCACTGCGCCACCGCACCCCCTCTTTTCAGAACCGCTTGTCCCGTACAGGGTCACGGGGAACCGGAGCCTACCCGGCAACACAGGGCGTAAGGCCGGAGGGGGAAGGGGACACACCCAGGACGGGACGCCAGTCCATCACAAGGCACCCCAAGCGGGACTCGAACCCCAGACCCACCGGAGAGCAGGACTGCGGTCCAACCCACTGCGCCACCGCACCCCCCGCACACACACACACACATATATATATATAATATATTCATATTCAGATGTTGGCTGAGCTTGGCATTTGGATTGCAAACGTTTCATCACCAGTCGAGGTGACATCATCAGTGTTTAATGCACATGTTGTTGGTCTAAATATCCGTCTTTATAATGTGTCTGGAATACACACACACACACGCACATGCACTGAGTCAAATCCCTAAATTTTCCTCTGCGGTGTCGCAATATATATATTTCCATTCTTTTCCCGCTCTCTTAGACTTTCTAGACTTCCCATTTCATCTGAAAGCAAATACAGTATGTGCACAGTCAGTGTTCCCCGTGTGTTTAAGCTGCCGCTTGCTCCAACTCCTGTAACTCCTTACACTATCTTACTAGTCTGGCGAAGGGTGTTACAGACAAGTGCTGACAAACGAGCCGCTCCAAGTGGATGTGGGAGTCGAACGCCGAAACTTTCTTCTACGGCGTCGCAAATTAAGCAGTCAATCACAGAGACACGTACAAGCCCCGCCCCCTTTGAATATGCTATTAAAGATAAGACACTTAGTTCGACCAGCACGGTACTTTCTCCACTGCCTCTCGCTTATACCATTCCTCTGCCATTCATCTTTCCCTCTCGTCTTCCCTTCTATCAATCTTCCTGACACTTTCCCGGACTCCTCCTCCGCTTTGCGCCTCATCCTTCGTTTACCATCTTTCACCCACTCGTTCGGCCGTCAGCTCCCTTTCTCGGGCTCGGCCCCTTCGCCGCGGCGGAATTCTTGCTGCGCTGATCACATCGCGACCCGTCGGTGATGACACTATTATTGGGGCATGTCGATGGAGCAATGTTGCGCTGGGCTTTGGCGTGTAGAGGCTACTTTGGGTTGGGCAGGTAATGAAGCCATGGAAATGCAAGGGCAGAAAGTTGAGATGGAAATGTGCATTCAGGGTAAGTGAGTGAAAAAAGAGAGTTTAGGACCCCCCCCCAAAACAAACAGTGTGGGGCATATTTCAGTTGTGTCACCTGACACTGTCTGGAAAGCGAGAGCGTTTTCGAATCAAAGTGCACTTCCCGCAGGTTCGGAAAAAAGTCCCAACGGTTCGCCTCTAGCTCGGTGATCATTATCGCACTTTATCGGAGCCGACGCCTTTGTCCAAGGTGACTTAGAATGTTAGACAATCAACTTGCCAATGATTTATGCCCATTTATACAGCAGGCCGCTTACTGTATTAATTCAGGGTAAGTACCTTGATCAAGGGCACCACGGGGGTAGGATTCAAGTCGGCTACTTTCAAGTTATAAAGCAACCGTCCGAAACGCTACATTCAGCCTAGAGGTGTCAAAACAATCTCTAAATCAGAGTCAATAAATATATATGTATATTATACACACACTTATTTCTTATATGTAAATACACACACACACACACACACACACACACACACACACACACACACACACACACACTTCTTCCCAAAAGCTGTGAAAAAGCTGAATGCTGACACATTTTTACCCCCAAAATACAAGCAACTACACTCACTTTGTCTTTTTTTGTCCGTCTTACTCTCTCACTAGTCTACTGTATTATTTTGTTTAAATTATTTGATTTTCTATTTTTTACAGTCAAGTGTGTGTTTTAAATTGTTGTGCTCTACTGTCTTAGTGGTCTACCCTATTATCGTGTTTAACCTGTTTAATTTTCTATTTTTATACTTAAATGTTTATGTTTTATATTGTTTAATATTTGAAATACTTGTTTTGTTAAAGAACTGAGAGAATACCACTATAATTTCGCTGTATTGCATAACAGTTCAATGACAATAAAGTCTTCAATTCAATTATCTCACACACACAGAGAGTATATACTGCATAGATATTTTTTTTTTCCTTTTTTAAAATCAGATGGAAACAGTAATCAGTAATTTTCCATGCACATTGATTATGAAATGGAAATCCCCTTGAGACGAGAAAAAAAACCCTTTCTTGTTCCTATATTGATTGTTCAGATTATAGATTTACCATTACCTATTTACCATGTTTATCCATTTAAAGCCACTGCCTTTCTTTCTTTCTTTCTTTCTTTCTTTCTTTCTTTCTCCTTTTTATCCTCTTCCTTATTTGTAATACTGTCCACCTAGAAGGGGGGTCTGGAGACCTTTCATACAAACTTCTACCCATTGGGTTGCTCCCTCCCCCACCCCATGCTCAGAAAACATCAAATGTCAATACTGGAACAGCAGGAGTCTCTGGATTGAAGTGAAGTTACCCCAAGCAGTCACGCCTGTCATTTTCGGTCCAACAGAGGATGCTCAACAGCTCAGGCCAAATTTCGTCCGTCCCCCCCTCCCCGTGCCGTACCACTTTCTGCGGGAAAAGCACCAGCGCCCTTTGAAGATGCTGTAAGGGCGGGAAGCGGGGAGTATCCTGGCAGCATTAGCACAGTACGAAATATTGTATATCGGCTCCACGTATATCAAAATTTAGCCCCGTTTGAAGTTCTTTCTCTGCTGCGCCAGTAGCCTCACGTTGAGGATTAAGCGCGAGAGAGCGAGAGGATGGTGGCTGAAGGAAAGAAAGAGGGAGAGTGGAGGTGGGGAGAGGGAACAAACAGGGCGGAGGAGGAGAACACAGGTTTAGAAGGAGAACGGAGATGAGAAAAGGGAGAAGGAAACGGACAGAGACGGGAGAAGGAGTGAGCGTTAGACAATGTGTTCAGGAGAGGGCGAAAAGGGATTGAGAAAAAGGAATACCCTGTAGGAGTGCTTTGTATGGCCAACGTAGAGTGACTAACAGATTATTGTACGTTTAGCCTGTTCATCCAGCGAGGCGCATGTTTGCGTCTCCAAATCAACGCAGCCAAGTGTGACAAGAGCACAGAGACGCTTCATACGCTGCATCTGGTGCTCCGGTAGCTCAAATGTATACATTTCCTGTTACCACGGCGACCAGGTAGCATAGTGTTAATAGCCGTCACTTTGCAGTCAAAGAATGTGGGTTTGAATCCCTTCTCCAGCTGCAGTTCCCTTGAGCAAGGCGTTTACCCTGAATTGCTTCAATAAAAATCACCCAGCTGTGCAAATAGGTAAATAATTAGGTAGCTTAGTGTGCAAACCCAACCCTGTAAGCTGCTTTGTAGAAAAGTGTCAAATCAATAATAGTATAATAATAGATTATTAAAATGTGTGGTACGTGCGTCAGCATTTTGGAATTTTCCTTCATTCCTTCCACTTTATGAGTGCGTAGGGGTGCGTGTGATTTCACATCAGCAAAGTGTCATCAGAAGCCCATCCCTTCCACGACCCTGCACAGGTGGAACACGACCCCAGGTGACCTGTAATGTAAAGTTCCAGCCCTGAACTTGTGAACTTGGAGCGCGGTTCGCAAAGGATGTCCTGCCAGCCGTCTCTGCGCGCTCACGTACAGAAGTATCCGGCGTTTGCGGCGAGACTGAGGAATCAGGATCCTTATCCAGACGTACAGCTGGTCTCGACATCACATTTACATGCATTCGTTTTGCAGATACTTTTCTCCGAAGCGACGTACATCTCATAGAAAATACAGTGTGTTCATTACGGTAGCGGGAAGCGACACTTAGATTCAGATTCTTAAGTGCAGTTAGTTTGTTTCTTCCCACCATACGAACCGACATCCATCATACGAGTAGCTGCAGAAAACGATCAGAATATCGACGATTCCCAATCAGGCCACAATAATGCGTCATGAACCAGAGTAAAGGGTTAAAGCCAGACTCCGGTGGCCTGGTTTCTGCCGACCACGGGGTACGCAGGTTCTCATTCCAGCTTAGCTCTTAATTACTCAGCCTTGACGGGGATTTTGATTGAATCCATCACACAATTTAAAGTGTGTTATAACTGAACAAACCAAGTGAGAACAAACTATAATTTTCCAGTCACGTTAAACTAAACTATTACTTAAAAAAACTATTACAGGTGCATCTATGGTAATAAGAGTTCTCTTCGTTTGCTCATTTGTGAATCTAAAACATAACAGGACAAATTAGTATTTCACTCTGTTCAGTTTCACAGTCCCCGTTCAAGGACTAAGAAGTATTAAGCGGACTTTGATGATGTGAAATAATCCTTTATCAATAAGCGTTTGTTTGGTGAAAGGTGGAGGTCGACCGCAGTCTATCCTGGAAGGACAGGTTGTGAGGCCAGACACACACTGGATGGGATGCCAGTCTATCACTGAGCAATTACAACCCCCCCACCCCCCCGAGCAATTTAGGAGCTCGCATTCTACGAAAACTGGAATACCTTGCTGTGCTGGAACAGTGTTATCCACTAATGATTTTCAATGTAAATTCAATGTTGGTACCTTCAGTGAGATGAATACAGTTTCTGGTCAGATAACTTTTGACCCCCCCACACCCCCCAAGTGGGATTATCCTGAGTAGGATTAAATCATTTTAGACAAAGTCTCAGAACATCGTGTTGCAAACACAGCCAACATACTTAAACATTTTTAAAAAGCTGTCCACCATCCAGACTCATGCTGTAATAGAACAGTTTGAAAATCTGTTCTATTCATTAGAAAATTTCTCTACATAGATAATGAAAGATCAGACTGATAAGACATTGAGCAACATGGTCATATATCACTATTATTTAGCTGATGTCTTTGTCCAAGGTGACTAACAGTTTGTATATTACTCTACTAACACACACACACACACACACACACACACACACACACACACACACATTTTCAGAACCGCTTGTCCCTTACGGGGTCACGGGGAACCGGAGCCTACCCGGCAACACAGGGCGTAAGGCCGGAGGGGGAAGGGGACACACCCAGGACGGGACGCCAGTCCGTCACAAGGCACCCCAAGTGAGACTCGAACCCCAGACCCACCGGAGAGTAGGACTGCAGTCCAACCCACTGCGCCACCGCACCCCATTACTCTACTAACAGTTATTTACCATTTATATAGCAGGGTATTTTTTACTGTATCAATTCAGGTTAAGTACCTTGACTTGGGTTGGATTCCAACAAAGACTTGGTTCTAACCACCATCTTAAAATACAGCAAAATATTGGGTAAGGTACAGATTGCCTACAAAAAAAAAGGATAGGTTGCTTGGTGTTCCTACAAGGAAATAGGAAATCTGTGCCCAGCAGACACAGCTGCTTTGCATTAAAAAGACCTGGTGAATCTGTATCAGTGCACAGTGGGTAAAAATTTAATTATTTGGTCTACAGGGGTTTCTGTACTAATTTCAAAATTATTATTATGTTTCTTACTGTTATCAACTATTTTTGCATATAGTCATGACATGTGTATCAGAGGTGCGTTGAGGATTTCTGATGCCTTCATTCGCAATTTTGTAAATAGAAAATCCTTAAACGTGTGTGTCAGAATTTGATCTGTATACGTGCCGAAATGGATTTTCCCCTCAACGGCCAAACGCGTTTCATGGAACATTCCTGATCTTTACAGGAGAATGACGCATACAGAGCGTTTGAACATACCTCCGGGATCCGAACATTGTAAGGCTGGTTGTAGAAGGTGGGGGCGTTGTCATTGACATCCCCGATCTGAACATTCGCGGTCTGTTTGACCACCTGGAAAAGAACGGAGAACACGAGGACACATGTAAATACATCCCACTTGGTCTGAGCACGAGTTGCACAGCAAAGAGAATTACGGTAAGAGGAAAACGCCCGGGGAGGCTGGGAGCTCAGCGAAATATTGCTCAGCTGATGTTACCACATAGACAGTAACAGCCGTCCTGTTATTAACTAACTGTTCCTCAAAGACCCATCCGGCTTGTCTTTGATCAATGTGTGAAATAAATTCTTTCAAGCTCAAATTCTTATGTTATTGAGATGCCGCTTGTTTAGAGATCACTTCCTTTTCCCAGTTGTTATCAACATTCATTCCTTGGACGTTTACATTTATTTGTTTAGCAGACGCTTTTCTCCAAAGCAATGTGTAACGTGCAGTAAACAAAAGTGCCTTTCCCAAGAGAGTTTTAGGTCTAGAAAATGTTTTAGGGAAAGAAATCCGACATCTTCCGCATAAGGGAATTTATAGCGTTAAACACTTGGCGCCCTACTGCAAAACAAAATAGAACTGAGCAAAAAAAATATTTGTATTTAAAGCAAAACTGTGAGCCTGAACTGAAACTCAACGTATGGATGAGGGTTCACAGCGAAGCTCAGCGTGGGCTGGATCTCAGGGTAGATCAGAGTGGGGTTCATTGGTAATGTTGCGGGTGGAACACACAAAAAAAAAAAAAAAGTCTGTATGAGATGATCCGGTGTCTGCGTATCCGGAGTACTCTGGGCGAAGTGTCAGTGTAGAAGCCGCGTGAGCCGAATTTCAACCCGGAGGCAATTCCCGTGGCGGGGGTGCGGCGCTCACCCCTTGACTGTCACTGACTGTGAACTCCACCTGCATCTCAGATTTGGTCTGGAAGGAAAGAGAAGCAGAGAGATGGGAGACACTTCGGCATTACGAAGACAACTTTACAAAACTGTTAAAAGTGTTTCGAAGCACCGGTACCGGTGGCACCTGTGCTGCAACAGTGGCAGTTGGTGTTTTGAAACACCACATCATATATTTGTGCAATATATACATATTTCTTGTAATAATGAAATATTCCATACATGCTCTACCCAACCTACCTATATTTTTTAAAAAAAAGTGTCTTTAGTTGCGAGTTGTTACAGTAAGATGTGAAATTTTCAAGTGTCTTCTGAACATTTTTACATTCTTATTAATAATAATAATAATAATAACAATAGTAGTAGTAGTAACAGTTCCTGTTCTACTATTAGCTATCTGCTCGTTCTCACGTCATTATACGAGTACTTGGCCAATGCTTTCCCAACATCCCCGTCTCCCGCATCTCTCACCTCCCTGTCCAAGGGCTGCCTCAGCCACACGATCCCCGTGTTGCTCTCCACAGCAAAGTACCTCATGGCCTCCTCTCCCACCACGCCGAACACCAGCGGCTCTTCGTCCACATCCAGAGCCTTCAGCTGAGTCACCGAGGAACCTGGGGAAGGGAACGTGCGCGTTTCAGCAACGGCACGCGCCGCAGAACACGACTTCACAAAAACGCCGCGCTCCTTCCTATTTTATCATGTTTCCACATACTGGGTTGCCAGTCGTGTGGCTCTTACCCCCTCCTTGGGGGATTCTGAGTTTTCTTCCTCATATGTGGATGACGAAGGCAGGAGCACAAGAAATAATACAAGGATGTATATTTCAAAGCATGTCTTCCTTGGGCAGAGCAAGTGGACGCAGCCGATCCGTCGAAGCGGAGAGCCTTCAGCGTCAGCCCTGCTCGAAGGCCAGACTACGGCCCTCTCTCAATATCTGCCAGCGAGGAGACAGGCTGCAAGGGTCTAGATCCAATCTCACAGTCCAAGCCTCTGTCTTTCCGCTCCTCTTCATGTACTACCAGCCAGCTTTCTGAGGATCAATCCAGTCGTTACTTGATCTCATCTTTCTGCACCCAGAGCCACAGAGGACATGCAGTCCTGACAATGGTACGGATCAAGTCGGATCCGTGACAACATAAGCTTTGAGCTCAGATTCTGTTCTCCGGCACAAAAAGCTGTAATGACTGCTACTCCCTCCGGGGGGCGATATCACTTCGAGAGGCTCGACAGTGCGTGCACAAGCTGGACTGTCAGTAGCAGAAGCCCTGCGGAGCGCAGTCATGACGGCTCCTCTGCTGCTGGGGGCTCCGGCTTCGGACTCGAGCCGCTGCAACCGCGGCTCTGAGGCCGTTGAGCTGCGGCTGGTGAATTAAGACCAATTAATTCCCACAGACTTTCAATCGTACGAAATCAAAATCCAAATTAGACTGCATTGTGTGTGTCATGTTTCATCTCATCGTTTGTTTTCAGTTTTTGGCCTGACACCTAACGCATTTTTTTTCCCTTTTATTGAAAAATTTTAAAGCATAAACTGCTCAGAACAATATAATCAAGTGGACACAGTTATTTATCTAAATAAGCAAAATTGCATGCATTGATTTATTGCCACAATACAAATATATGAAGACAGATAAAATACAGACATACAGATAAGTACAGTGAAATGAATATTTCTCCTAAGTCACTGTCGGAAAATGAAATTAGACCATTTTTACTGCGGGTTTACTGGATGATCAAAAAGTAAACTGCAGCAGTGCTTGACCTTGATTGCCTCATGACTACTTTTTTTTTTTTTGGTGGAACATTGCTATTAATGAGGCATGATTTTTTTCTTCAAATCGGCAACCACTCCGAAATGATGTGTCGCATGTTGTGTGAAAATAACGCAAAATTTCAGCTGTTACTTTGCACATCATTAAAGTCCCCATCTGTTTGGCAACAGGTCCTTGGAGGGGAAGTTCGGTACCAAAAACAGCAATTTGAGGCCATCCGTAACAAGAGGAGTTCAGCACCATGGACAGCAGTTAAGAGCCTTCTCCGAAAGGAGTAATTCAGAACCTTGGACAGCAGAGCATCAAGTCAAACAAGGACTAATTCAGAATTCATGGATAGCGGTTGCAGATCCTCATAAAAACAAGAAGTTGAGAATGATGAAGAGCGGTTCCGCACAATCTTCAGCGATGAAGAATTAAGAATCGCAGTTGAGCACCATCTCCAGCAAGGACAAATTCGCAAGCACGATAAATGGTTCAGCACCAACACCATTAATACGGAGTTCAACACCAAGGACGACATCCAGTTTCACAGCACAGCCAGGCCATCACATGGGAGGCAGACAGGGCAACAGCCAAGCTCATCTGTATCTCCAGCTGAAGCAGGAAACCATGAAAAGGAGACAAGGCCAGTTGAGCAACAACACAGAGTTCTAGGAAGAACCTAACACTGTACTGTTCAGTATTACACCAAACAACTACTTATGAGTCTTCCGTCTTATAAACCTTTACTTATGAGGTATCTTGACAGAGTTTTATAGTGTTCGATAATCAACTTTTCAATGATTCCTCAGGAGATACAGTGAAGCATTCTTACCCAATCCCTTCAGGTCAACTACCTTGACCAAAGCAACTACAGCAGGAGTGGAGTTTGAGCCAGAAAAATTCCGATTGCGATGTGTCGATCCTAAACACAAAACCACCCGCTGACCTTTACGTTTGGGTACTTTCAAGATCTCGGAAAAAGTCAACGTCAAGTGACTTTAGAAGCGTGTGAGATCGGCTACATTTCTTTTCCGTACAAACGCACACAAAAAGCAAATGCCCTGTGAATCTGATTCACGTTGCAGAGATGATGCACTGCATGAAAGCATGCAGACAGCAATTTGGATTGTAACGTTAACATGTGCTGAGTCACGGCTTAATAAACAATATGGGATGCTTGGGAGCAGTGAGGAATGTTCTGGAAGGATGGGCTTCCTTGTGTTTCTAGGCACACATCAATATTGCAGCAGTTCTCCAAAGCTTTGGCCAAACACATGCCGATAATTACGCTGTGTGCAAACTGCCTATAGTGCCACGTTCCAGCAATGCCTCTTGTAAATCCCAGACTTGTGAAGGCATACACAAAAACACAGGAACAGATGAAATGTGAGCAATGCCAGGGAGTGAAAGCGTTGCTCACATTTCATGGACCGAATCTGTGTGCTGCATTATGGGGAGAGAAGTGGCTAAGCAGAGTAGGTAAAAGTCATAGTGAAATTCAAGCGATCCTTAGTTATGGGGTGAACTTTTCCATAAGTGTGACCTGGAGTCAAGCAAATTCCATGGATGTTACAAGAGCACATGGAGTTGATCCAAATGGAAACAGATTGAGGGATATAAAAGAGGAAAGGTTGTTTGTTCGTCCCGGACGGAAGAGCCAGCCTGAGCATCTGCTGTTTGTGCCAATGTGCCGTCAGTGCGCCTGCTGGACTGGCACCATCACAGCTCTGCCCCGTGATCTGGCAGAGCCCGTGGTGAGCATCTCCTGAGCGCTGGCAGAGACGTATGGGGTCCCGGCCAGTCGCCCCTGTAAACATGCACCTGTCCTGAGCACCTGTTGCAACTGGTGGTCTGACTAACCCAGGTAAACTGAGATGTTTGCCCTCTAAGGTTAATTTTCATTGTCGGGACATCAGAATGTCTCCAACTTTAATCGCGTAAATGGTTCCTAACTGCACTGCAACGAAAGTTTTTTTTATAAAAAAAAAACAAAAAAAAAAAACAAAAGTTGATTGTTAAATATTTTTACCAGTATGAAAAATTTTAAAACATTTAATTTTAAAAACATAATTATAAAATACATTTCGTTTTATCCCCGAAAGACTTGTTTTTCCACACTTTATAACCCTAATGGATACACACACACACCTTCAGCTCAGGAAGGTATGCAATTAGACAGCAAAGATAATGTCAGAGCTCCCTCTTGATGGAATTTGTCACTTTCACACCACTTGAACACAAAGAGCAATTAAGTTCTAAAATCACACACCCCCACCTTCTTTTATTAATACACTATATTTTCGCATAAAGGAATGGGGAAAATGACTAATTAATAAGACGATTTATGAACCCCACTTGCCGTTTCTAATGAGATTTATGCAAATTCAGCTGCTTTCAATGCGAGTTATAATTTAGTAAAATATGGTGCAAATTAAGTATTTTACTACCCCTCTCATTAATAATCACTGCTTTTACCATTCTCCAGCTCTTTTTTCATCTATTGTAAGAAAGATGAACGTACAGTGCAGTCCCCAACTATCGGACAGCGACACAATGTTTGTTGTTTTGGCTCTGTACTCCAGCACAGTGTATTTGAAATGAAAAGATGACTACGAGGTTAAAGTTCAGACTGTCAGGTCTAATTTGAGGACATTTACATCTATATCAGGTTAACCATGTTGGGATTACAGTCTGCCCTTTTTATACATAGTACCCCCATTTGAGGGGACGGAAAGTAATTGAGAAATTGGGCGCTTGGACACATGTGCGACTCTGCACCATTAGTTCATCCACAGGAGAAGGAACACAAACGTGTAGAGATGATTCTATATTCTTGTAGAATTTGTATTCGGACTCTACCGCTGCTGTCTCTCAACATAAGGACTAAACAAGTGTCTATGTCAGTAAAGGAAGCCATTATAAGGCAAAAAAAAAAAAAAAAAATCAGAATAAGTCAATCAAAGACACAACTAAAACTTCAGATATCTCAAAATCAACCTTTGGTACTTTCTTAAGAAGCACAAACGCATCAGTAATCTCAACAAGAGAAAAATAACCTGACAGATCATTCAAGACCACTGAAGTGGATAACCAAAAAATATTTTCAATTGTGAAGAAAAAGTTTTTTTTTCTTAAAACAGTTGAGCAGATCAAGAACACTCTCTGAGATGTAGGCCTTGAGGTATCAAAGACTGATATAAAGAGAAGACTATGCCAGCCTAACCTCAGAGGGTTCAAATGCAAAGCACTGGTATGCATTAAGAAAAGGCCAGGTTAGAGTTTGCTAAAAATGCATTAATAAGCCCGTAGAGTTGTGGAACAAAGTCTTACGGACAGGTAAGACAAAGATTAACCTTTTCCAGAGTGATAGAAAGAGGAAAATATGGAGAAAAATAGAAGCTGCTCACTCTGAAGTACAGCAGTTCACCTGGAAAACATGGTAGTGGTAGTGTCATGACTCGGGTACACATGGATGCCACTGGAACTGCTTTATTTGTCTTTTTGGTGGCGTGGCAGCTGAAGGCAGCCATAGGATGAATTCTGAACACTACACAACCACCTTATGTGCTTGAAACCTGCCAAATGCCTTAAAACTCACTGGATGGAACTTCAACTTGCAGCAGGACAATGATCTGCAAGATACCGCTAAAGCAACTACGGGCTTTTCAGGGCCACGAATAGGAATGTTTTTGACCGGTTGAGCCAATCACCTGGCCTGCGTTGCATGTGTTTCACTTCCCGAAGACAAAAAGTTCTGGAAAAAGGCCGGAACTGAAAATGATTACACTGCAGGCCTGGCAGAGCATCACCAGAAAACAAAGACAGCATATGGTTACAGTGCTGCCTGAAAGTAAGTGACTAAGAAAGGTCATTATCTACTCGAAAATATTAAAATAAGCTTTTAAAATAAAATTTAAATCTTCAAATAACCTTTTAAAATGAATAAAAATTTATGGTTTACACACCTGATTCTACTTACCTACTTGGTTTCACAAATGCAACTTGAGGTTCGCTAACTTTTGCACCTGCACTACTTCCGTTTTCTAAACAACGGACGGAATTAGTCATTACACAACTATTATGTCAGATGAGACACACTAGTTCTGACTAAACAGTTTCATGGTAAAACTAAGGGACACAGTCGGCTCACATGCTTTCAAGGGGCACAGACGTCATGAAGTCAACAATATATTTATATTACACATTATTATATTTATGGGTCACAGACTTCAAAGTCAACAAATGCAAAGGATTTGCAGGCAAGAAATGAACAGAATAGTTTTGTCTAAGGTTATATTAACTGGTTCAATTACTCCTGGCCCTCTAAAATGGGGATCTATGTTTATAAAAAGCACTGCAATCCCTAGATGGATCACCAAATATAGATATAAATACCCTGAAATTAAAGTCGACAGCGCGAACTTCAACCTCACAGTCACCGTTTCATTTTAAATCCAAATATCTGGAGTAGAGCCAACGCAACAAAAATCGTGCCACTGTCCAAATTCTCATGAACTGCCCCGTATGGCATGGCGTTGGGGGTTTCAGATTCAAAACCCGTGTGTGAACGCAAAGCTCCAAGAAGAGTTAGTTGGACCAAAATAAGGACAAAAGGGATAAGTTAGGGAGACAGCTTTTCAGAGCAGTAAGAGATGGGGGGTCAAAGGACAACAACAGGGGGACAGTAGTGAGATATGGAAAGAGCTTTTAAGGTGCTGCTGGGCTAAACCGAACATAAGCAATGGTGTTTAGGAATGCTTGCTCTCATCTGAGTGTGTGTGTGTGTGTGTGTGTGTGTGTGTGTGTGTGTGGTGACAGTCACAGTAAAGAGCAATGCAGGACGGACTGCCAGGGCTTATCTGCGGGGGGGAGGCGACCAGCCCGCCGCTGACAAATGATGCCATTTAGCAGAAAGGGATGGCAGTATTACCGCTATGAATGATACAGTACGCATTAAAAGACTTCCCCCAGCTGCCACCCTCCCTTCCCTCAGCGCTGCTTCTGTCTCCAACCAGTGCCCCGCCGGTCTGGACAAAGCAGTAGACGGGAGGGCAATCGGTCTGCGTAGCAGTGACTGCACGCTCCCAGACCAGTTCGTCTGCGGGAAAGGGCCCCGCGAGGAGGACCCAGGAGGGGACAGAGAGCTGCAGCTATACCAAAGTCGGGAGAAGAGCTCAGTTCAGGTTAAGAGGCAGGGAAAATCAGGCTTCCCAATACAGGGTAGAACGGGGAAAATGCAGCTCATATTTATTTACATTTATTCATTTTATCTGACACTTTTCTCTAAAGCAACTTACAATGTTAAGGTTACAGTTATTTACCCCTTTATATAGCCCGGTAATTTTACTGGAACAATTCAGGGTAAGTACCTTGCTCAAGGGTATTACAGACAGAGGTGAGGCTCAAACCTGCAACCTTTAGGTCCAAAGGCAGTCGCTCTAAGCACTGCGCTGTAGAAACATTTTTTAAATTGTTCCCTTTTTTTTGTGTGCCAGTACTTCTGGATGACATACGGTATGTTGTGTATTCACACTTGAATAATAAACTGAAATAAAATAATATTATTACTATCAGCACATAGAAACAATAAGCCAAAAGTAAAGAAACAAAAAAAACAATAATAGGAGTTACATGGTGCAGTGAGTAGCGTCGCTGCTTCACAGCACCTGGGTTCGATCCCCACTCAGTCTGTGTGGAGCTTTTCCAGTTTCTGCAGGGGTTTCCATCAGGCGCTACGGTTCCCCCCCCCCACAGTCCAAAGACATGCACTTCAGGTCTACTCAATATGTATCGGGAGTGGACAAGACTTTCGGTGTCCGTGTCGTTACTCTGAGCACTGCCGACCATGACCCTCACCATGCTTAGACTCCCTCTTTTCTGGATTCTCCCCGTTACGTATGTGAGTGTGTGTGTTATACCTTGACACCAGGACTAGCATCCCATCCAGGATGTAATCCCACTCAGCCGTTCACCCATGACTAGGCTTTGGTGATTAGGTTTTAATCCTTGAAATTATACAGATTAATAATAATTTCTGTTTTGCCATGACGTGCGGTTAGCGAAACAGGATTTGAGCGACACGAGAGAGGCAGGCTCAACAATGCGAGTTGAGGTCGGACGGAGCGGGGCGAGGTGAGGCAAAGACGGTTAATGATGTTCGACAGCTGGATGATGCGCAAAAAAAATGTACCGTATACCCTGAAACACTTTTTTGATCCAACACTTATACACGTGACTTGGATGGAGCAAACATGCTGAAATTTGCCAGGAATCTGTGGGTTAGTGTCCACTTTCTCCACGCCTCCGTACTCCAGGAATTACTGCGCAGCCTGATTTGGGAAGTCAGAAGTGGTGGCTACAAGGCAAAGTGCATCGTTACACCCACACGGAGTGTATATATTTCCACTGAGAAACAGCACTAAACAAGAGCTCCGGCACAACTAATAAAAGTTGTACAAGTTACCCTTGAGCTACACCGTACCGGTTAACAGCGTGCGTTTTATGCATGCACATATTTTAAACATCCGTCCCAGGATGCGAGCCAAGCTGATACCGCGTGCGAAGCAGGAGGAAGTGGAAGGACCGACAGCGAGAAGGGAGCCGGAGTTGCGCGGAGGACGGCGGGAGCAGAACGAGAAGGGGGAGGAGATCAGGGAGCGCGACGCAAGGAGGGAGGTGAAGACGGCACAGGTGATGCACGGAAGGACAGGAAAAGTGAGGAGTAAGCACAAAAGTAAGAGTTCGATGCTCTTAATGCAACAGACTACAGGTTCCCTTGTCTTTTCCTTCAGGTCCTTCCTTCCTTAATATAACTCCAGTAAATACAGTATAAGGCGAACCAGTTATTCCGTCGTCTTTTCACAGAGAGCCGAGCTAAATCAATAAAGAAATTAGCGAATGGGGGGGGAAAAATGTAATAAAGGAACGAATGAAGGAAGAACAAGATAAACCAAAGTGTGGCGCGCAGCCGGAGGCCCTCGGTTTAATTTTCACACACTCCTGTCTTCAAAGTGGTGCTCTGGAGGCATTAAATCAGACCCGGATAGACATTAATCCAGCAGGATCAATAGCTGCGTCGTCCAGCTGCCAGGGAAAGTGGCTGGATGCGGTGGGTCACACCGGGATACCCCCCAGGCCTGGATTTTTCATCATTGTCGCCAGCACCTCTGCCCCCACCAGTGACGTGTGGAGGATCCACTGAGGTGCAAAAGTGGTGGGGACACTTACATTTACATTTATTTACACTACTTACACTGGGTCACTCATCCACACATCAGTGGAACACACACACACACACACACACACTATGGGGGAACCTGAAAAGCATGTCTTTGGAGTGTGGGAGGAAACCAGAGCATTCTGAGGAAACCCACACAGACAGGGGGAGAACACGCAAACTCCACACAGACTGAGCAGGGAACCCACATCCTCTCGCACCTCCCAGGCACTGTTAGACAGCAGGGGGGTGGGGGGGACACTCAGGATCAGAGGACCAAGCTTGGATGATTCAGTGAGGCGGTTGCTGTTTGCGTGCGAGCGTCAGCGTGTCAACAAAACCAGGCGACATCGGACACCGCGGGTTGGAAGAAACACTCGTTAATACTTTATCGCCTTTCTCAGAAGCAACATCGTGACATTATGCAGTTCAGGGGTTCATGAGTCACCAGGCTGCAGGTCAAGTTACTGAAAAGAAAATCACACCGTGACAAGTATATATGTTTAGTCATTCGTTACACAAACTTTGCAGAAACATTTATTTCCACCTGCTCCTGCCCAGTTCCGCTGAAGGCGACCGTGCCATATAGGAAAAGAGGATGCATAAGTGCAGAAATAAGGTTTTTAACAGAAAGGAGGGGGAAAAAAAAAAAAAAAAAAAAACGGACACTCATGTCATCAACGCAACAAACCAAGTGGAAGCAGTAGTTTCATCTGAGAAAAAGGTGCACAATCTTGGGGACATTCTGCAGGCTACAGGTGACATTGATTCATGCTTCATTACGCAAGAACAAGTGCACATGACCAGAATGGCAGCAACACAGCGATACAGTAAATATTATCTACCGGTAATTAGTGACACGTCATTATCGGGGCGTCACGCCGTTCCTCATACATGTGCCTGTAACGCATCAGGTTTCGTTGAGCACTGATACATCACATCATTTCTCCCGCAGTCATCCGTTTTGAAGCAAACTAATTAGGCTAATCAGGGATCAAAAAAAAAAAGATATTCGGCACTAATAGCCTGTAAGAAGGCTGCTGGCTTTAAACAAAACTCTACGCCGTTTCCCGTGTGATTTATGATACCTTGGCGTGCACATGACAGTTTTATTTTCGATCCCGTTCTATTTGGGTTGCGACAAGAATTATCGCTGCTATATTTGCAGTAGAGACATTTGCACTGTAAAACCTGAAAAAACCTCTCTCTCTCTCTCTCTCTCTCTATATATATATTACACTGTATATATATACACATCCACACACATATATATATATACACTGTATATAAATAGATATACAGTATATATACACATATGTAAACTATATATATATATATATATATATATATATATATATATAGATAGATAGATAGATAGATATAAAAAACATCTCATAAGGCACATCAAACCAGCATGATCCTTAAAAGACCTGGTTAGACTTGAAATGTACTATTTACACACGCACACACACACACACGCAACGCTTGTCCCATATGGGGTCGCGGGGAGCCGGAGCCTAACCCGGCAACGCAGGGCGCAAGGCCGGAGGACACACCCAGGACGGGACGCCAGTCCATCACAAGGCACGCATCCCTAGCGGGACTCGAACCCCGGACCCACCGGAGAGCAGGACCCGGTCAAACCCGCTGCGCCACCGCACCTCCCATGTACTATTTAGCATCTGTTTATTTAATTTTGAATTAGATGCCAACCTTATTTTAAGGCTGTGTCAATAACCTAACCAGGGACAGCTGGTGACATAGTGGTTAAAGCTGCTGCCTTTTCGACCCAAAGGTCGGAGGTGCGAATTTCACCTCCGGCTGTACCCTTGAGCAAAGTACTCAGCTGTACAAAAGGGTAAATAATTGTTGGTATTATACAATTAGGCAGGTTAACATTATAAGTCACTTTGGAGAAAAGCATCAGACAAACATAAATAAAGTCATCTGAAGCCAGCCGACCCCTCGTCCCAAACGGTCTCTGCGGAAATACTTCCTCCCACCACATTTACTACACATTGCACCGCATCTAAACCGATAAAAAAAAAAAAAAAAAATTCAACAATCAGGCACAAAAATGAATTCAAACAGACGTATAGAATAAAAAAAAAAAAAAAAAAACTGCAGCTGTGGAGCTCGTAGAAACTGATTTACATGTAAAGAGAAATATGGTTTTTTTATTTTTATTTTTTGGGTGTGAAACATCCAAAGAGATCAGTTTCACTGGGAGGGTAACACCCACTGAGCAGGCAATAAAGACAGTCCCCAGGGAGTCCTAAAGAGGGTTCGCCATAACCACCCCCCCCGTCGCTTGCTTCCCACCCCCACCCCCACCCCCACCTCCCCCTTGGCCATTTGTTTGCTGTACTTCATGAAAATGAGCTGGGCTCCAGCTTGTGTCTGTTTATATCAGGCATGCACACAGCTGCATTATGCCACACGCACTCGTACGCTCACTCACGGAAGCAGGCATCAAAATTCACACCGTCATAAATACATACGCACACAGAGAAAAACAACAGTGACAAACTGGAGCTCAAAATCTCTTTCCGTCACACGCCCAAACGCACGGACACGTGTATCGGCACGCAAACATAAATGAACGGCAACGGTCGTTTTAAAACGTCACGAGGAAGGCGACGCATACAATGAAAATTGTGAATTTGGGATTTAGAGCGATTAGGAAGATTCCACAAGGGAGGGAACTCTTAACGGCCTACAGATGCTTTATTTTAGCTGCATTATCATGCAGACGTCGATCATTCTGTTCCGCTTCTCCGTCCGCTGGATTTCATGTCGGCGCTGCTCGGACTCCAGCGGTCCGAGCCAACGGGCTGTGCGGGAGGCATGAGTTTCCTCCCTCCGTTCCGTTCTGCTTTCTTTTCTCCCCATCGCGCTGCCCGTTCAGCTCCCAGCAGGAACTCGCAGTGCTTCCTGACAGTGAGCCTAGTTACTATGGTATAGGGTGAGTGAGCACAGAGGACGGCGGAGTGCTAGCTCCACGTCTATCTCCGTTGGCTTCCGATAGCCGCCCGCGTCTAATTCGGTAGTCTGGTTTCGGCCGACGAAACCATCAACGCACCTGCTCCCCAAGTCCCGATCGCTCACTGCACCCCGACCACACTGACTGCTACGCTCTCCCACCTCTGTCCCGCTCGGCAGTCCCACACACACACGAGGTCCAAAATCAAAAGCACAAAGGTTTCGGTTCCGACGTGGCGAAATGACCTCCCCCTGTCACTCGCAACTGCTGAATCCATCTCTACATTGTAGGAGGGTCTCAAAGGTCGCCTCTTTAGCGCTCACTTTTCTCCTGATCTCATAGGGGCTTGATAAATACAACAAACACGTATATGTTTAACAGTTTGTTTTGCCTGTATGCAGCTACTCGTGTGATGTATACCGGTTCATATCGTGGTAAGTGACAAATGGACCGTAATCTACAATCACACGTCTGCATCCAGGTCTTTCTTTCCACTAATATAATGCGCTGTGTATTTTTCGGAGATGTACGTCGCCGTGGGGAAAAGCGTCTGCTAAAAGGATAAATGTAAATGTAACGTACGGGTACTACAGGTTACTCCATCCAAGTGTGACCCCCCCCTCCCAGTCCGCCCCATTTGCTTACTGACTCGCTGACTCATTCCTTGCTCTGGAGCCTCCCCCACTAAGCCGACACCAAGACTCATGATCTCAGTCCACCTCCCCATCTCCCTTCATTTGTGACCAAGGGAGGGGGGGATTTGCACCGGCAGCGGTGAGGGATGGTGGGGTTTGACCCCAAGTGGTTCCTGTGTTTCAACAACACATCACCATCATAGTGCTGGAGAGGGTGGGTATTAATCCTGCAGATTTATAGACGAATCTGTTACGCACGGGGACGCGCGTAGCCCAGCTCGGCCGACTCGCATACATACACACGCACGCGCACTAGTCGCTTGAAGGTCGGCTGGTATTAGCGATAAGCATTGGGAAAACGCACACAGACCACCTCCATCCCTCCACCCAACCCGCAATGTCTTATTGGGGATGCCATAGTAGCGCATGGGTTCGGATGCGAAAACGAAATGACGAACACATCAATATAGGAATTTGCAGAGAGAACCAAGAAAGAGAAGAGTGAAATCTGCAATTGTGATAGAAATTGTCTCCAGACATGGAAAGAACCTCTGTCCATGCTTCATCAGGACAGGCTTGGATGCAGATACTGTGGCTAGATGAGGACTGAGATTCGTGGCATAGCTATTTCAGTTAACAAACAGATGTAGTAATACACATACATTTATTTATTTAGCAGACACTTTTCGCCAAAGCGACTTCCAGTAAACTCTACGCAGTGTTATGAGCCCACACACCTTATTCACTGCGGTGAACTACACTGCTAAATACACTACTTACACTGGGTCACTCATCCATACATCAGTGGAACACACACACTCTCTCTGACACACACACACTGCGGGTGAACCTCAACAGCATGTCTTTGGAGTGTGGGAGGAAACCAGAGCACCCGGAGGAAACATGCAAACTCCACGCACGCTGAGTGGGGGTCAAACCCACGTCCTCTCGCACCACTCAGGCGCTGTGAGACAGCAGCGCTACTCGCTGTGCCACCGTGTGCCTGAAGCATATAGTAATGAAACGTATTTCGAAGAAGAGATACTTCTGAAAACATGAAAGGTCTTTCGGCCACTCTCATCCCGCACCCATGTTTTCTGCAAAAAGAGCACAGAGAGGAGCGGGACCCGCTGAGTGAGAGACACTGGAGGAGGGGAGAGGTCAAGAGGCCTACAGGAGAGTATAGAGACAGACAAAGATGCTGTCTGACACCGCAGATCTTCGCGGTACTTAGGGCCCAGACAAATTGGCCACGACTGCAACAAAACGCAGCGGCATGACAGCAGGGAGTCACCGGAGAGTGGAGCGCTAATTGCCGGCAATCTCTGGCCCAAGAAGCAAATAAAAACAGCCCTGCCTCGGTTTCTCGTCGAAAGCCCGAACGGAGCGAACGGCGAGATTCCGCAGCAAATCGGCTTATTAATGCACGAGTCGCACACGGCGATCCCGCCTGCTGTGGTCGGGAAGGTGAACGAACGCTCTTTATCCAAATGGCAGCTGCAGGAAGATACAGGAACTGCTGTTGTACCTTTGAGGGAAGGTAAGAACTGAATTATTTCACAAGGTTTAGAGTGCTAAAAACATGATCAGATTATAAGTTGTGCACCTGTTCGGCAAAAATAAACAAATAAATAAGCAGATATATGCAGTGCTGAGGAGTCGGAGTCGTAAGCGACTATTGGGTAACCGGAGTCAGAACCAGTAAAAAAATGTACCGATCCGACTAAACGTACCATATACGCTGGCATATGAGTCGACCCCCAAAAATTAGAGGTGTAATATACAGTAGGTTTAGGCCTAAATTCGCCGGATGAGTCGAACCCCAAAATAACGTGCAACTTTTGGGCAGTGCTGTGGGGTCGGAAGCAATTATTGGGTTACTGGAATCGGGAGTTGAGGGTTTTGTGTACCGACTTCACAGCCCTGGATAAATGAACACCGAAGAGATGTTTATTCTATGTTTCTCTCTCTCTCACACACACACACAGAGAAAGGTAGACTTGCTCTTTGACGCGTTCACAGGGTAACACGGACCAAGCTGTCACTAAGACAAAACGCCCGTCCACTTTTGGACATTTCCATCAGGGCCCTAGCGGCCCAAAACCACGTCCCCTCGCGAGCGAACGTCGCTGCGACGCCCCGACTCTGACCCTGCCGCAGTGCCCGTTATTTCGCGGGGAACTAAATCAAGCCCTACATAATAGCGCTTTCTTCCTAACGTTGGAGGCCCTGAAAATAAAAGCATCCTTCGCGCGGATTTCATTCCGCGGCCCCGAACCTCCGAGTTAGAGAAGCGCTCGGCGTGAGCGGCGAGGACAGGGCCGGGGATCACGAGGCGCCGGAGACGCGAGCGGGTGACGGGCGTCGCTCCGGGCGACGGGCTCCTCGTCAGCCGAGCCGCGGAGAGGCAGGGCTGACGCCGCGCCTGCCGACACCCCGACCGCTAGCAGGATCTTGCTCATTTTAATGTCCGGTTGAGTCACGCGTTGGAAAAGAAGGGGACAAAGCGAAGCACGCGGGCTCTGACCGCAGGGCTCATCCGTTTCGGACGTTTCCGCAGACGGATGTCGAAAAGCCGGGCCGCGGCGTGCGAAAACGCCAAAACCAGCGGTGCGGAGAGACTGCGTTCATACTTGCGCCAAAGTGCACTTCGTACGCTGGCGATGCCTGGGATCCTTCGCTGTGGTATCGATCAGCACAGCTCAGCACAGACCAGCACAGCTCAGCACAGACCAGCACAGACCAGCACAGCTCAGTAGAGTTGGACCAACCTTGTTATAACTCAAAATGCCGTACGGGGAGGGTAACGTGGCTCAGTGAAGACGAGGAGCGTAGTTTAGATGGGCCACATCTCAGTACAACTCAAGCTAGTTTAGCACAACATAACACCTGCGGCATCACTAGAGCTGGTGTGATCCCCCCCCCCCATGGACCTCCTCCCGAACCAGACCAAGCAGAATCCTTAGTCGTGTTTTTTTGTACTAATGTTACTCGTAACTCGTAATTCCCCTGTATCACTGAATGTAATGGCAATAGTGATATAACTAGCTAAATTAAAATTATACCTTTCAATTAAAATATCACATGCACAGCCTAAATGTGTTTACATGGTTTCATGCGGTTAAAAGAGAAAATTTGCTAAGAATAGAATTGGAAATAAAAATGTTAAAGAGCTGCATCAAAATTATGTTTATTTTAACATTATTGATACAGGTTCACAAACACTAATTACCACAATACTGTAGCTGAAACAGGAGAAAATGCGACAAAATCGGCAGCTATGAAAAAGGCTGCGGCGATGAAAACAACAGCCCGTGTTTGTAGTGCATGGAGACAAAACCATGTGATTCGAAGCACCACTGTAATTGTAATTGTAATTGTATTGTAATTGGGTAATAATGAGAGCTGTGAGCGGAGCGCGTTGGGAGGTTCAAAAAGCAAACGAGCACAGAGTTTTTCCCTTGTAGATACATTGCGACATATAAACAGCTTAATTACAAAAATGTCCCTGTAATTATAATACATTTGTGCTCAAACACTGCACAAGAATTTTATAGCCAGTCACACTGGTGTCACCCCCTCTGACGGCGTCACCCGGTGCGGCCCGCACCCCCGCACCCCCCTAGCGACGCCACCGCATCACACAGCGTAACTCTGCTCAGTTCAGCTGAATGCAGCGCCGCTCAGTTCGGTCCGGTTTAGCGCCGATCCGCTGAACCCGAGCGCCGCCGGGCACAGCTCGACGCTCCGCGCGGCTCACGCTTCCTCCGAGACCGAGCACGGAGGAGAGGGCAGACAGCTGGGCTTCATCTCACCCCCTGACAGTCCCGCCTTTGCCTTTCCTCTGCGTCTCCTCCCCTTTCCTCTCGCTCCCCTTCTCCTTAAATTGCTGTTTTCTCAACCATCCCCTCCGCCCATCTGTTGCCGACTTTCTTCCTCCCATCCAATTGTTCTCCTGCAAAGCTCTCGCCTCCGTTTCCCCTGCTCCGAGTCTTCTCTCGCACCGCTTTTCCTTTCAATTTCCCCATCCCACCTCCACACCCTGACGCGTAGGCCTACGGTCACACCGACCGCCCGGCACGACGAGCGGCGGATGCCACGGCGCAGGGATGCGGTACTCCAGAGCGGGACATTTCAACTTGAAACACACCGGTCAAACTGGACGCTGAACTTCGGAAACCGGACTTCTGGATTCACCCAGTAAACGGGCGGTGTTTAAAACGGTGTCTTTACAGTGTGTTTTTACAGTCTGCCGTGTGTCTTGGAGCACCAGGGCTCTGCAGTCGGATGTGGGTTTAATCCCCACTTGGTTTGTGCAGAGTTTCTCACGGGCTTCCTCTGCGTTTCTGCACACAGTCCAAAGACATGCCTTTTCACGTAAACCGGTGACTCTAAGTTGTCGGCTGCATGTCTATATAAAAAAAAATCAATTGAATTGAATGTGTGTGTGTGTGTGTGTGTGTGTGTGTGTGTGTGTGTGTGTGTTACACTGCTCTAGTGTACAGATGGGTGAATAACTATAGGAACATAGTGTATCAGCATTGCACGTTGCCTTTATGGCCTAGAAACGCATCAATAGAACTGCTCCAGAAACCTACAAGACTTGCTCATCGTCTGCACCCCAACCGGACCGCTACGCTCTTCCACATGTGCCCGCTTGGTGGTCCCACGCACGAAAGGTAAAGCACGGAGCCTCTCGGTTCCGGCTCCGTTGCGGTGAAACGACCTCCCCCCTCACTCAGAACTGCTGAATCCCTCTCCGCATTTAAAAAAAAAGTCTTAAAACTCACCTCTTCCAGACTCACTTCTCCCACCATGCCTTGAGTTTATGTAAGGTGTAAGAGTTCATGCTCTATGACTATAAGATGATGCCCAGATAAACCTTTACACAGCCACTATTCCTGTAATGTAACGTAAATGTTTGTGTATTTCAAAAAAAAAAAAAAATTACTAGGAAGGTGATGAGGAATCGCCGATATTCTGATAAAGTTTTATGCAGCTACTGGTGTGATGAACGTTGGTTCATATGGTGGATAACAAACAAACTGCACGTAAGAATCACACGTCTGCATCCAAGCGTCTCTTCCTGCTCATGTAATGAACACATTGTATTTTCTAAGAGATGTATGTTGCTTTGGGAAAAAAGCATCTCATAAATGAATGCATGTAAATAAAAGTGTCAGCTTAACACTTCACATCTGTTATCTGTCACCTTGGATATAAGTATCACGCAAACGTACATAGGAGCGGCTGCAGTCCGCGTAACGTCGTCGGTGAGGGAACCTGTCACTTTCCTCCAGTGGCGTCATACCCGCCCAAGAACGACTCGGACCACCTGCTGCCCGGACCCCCAGCACCCGCAGATGGCTGCGGGGCAAGGAGAGGTCGGTGTGCAGCTTGGGTGTACCTTGTGGAAAAGGAGCAATCGAGGTGCCTAGAGGTCAGAGGACAGCCATCGAATGCGAGCGCGTTTGCGTTTGCGTATCGACCCGACTCAAACTCCACTTTTTCATCCCTCTCTGCCTGCCGGACGTCGAGCGAATGTGCGCGCCCGAGATTGTGTTGCAGCCTTCTGATCTGCTAACAAGCCACGCTTGTTTTATGGATTATAAATGAACTAATTACCTGTAACGCTCATTAGCTGCGGGTCCTAATTAGCAAAAATTAATATTGGTTTTGATAAAGATGTTGGCAGAAGCAAATTGGCAATTGACCTTCTCAGGCAATCTGGAGGGAGACAGAGAGCTGGAGGAGATACAAGCCTGGGTTTGACAGGCCAGGCCAGCAGATCAATCAACACACACACACGCACAGGAATGGGCTGCGTTTTCTACTGTCAAAAAGGTTGCTGCTCCCAAAGGTTGAGGAGCAAAGCATTATGTATGTTGAAGCGGTTGAGGGGTTTACATTATAGCTCTGATGAAACGGGAAATCGAGGGAGGTGGAGAATAGGGTCAGTCGAGAAAAACCCGGAAGGTCAATGCGGGTGTCACGCGGAAGGACACACGTCTCCCAGCGCATCGCAGGTCCGAGCGGCTCGGAGCAGCTTCGCGACGGGAGCCTAACGGGTACCGTTGGCGGAGGCCGGACCGGTCGGGGCCCCCGGAGGAAGGCCGGAGCCGGGAGCGTGTCGACCGACCGACAAAGCGCGAGATAAGGCGGAGAAGGGAAACCGCGCTCGAGCCGCTCCGACGGCCCACTTCATCGCCGACGCGAAACTCAACCCAGCACCTCTGTCCGCGCACGCTCGCACCCCTAATTAAACGTAGAAGAGCTTTGCGTTTACGATAGCGCCGGAGCGAACGGGGGAACGTGAGCCCGCGTGGCGATGAGCGCCATCGCCGAAGCGGGAGGAAGCGAGGGGAAGGGGGACGGCGGCGACGGCGAAGAAACGGCGCGCGACTTCGAGGGAAAGAGACGATGTGCGCACCTGTGCTGTCAATTAATCCTATCTGGCAAGTGCACGGTGCCCTTTATGAGAACAAATGTCAGCTTTCAAACGAAGGACATGCTAACCTTTCTTCATAGAGCACGACGCACTTAAAACTAATGGTGTTATTAAACCACGGGCTCCTAATATACGTTACGGAAAGACGCCGCTTTGACGGCCTGACAAACACGGCGATACTCGGAGCTCTCCATCCATCTACGTGTGTCGCCCCCTCTCTCTCTCTCTTTCTCACACACACACAGAGAGATACCCCAGTACCCACAAACAGCAGCGTGCACGCAATCACACACACACACAAACCCACACACACCCGCGCACAGCTGTCCCGCACCCCGGTAAGCCACAAAAGCCGTTCGAGACGCCCCGCGACCGAGCAGAGAGCTGGTCGCTGATGTGAAACATCAATTTCCAGGTTAGCTGCTCTCCACGGCTCGGGCAGTATCAGGCGCCGCACACCTGCGGCAGATAAGCAGCTGCAACACGCTGATCTGTCCTACCAGGAACGACACCGTCGGTCCCTAAACACACACACACACACACACACACACACACACAAACAAACAAAATACCACAGCATACACACTGAGTCTATCACTCCAATGAAACGCCAAGACGGCGGAAACCGACGCGGTTCGAACGGCCGTGTTCCTCGTTGCCAGAAAACACACGCCAGCGTACAAACGCACACACGCATCGTACACGTGGACCTTCCGCCACGCAATTCCGGTAGTCGCTTTCGGTCAAACACTCGCACGCGAAACACACACCGCCAACACCGCTTTCCACACAACTAGGAGAGCGGGTATTTAAAGTGAAAAGCTGCTACCGTTGCACTCACGGGACCCACGTTTGCATCCCACCTGTTGCTCTAAGGCCCGTCATCGAGAAATTCGCCCTCAAGCGCTCCGGTGGAAATCAGCTCCCTGGGTAAATGGGGGAAATAACTAAATACGTTTGAAGAGAAGGGGCCGTAAAATAAATTAAAAAATAAACGGAACTCATCGCCACTTAAGTACGACTAGAGCTGCTTCTAACTGAACATTATAACAAAACAAAATAGACGGGAAGTGACTGAAAAACTCGATGTCCAGTTCTGGTTTCTCACCAGATACACATATACACATTTACATTTATTTATCAGACACTTTTGTCCAAAGCGACTTCCGAGGAACTCTATGTAGTGTTATGAGCTCACACACCTTATTCACCGTGGTGACTTATGCTGCTAGATACACTGTTTACACTGGGTCACTCATCCATACATCAGTGGAACACACACACTATGGGTAAACCTGAACAGCATGTCTTTGGAGTGTGGGAAGAAACCAGAGCGCCCAGAGGAAACCCACCCAGATGCAGAACATGCAGACTCCACACAGACTGAGTGGGGATCAAACCCATGTGCCCATCCACTCACCGAGATGCTGTAAGGCAGCAGCGCTACTTGCTGTGCCCCCGTGCTGCCCATCTACAACTATAACTAGGTGTATCGCACAACGAAGGAGTGCAGGATGCAAGTAGACGCTTGGGCTCCACCGGGCTCAGCATGACCAATGCTCTCCCCCCATCTCGTCTTCGATTGCTCAGAGACAGATGGTGGCTTGTGGAATTATGATGCATTATGATCCCCATTATCCCTGCGTTGTAAACACTGGCGCACCACGCTGTCACCTGCCAAAAAGTGCCCAAGCCTGCAGTCAGGCTCACCTTGTGCCGTCAGACTCCTCCAGACACTCGCAATTAAGTTTTACAGAAGAAAGAGTCTATCCTACAATCCTCAGGGTGGGATGGGGTGGATTAGAGTGAAGGGTAGGTGGTCCTCTGTTGGACAGGGTTACTGATGGACATAAAGAAAGCCACGCTGAATTAAACAGAAAGTAGAGTACAAGGAGAATAACTAGAAGCTCAAACTTCTTTTCTCTTATTACGCTTTCACAGCTCATCTGACTCATCAAAAGTGGCATTCAAGTGGACTCATTCATAGAGCTGTGCATTTTACGGTGCTGTTCGGGTGGAGTTCCTTTCTTAGGGACATTTTACATTTATTTATTTAGCAGACGCTTTTCTCCAAAGCGACTTCCAATGAACTCTATGTAGTGTTATGAGCCCACACACCTTATTCACTGCAGTGACTTAGACCGCTAGATACACTGCTTACACTGGGTCACTCATCCATACATCGGTGGAACACACACACACACACACACACTATGGGTGAACCTGAACAGCATGTCTTCAGACTGTGGGAGGAAACCAGAGCACCCAAAGACTTACACTGCTAGGTACACTACTTACACTGGGTCACTCATCCATACATCGGTGGAACACACACACACACACACACACACACACACACACACACACTCTCTCTCTGTCACTCACTCACACACTACGGGTGAACCTCAACAGCATGTCTTTGGACACCGCAAGGACTTTTCTGAGATTTCAAAAGGCACCTTTTCATTCCAAATGTGTCCCAAGCCACTAAGCACCAAGCTCTGCTTAGTATTTGTGCAAGGACATATTTACTCATTATTTTCAAAGGGTTTGAAGCTCTCAGGGCAGGCGGGAAGGAGCCACGTTCCTCTCGTCTACGGAGATATCATCCGAGACGTCGTTTCAAAGACACACACACACGGAATGCAATATTGCCAATAGTGTGTTTCAGTTGCTGGAGCTTGTTGTGGAAAGTAAAGGCACTAATGGGGCCTTGTGGGTTTTTGTGTGAGGCTAACATTAGGAGGAGGTCTTTGTAACTGCCCGCAGCCCTACGCAGCCGCCCGTGTCGAGACGCCGCAGTGGACAGAAATAGTGGAAAAGTGGACAGAAATTACACTGATGTCACCGTGGACCTGGAAGGAAGCCAGAGCAGCACATTCAATGCAAAAAGTGGCAAGACACTTGGAAAAGGGACTATTGTGTGTTAAAGTGTGTGTTCCTGGACACTCAACCTACTGCTATTTTTTATTAATTTTTTGCACTGGTCAATCTTCTATAGCCATCCAAAAAACTGAATTATTACATCTTCCAATAAATAATGGAATGACTATGTCAATATTTTAATTTTTTAAAAACATTTTCTACATTTCCTTATTAAACTTCGTTATTCACAGGAAAACGTGACAAATTGCAGTAAGTTCATTGTATTCTCAGGTCGAGCAACTGGAGAAGAGCAGATCTGTTGCTTTTTACATCAATTTTACTGCAGTTAGAGATGCCATGTGAGACGATTCAATTAGAGGGTTGAACGTTGAGTTTATTTTCACTTCTATCCACTTTCCGTGTTTAACTGTCCAACACGGATGTCTAATTCATTTTCTATACTTTTCATACAGATGCATTTTTCACAACTTTTCCATAAAGCATCAAATAATCATTCTAAATGCAGGAGACAAAAAGCAGAACCTTCAGATATACGTTATAACTAGAAAAACACACAATTTTCTGCTCTGAGTAATAAAGCAGAGTGTGCAGAGAGCCATCTCCACACGTTCTCCTCCAGCATCTTCAGATTAATTCAAACTCAACCTTTTCTTTTCCAAGTGTTACCTGATCAAGTACACTGCTGACCAAAATGTGTGTTCTTAATACTGTAAACATATCATCAAACATATCCAAGTTATTCAGTTAGACAATTGTATCAACTTAGTTCAATATGACAGTATTAAAAATGTTAACGCAAAAGCTGGAATATGTCAATACCAAGTGTCCCAAGTCGAGAATTTGAATGGCGAATGGCGTCCCGTCCAGGACATACTCCCCTCTGCCTTACATTTACATTTATTTATTCAGCAGATGCTCTTGTCCAAAGCGACTTCCAACGAACTCTATGTAGTGTTATCAGCCCACACAACCTTATTCACCGCGGTGACTTACGCTGCTAGATACACTACTTACACTGGTCACTCGTCCATACATCAGTGGAACACACACACACACACACACACACACACACACACACACACACTCTGTCACTCACACTATAGGTGAACCTGAACAGCATGTGTTTGGAGTGTGGGAGGCAACCAGAGCACCCAGATACACTACTTGCACTGGTCACTCGTCCATACATCAGTGGAACACACGCCCCTCTGTCTCGCACCCTGTGCTTCCGGGATAGGCTCCGGTTCACCATGACACCGCTCAGGACGAGGGGCTTTTGAAGACGGACGGATTTACCATCGTACTGAGATTTTCCCACCCGGTCGGAACACCATCTCAAACAATAAACATTGTGTATGCTTATTATATAGACTTCTGGTAATGCGTCACTTAGATGTATGTTTAAATCTCAGCAACACACAAAATCACAAATAAGGCCCACCTGTGTCACTTTAAAGCACGGTGACAATACCACGGTCAGTGCAGAGCGTAATGTGTAAGGAGTTGGATGGCGAGTCACGTGCTCGTAGAGATCTCTTTTTGCTGCACGTACTGTACTCGGTTTGGACACGGTGGGGGGTGTCTCCAATCTCCGACAAGGCTGCCAAATTCCCGCTGAGCTCATCATCACACCGCCGCCCGTGTCTGACCCCGAGGCATCGCCAACCTCTGGCCTGAGTAACGGTGAAAACTGCATGGTGGAGAGAGATGTGGGAGGTGGGAGAGACGGAGAGGAGGAGGAGGAGAGGAGGCCCCGGGTTTTCTCAGGTTCCCTCGGTGGACATCGGCGGCCAGGTGTAAATTTCACAGTCCTCCCCCCGAGCCAAAGTCGGATGCACAGCGTTCGCGCTGCGGCGTAATGCAGCGGTGATGGATGGCGTGTTTGCGGAAGCCGCTGAACCGTGCAAACCATTATTTCCAGGAGAGAGGGAAGGGAATATAAGGAGGGAGCAGGTGGAGGACTCGGGGGGGGGGGGGGGGGGGGGCAGTGGCAGAAGGTCTCATGTAATTGATTGGTTGAGTTTATGTTAACATCCTGGATGAAGTCAGGAACTTCAGCAAGCGAGAGCAAGGACAATTTCCTCGAGTAGAAATGAGCGACGTTAAGGTGTCACGGGCGGCTGGAATTCCTTCCTCATTAATCAGTTCATGCGTTCAAAAGATGACGGAAAATAAATGATCAATTCATAATTTATAAACTATAAATTACTACGCTTGTTCCCAGTTTCTTAATATTGGCATTTTCTTGTGAAGAGGCTTGTTGTAAATGACAAGCTTTGACAATGCTATTGAATTAAATATAAATACTGACCTCTAAAAAAAATTGCATTGCATAAGAAATATTTTATACATCAGATCAAATTTAATGATGTTTCAAGTTTTTCCATGGAAAAAAAAAAGTTTCCTAAACAACAATCTGACACCTCTGGCATCAGAAAAATGTCTAATTGATGTGAAAATTAAAAAGTGACACGACACCTTAGAATTCAGCTTCGGAGGACATAGATGTTCCTTCACATAAATGGGATTTGAAGTCCTTATTATACACAACATTTGCAGCTTTGCTCTGAGTTTATTAAAGGAAACTTTTCATATTGTGCCATTATAAACATGAGATTGTAGTGTGATGATTAAAACATGTTGACTGAAAAAATAGAACACAAATGATCACATTTATTTATTTAGCACATGCTTTTTCTCCAAAGCGACTTCCACTGAACTCTAAGTTATGAGCCCACACACCTTATTCACCGCGGTGACTTACACTGCTAGATACACTACTTACACTGGGTCACTCATGCATACATCAGTGGAACACACACTCTCTCTGTCACTCACTCACACACTATGGGGGAACCTGAACAGCATGTCTTTGGAGTGTGGGAGGAAACCAGAGCACCCAGAGGAAACCCATGCAGACTCCACGCAGACCGAGTTGGGATCGAACCCATGCCATTTTGCACCACCCAGGCACTGAGAGACATTAGTAGAACTTGTCCCATACAGCAGAGGAAGAGGGGTGTGCAGAACATCTCTAAAGATTTCTCAATGTATACAGTAAAAAAGATATCAGTAAAAGATGACTAATTCTCTACACACTGGGTCAGTGCTTTCTTGATTCATTTAAACTTTCAGCAGCTAAATAATTCAGAGGTGGTCTGGAATTCAGCTGCTATACCATTTTTAAAATGAGACATAAGTTTCCTCTTTTTCAGTGCTTTAATGCTTAAAATTAGAATGTTTTAGACTACATGCTTTTTTAGGATATTGCTATAAAATTGACTAACTCCCTTGAATTCACTCTGGATCAAATTTAACAAATTAAAAAGGTGTGATCGTAATTTTTGTTTTGTGCGGTCTGTTTTGGGTGAGTATTAGGAATAGAACATTGAATACAAATAAGACAAATATTATGAAGAAGCCATGTAATTTATTAATATATTGTTTAGCCACTGTTTTTATCCAAAGACATCAGGAACACAGCATGACAGCCTGGGACTACAAATTTGTAGCGTTAACTCATCTGTCCAGTTGCCTGTTGTGAACCATAGTATGAACCTATATGCTTTTTTTTTTTTCTTATTAATCCTTTGCTTGGAACTGATTTTAAAAGTTGAACACACTGCAGGCTAAAGAAAAAGGGAAACCCTGCAGATAATGCGCCCGGAGCTAGGCATACGGCCCACGGGTTTGCGGTCGGTGCCGTCTTTCGACACCTTCCCATGGGTTGTGATCATGCGAGTCAGTGGAATATGTGTGTCTGGACATTGCTCATTGAAGAACACCTCTGCCTTCCATAGATATTCCCAGAATCTCTCTGAAGTCAGAGAGCTGCATCTCTAACTCAGTTGGAAGCTGGACGGCAGGGCTCCTAATAGGCAGACCACGAATGGTGCAAACGGGTGAAGTCTGATCCCTTGTGGTGCAGACCACTGGATACTTGAAGGCTGTAGTCACATCTACAGGTTGTGCTGTACTCAGTAGATGCTCCAAGGCTGTATCTCAGTTACATTTACATCTATTCATTTAGCTAACACTTCTCTCCAATGCAACTTACTATAAAAAAAAACTACCTACAATTATTTACCAATTTATAGAGCTGGGTCATTTTCAGTGTAGAAGTTACAAGGACATATACCTTGCTCACCGGGATTACAGTAGGGGGTGCGGTTCAAACCTGTCACTTCCAAGTCCAAAGACAGCAACCACGATGTCACCAGCTGTGCCCTTATTAGACACTGTACTGTATTCACTCACCACTCAAGGCTGTGTTTGCCGTTTACCTTCAACTGCACTTCACACCAGCAGCCTCATCATCATCATCATCATCACTGAAGACAGTACCTACTCTCATACACTATGCATCATAAACTAACAGTAGTGTCCTACATGCACAGCTAAATCACATCTCACACTCAGTTCCTACAGTGCCATCATCTCACCTCACTGGCCCTTTTGCAGCAAGCATATGGTGCTCCCTCTTGTGTGAACAGTGTCCTTTACACCGTTTTAATGCACTCTCTAATAATGTAGCGGCTTATTGTTGCCCCTGCGCAGCATTACTGTACCGTCACAAATATCAGACTTTCCCTCAACTGTAGAACGGTGTTTTACTGTGCTGTACTGAGCGAGATGCCCATCCGTTGCAGGACTCTCTCACACACATGCAGCCAATGCACACAGGGGACATTTCAAATGACCAGTTTTCCTGGAAAGCCTGTAGGAGACAGTTTTTGGGTATTAGCAGTGTTAAACGTGGTAAAGGGTAGATTCACATTACAGTTTATCTGCTGTTCCTTACATTTACGTTTATTCATTTCGCTGATGCTTTTCTCCGAAGCGACTTACAATAATTTTTAAATAATTGTAACCTTAACATTGTAAGTCGCTTCGGAGAAAATTAAATTATTTACCCATTTATACAGCTGGGTCATTTTACTGGAGCAATTTAGGATTAGCGACTTGCTCAAGGGTACTACAGCTGACCGCGGGATCCGAACCTATAACCTTTAGGCGCAAAGGCAGCAGCTCTAACCACCACGCTAGAAACCATCCTTATTTTCCCTCGACCTCTCGTTCGGTTCCGCTCGGCCTTTATCGCTCGGCGCTCGCTCCCGTGCCCCCCCACCCCTCCTTGCTTTTCATATTCACTGTACCTTCAGCTTGGTTTAAAGAGAATCGCTCCAGGCACACGCCCCGCCCTTGAAGCTGAAGCTGGTACCACTCCGGCAGGCAAGCAACCCTCCTCTCTCCCCTGTCTGGACTGACAGCTGACACCACAAACACAGAAGGCCTCAGCATCTCTCACGCTCTTGTTTCCGACATGCCGTCCCAAGCTGGCGAGCAGGCAGACAGTGCGGGGAGAAAGGGAGCGAGAGAGGGCAGAGAGCACGGAGAACAGAGCACGACGGAGGCGTGCGAGGCGTGTGAGGCGCGTGAGGTGCGGGGCGAGGTGCGTACCCGTGTTGCGACCCAGACAAGCGCCTGCAGCTGGAAACCTGAACCCTCCAGACAAATCCGCTACACCCCCCCCCCCCCGGCTGGTGGGCAAGGGAGGAACACTAGGTTTGCCTAACCGTAAGTAAATAAATATATAAATAAGCTGACAAATGTACAGCCCATCAAATGTTCCCTGCGCAGTTTAACTTTCATTCCGGCTGACAGGCGTGGAGGAAACAATAACGCTCAACGTCTGCAGAAAACAAAAATCGGGAAATAAATAAATAACATTACTAGTGGGCTATTAGGCTTTCCGGCTGGTAGATAAGCGAGGCAGAAGTTTGACGAATTCCTACTGCGCCCCGCGCTTTAAACACGGACGGAAAGCGGGCAGGAAAACCTGCAATGTGGAAGAGGGGGAGTTTTTTTTTTTTTTTTTTACACTCTTCCGCAGAAGTAATTTTGTTTGTGTTGTGAGGAGAGAGAGAAAGGGAAAGGGGGAATGGAAGAAAAATGAAATGCCGCACGTGGGCAAACCTGGGTTTTTGTAGGTTTATGAACGTGTGCCGTGCGGTTTTTGTGGGCCCCATATCTTTTCGAAACAAGCCCAATAAAAGCGTTTCCCTTGTTAGGTTCAGCCTGGGAGAGAAGCCTTAGTCACTGGTTATAAAACGACCCAGATCTTTACAATTGTGCCTTTACTGTCAGTTTTACTGCATGCACTTGTGACGCTGGTGACCTCATTTGGACCGCGGACCCTGTACCAAGAGCGCCTGCAACGGGCATCCCCCTCCCCGCTCACACACGGAGGAGCAGTAACCGCAGAGCTCAGGATCACACGGTACCCATCGATTTCGTACCGATTCATTTCGGCCGAAGGGTTTCTCCGGAGTGACTTTCAATGTTAGATTTGCACTGCAACCTACTTACAACGTTCAACCCGTGAATAAAGCTTCAATTTGATTTTCTGCTACGGACATCACCGGACTCTCGCTTCAATGCAAGGCGGGGAGGGGAGGGGATCCCTAACCCCAACCCAACAAAACATCACTGCAAATAATAAGAACATTTTTGCACTTTCTGCAAGGCACATGTGAGCACTGTCAGGTGAAAACATCCATCTGCATTCTTCTCGTGGACAGACGGGCAGCAGGTCCTCGCATAGCATCCAAGGGTATTCGGATCAACAGCCGTCCCGGGCAGCACAGCAGCCGTTACCCCTTTCGCTGCGGTCCGTAGGGCGAGACCTCGCAAATTCGAAGCGACGGCCGGGGACATGAGCGCATGGGCCCGTGCATCAGAGGGGCTGCGGTTCGCCTCCCGCCCCGCAGCCCTGCACAGGCATCTAATCCACAGCTGCTGTGGGATTCGAACCAAACGCACAGTGCGACCGAGGGCTTTCTTCCGCTTCAGATTCGGAGGGAAGACTGGGGAATAAAATAAACAAATAGAGGAAATAAAAATAAACAGACAAATTTCACAGCTTCACCAGGGAGCTTTTTAAAAAGAAAAAAGGGGGGGGGGGGGGGGGGGGGGGGGAACATATATATACTCCAGGGCTCAAAGACATTATCAGTGTATTTAAGGGAAGAGTTTACTAAGTCGGTCCCCTGGGCAACCTCCTTTCCTTAATTATTATTTAATTAGTAAAACAGAACTAATTAAAAGTGCGGCATGTTTGGTGCAGCAGGAGCGCGATAATAAAACGTGGACGGGCTCATCAATAATTACAGATCTCAACACCACGTTTTACTGCTGTTGCACAGATCACGTTACCTTCGAGAACTCGGCAACGCGAAGAACGCCTTCCACGTTTCGCGCACCGCTTTTGCCTTCACGCACGCAGTCGTTGCTCTTATTAGCGAAGAAGTTTCCGAATCTTTCAAACGTTCTTCCTGCGAAACTCAACTTTTTTTTCCGTAACCGCCCCATCAGGGCCGGTCGGCGATAATGAAGGCCCGTTCGGAATAGAGTGAAAAACCACACAGACCACGAACGACTGGAAGAAACGTGAGGAGAATTTGCCTGCTTTATCTCGACACTGAAACGCCTGTTATCGCTGAGCTTTGCTTGAGGTGACATACTGAGTAAAGCCCAGTGGACTCGAACAAAGTGGTTCCAGCAAATGAATATTCCGTGAGGTACACTACAATTAGCGGGCAAAATAAAATGTAGTCGACCCAGTCGGACTAAAGTGGATTAAGAAAATCGGAATAATGAATCCGGTGCTGCATATTATTCCATTTAACATATGTATTTTTTCAAAGGCTTAATACAATTTCTATCGGTAATATTCATTGCCGTACACCCTTACAGGCTTCAGCTGACTTCGGGCCAATGGTTACATTTATATTTACCGTATTTAGCAGACACTTTTGTCCAAAACGACTTCCAATGAACTCTATGTAGCGTTTCTATCAGCCCACACACCTTATTCACCACGGTGACTTACACTGCTAGATACACTACTTACACTGGGTCACTCATCCACACATCAGTGGAATACACACACTCTCTCTGTGTCACTCACACACTGTGGGAAACCTGAAGAATAAGTCTTTGGAGTGTGGGAGGAAACCAGAGCACCCAGAGGAAACCCACGCAGACACGGGGAGAACAGGCAAACTCCACACAGACCGCGTGGGGATCGAACCCATGTCCTCTCACACCACCCAGGTGTTGTGAGACAGCAGCACTACTCGCTGTCCCACCCGCGGTGAGCATACTGTAGTAGTGGAGGTGCTATTTTGCACTTAATGGACCATGGTTCAAATACCTTGTCTTCCTGTAGCACCCTTGATCAAAGCACTTGTTTTAAACTGTGCCAATAAAAACTGCCCAGCTGTACAAGTAGGTAATTTCTTAGTAACTTAAAATAATAAGCTGTTTTGGAAAAGGAGGGGAGGAAAGAAAAAAAAGAGCTAAATTAATAAATTTATATTGCAAATTCAGACAAGCCATAACACTGTTGGACACTAAAGTTGAGGTATACAGGTGGTCCCCGACTTACGATGGGGCTACGATTCATGAAACCCATCGTAAGTCGAAAATGCATTTAATACACACCTCTGCGTGACAGACCGGGAGATGCGGATCGCTGCCGCTGCCCAGCATCGCGAGACAGTATTGCTCCGCATATTATTTGCCCGAGGGGAGGAGAAAATTGAAGGGGGGGGGGGGGGGGGGAATTTTAGATTCAAAATTCAAAGTACAGTTTCTACTGAATGTCTATCGCCAGTTCACCATAGTAAAGTCAAAAAAAATCGTAAGTCGAACCATCACAGGGGGCCACCTCTAGTATCGTACAGTATCCATCTAGGCACTGGAGTCCACATACAAACACTGAAGTGTACCATAGTATCTCACCATTTCCCTGCTGTGTCCCAGTACGCGTCCAACGTTCATCAACACTGCTGTGAAAAGTGTTACCGAAAGCACCTGCCTCTATGCCGTAAGAACACGTACCATGTAATGTTCAGAAAAGTACTTCTTTACACTGATTTTCATTGTTTAATACCTAAAAGACAAACAGTTTTTAAAATTCGCTTTTCATTTTATTTATTTATTTATTTTTTTAAGTTTATCCATTTGTGAACACAGAATGTGAATATCCATATGGTTTATAAATGATCAAACCACTGCGATAACAGTGACTAAATACCACTTTAAACAGCTCGACAAAAGAAATCTGGCACGAAGAGCTTGAGTCTGGTAGCATCGTGGTTGCAAAGAATCAAATCCAACCTCTAGCTCTAGCACCCTTGATCAAGGTACTTACCTTAAATGGATGCAGTAAAAATACCCAGCTGTATAAATGAGTAAATAACTGTAAGCAGCATAACATAGGAATTAGTTTTGGACAAACGTGCCAGATAAATACAGGTCTGACTATGAACACCCAAATTCGCCAGTGAGAACTGAATGTACTTAATCAATCCTTTTACATCTCTCAGCTCTGATGCTTTTGTTTAACGCACTCAGATTTACACCACCTTCACGCCACTGACTCAAGAAGAGCAGCAGGTAACGAAACGTTTAAATCACACATGTATAAGCAAAAAGTTAAGTCCCGGGAGTCGACCTGCTGTTGTACCTTTTAGATGAACACTGAATTGTTTCAGTAAAATATTCAGCTAGATAAAACACTGAAACCCTGGGTCAACTGTGATTAAGCCAACAGCTGAGCATAGAAATAGCGATAAAATGACATGTAGAAACGGGGGGGAGTGCTGAATTTTGATCTGATGACCCACATAAGATGTCACTTCTCTCAATCTGTCCTTTTGTACCCCCAGCTGAGCACCTTATGCCTACGGCCAGAGTGCCAGACCAGACACAACAGCTCCACCCAACTATCACCTCCTCTAAATCACCCAAAAAACTGTTCCGTGGCCGGAGTCTCCGACTCGTTGGATCTGGAAGACACACCTTTGTAACCTGTGTCTGACACAGGGACTTGGCAAGTCTCACCCATATCCTCAGCTCCTGCTTCAAAATGGTCTAACTGTAACTGATTGTAGCTCTGCAGTAACAGCGGGTTTAAGACTCACAAAGAAGACACATGGCACTTCCGTAGTCGTCTCATTCTGTGTCTTTGGCCACTTTTCCGCTGACCTTCCCTTCATCATTTCATGACCCAGACCATAGACTGAGACACGTCATGGTTTGCCTGTCATAACCCCAGCTTTCGCTGGAACTGGTTGCATCAGACAGGTTATTAAAAAGAGAATTAACATATTTAGCATAAAGTTATACATAATAAAACAATTGGAATAGATAATAATTAGGGGAAAATCTACCAATTTTACAATTAGACTAATTAAGTCTCTTGGTGATTCATTTATGTGAAATCATTTCTCTGCTCTGGAGTTTGCACATGGGGAAAGCAGCACTGACAATTGCTCTCTTACTGATTAAGTGCATTCTCAGCAATTGGCAAGAGGGACTGTGCCACCGTACCCTAAATGTCGTGATCAGATCTGAGGGCAGCATAGCTCATTAGTTCAATATGGGCCCAATTAAGATGGTGACATCAACAAGTCAAATCGGTTCTCTAGTTGTGGACTTGGGTCCTAATTTAAAGAAGTTAATAGCAAAATCAACCATAAGCGACACAGATATACAGTCATGCACCGCTAAACAATTGACCACATGTATGACGGTGGTCCCATAAGACTATAATGGAGCTGAAAAATTCTTATCGACTAGTGAAGTCGTAGGGCAACGTGTTACTCGTGTTCGTGGTGGTGCTGCTGTAAACAAACCTACTGCACTGCCAGGTGTATAAAAGTACAGCACATACAATTATGTACAGTACATAATACTTGATAATAATAAACACCTGTGTTACTAGTTTACTATACTACACTTTTTATCGTTATTCTACAGTGTACTCTTTCTACTTACATAGAGTGTATAAGTACACTATGATCGAGGCTATACCATCTAGGCGTGTATAAGTACACTCTATGATCAAGGTTATGCCATCTAGGCATGCATAAGTACGCTCTATGATCGAGGCTATACCATCTAGGTGTGCATAAGTACACGCTCTGATGTTCGCACAAATGACAAAATCGCCCAAGTACGCATTTCTCAGAACGTGTCCCCATCGTTAAGCGACACACGTCTGTCCAAATAGGCAAAACATGGTTGTTCATATTTGAATCCACCATCGGGCCAAACCTGTGACATTGGCTCCCATAGAGTCTGACAGGTGTCTCTACTGTTTGTTTGGCTGAGTTCATTGGAGGTGTTGCAGCCTCGGCACAGTCATTTCCTCAGCTGACAAGCAGTAACTAAAACAAAATCATGTTGTCCAGTTACAAGGAACTTCCCTTGCAGCACCAACAGGAAGCACTCAGCAGTAGATAAGATGATACAGATGGAGTTGTGGGCAAATCAGGTTTGCAATGAAGCTGCCTCCATTAGTCGGGAAGGATAAGTCACCAATGGGAAGGCAAATTAAAGCTCACAGTCCTTTTGATCTTCCACAACAGGCCATTGGGGAGATCTACGGTACGAGTGACAGTGAAAGCGAGAGCACAGTGGGCTTATCTGCCCTGAAATAAAAGGCAGGATTAGAAAAGAGAGGCTCCGGAGAGTCCATGATGGTTTTTTAAAAAAAAAAAAAACACAGCATCGGGTCAGCTCAATATTTTTCCCAATGCCTGGTGACATGATTGAGTAGTTAATGAAATCCCAGCCATCTGCAAATTACCCTGTCAATCAGTACAAGTACTATAAATACATAAATAAATGGCCAAATGGGGAAAAAAATTGATGAAAGAGACAGAACACCTCCCCCCCACGCTACCGTATTATCCACCATCTTCACACCAACACTAAGACCAACAGGGAGACAAAGCCCCCACTGGGGGTAATTTAAAACCATAGGTGCAGAACATTCCAGACCTTAGTAAAACAGGAGAGGACAGCGTTTATAAAGCAGGATTTATCACAGCATCAAAACGGGCACGAGTCAAGTGATCTTTGGCAAAGACTCAGAACCGGACTGAAAATCGTACAGGCACAGAAAATCATTCAAGCATTCATAATTAATATGAAATAAAGGCTGATATTTTGAAAATGAGCATTACATTCATATGTATGGCTATACAGGTGGTCCACGACTTACGATGGGGTTACGTTCAGCAAAACGCATTGCAAGTCAAAAATATCCCACGTTGAAAATGCATTTAATACACCTAACACACACCTCGGCATAACAAACTGGGAGATGTGGATCGCTGCCGTTGCCCAGCATCACGAGAGAGTATCGCTCCGCATATCGCTTGTCCGGGAGGAAAAAAATTCAAAATTCAAAGAACGGTTTCTACTGAATATCTATCGCCAGTTCACCATCAGAAGGTCGAAAAAAATCAAAAGTCAAACCATCGTAAATCGGGAACCACCTGCATTTCTTTTCAAGAAAAGATGCGCTTTACATGTTGTTTGATGATGTTTTTACAGATGTAGAAGAAACTGTGAAACTGCTGTAATATTCTAAACGGAAATATGAAACAAAAAAAAAAAAAAACTATGACTCTTGAAAAGTTAAAGATCTGTAGTTTATTCTACCAATATGGACTGTATGTTTAAGTTTCCTTCATACCAAAGAGTCTAGCCTCCTCACGTTAGTCCTGAACCTTCAAACGGGTCCTTCCTTCTACGTCTTGGAGACACCATTGGAAAGGCTGAACTCCAACGATTTCGTCAACGCTCAAAGATGATCGGCAAAAGTGGAGATTTCATTCCAGGGGAGGTTCTTCTCTTTCTTTTGGTATTTCTACTTGTCCCTCGTGCCAACGCGCGCTGGCCTACACATGACCGAACACGAACTTACAAAACATGGAACAACATGGAACTCACCAACCGCAGTGTCCTCATAGATGAGCAGGTAAGTCTGAAAGAAGTTGTTTTGGAATCGGGGAGGCTGGTTGAAGGCTGTGGGGAGAACGTGAAGACAGAGCGGTTAGTTCAAGTTCAGGTTTTCATCGTCATTCCTCTATGTCGCTTGTATGCAGCGGAACGAAATGTCGTTTCTCCGGAGACCAAGGTGCAACGCAGGAGTACAGGACAATAAATATATGGGAAAAAAATAAGGGCTGTAAACTGAAGGCAGTTTGTTGTGTATCAAGTCATGCTGGCGTCATCATGGAGTCAAGTCTTTCCAGCTACAGTCAATTGTACCTGCTGACTGCGAGAGGGTTAGGAGAACAACGGATTTGCGATGGAATGCGTCTCGATCTTCACTGGAATAATGATGGATTTGCTTTGACATATCACTGGGATAACATTGGATTTATGATGAAATACCGGCGGGTTGTTGAAACGATGGCTTTGGTCCATGACAGATACATCCGTAAAATAGAACAAACTTATCACTGGATTTTTATTTTACTTTTATTTGGATTACTGCTCGATAATTAGACTAATTGCGAGACATTAAAGGAGCATCGTTGCACTCACAGCTCACTAAGGTGAACTTGCATGAGAATTGAATAATACTGCATCCTACGTTCAGCGTGTGTGTATTTGTTTGTTTACTTGCAGCACATAGCGAAATAGTTTTGAGCCAGTAGTTCGCGCAGCACGGCAACAGGCTGTCAGGAGCTTTCTAAGGAGTCCGGTGTAGTGGACAGGCTTTGATCAGCTGAGCAAAGAACATGAGCATCCAGGAAAGGTAACCAGAGGGATGGGGCATTTAAGATGGGGTGTCAATCTCCGCACCCCCCTCCACCCCCGTGCCCTCTGCCATGGTTCTTCCGGAACCGCAACGTCCAGTTGTGCGAGGCCCCTTAAGCCATTGCGGAAACTTCTGTTGATCTCTTGGTTTTAATAATAATGAAAGATCACATCTGAAAGGGAGCATTAGAATCACTGTCAGATCAGCTTGAAACGGCGCAAGTGAAGCCGAGTCCTTTTCCTCGCCGCCCCGCTGCAGGTCTCTCCTCAGAAGCTCCCCCTCTAATGGCTTCCAGCAGCTCATTTGAGAGAGTCTACTCAACATCACTAGCTTGTTTGTTGAGCCCGAGCTCTGGTCCCAGGCAGGTGTTTCTGGCAAAATAGAGACTGGAAGAGCTCTCCAGTTTCACTTTACTTTCAATTAAAGTAAAAGTACACTTTGAAGTCGTACGGAAGGTGCACGGCAACGTCAACGTGGCAGGTCTTGCTGTGACGAGGCCTGCGAACGGAGATCCGGAAGAGCGCCCGTGAAAATGAACAAAGCAAAGGGCTGGCCAGGCACCCTCTGAAAATACGGATCCGAAACGGTTGCGGTTTTCACTTCGTGACTTTAAGCCTTTCGTCCGAAGGCGTGCGCGGGGGAGTAACGCGGACATAGCCACGGACCGCAAGCATCACGAGAGCATCATCCGAACGTTGCTCTCCTGGGCTGAGGAAGCGAGCAGAACGTACAGGAGACCGGAGTAAGGAGAGCAAGACCGGGACGAGCACGTCCAGGGAGAGGAGGTGGTACTGACCTTTGACCAGAGCCTGAAGAGCGAGGTAGGACAGCAGCAGCCGAGCCACAGCCGTCACGCCGCTGGAACGCGGAGTCCTCTCCATCCCCACGGCCTTCTCCACGCTGCTGTCCACACAAATACACAAATCATGATGTCGCGCCACTCTTTTGCCATCGCTCCGCTTTAGAAATTCACACAGCTGATCAGTTCCCGCAGAGAGACGCGAGGCTCGTATTCCGGTCATAAGATGAAGTTCAGCGTCTTCCCGTCACTTCTGTGCTCATTTCTGATTGTAACTTTGTGTCCATGTTGTCACAACAACAACAACAACGCTGCTGCTTTTGGCTTTAATTACGAGCTCAAGCAAACACACACATTTCTTTCGAGTCTCACTTCTGCAGACTGGTAGGAGGATGCATGAGGGTTTAGAGGTTTGGGAATTTAACAGCTAATTTACACAGCCTTTAATTCTCGTAATCAAGACGTCGCGCTGCTAATCGTCTCCTGAATTCTGGCTCTGGAAAAAAGGAATGTAAATATTTACAGAAACTCCTGCTTGTCACAGCTTCATTAAGTCAATTGTAAGGTTGAAATTAATGATCCTTAATGATACATTTTTACAACAGCGGTGTAATTAAACTAATTACCATTTTCACTGCCGTGTCTTTTTCTTTTTTTAACTTTGCTTTTTGTTTATTGGTATTTACTGTTAATGTCACAGAGCTCGAGAGCCATTTGGGAGAACGATACTTCACTGTTGCGCGTTCCATTAACTTCTCCATCCCGTCAAATTCATACTTATTTAATAAAACATTCGTAACAGTCGGGGCTCCTACTGCCGAACCTCAGATCGCAAACCATGGCGAGTTGTAAAGAATGTGGGCCATATTGACGCATTTTCCACACACTGCGATGATGAGACTGATGGCAGTAACCATTCCCTCCCGGGTATAAGGCTTTTGATTCTGCGTTATTAGCCTCGTCTCAAACAGCGCTGCGTAAACACGAAATGCACATGCAAGGCTTCTTCTTCGATCCTTGGCATGTTTAACATTCAGCATTTTGAGAACAAATTTAAAAAAAAAAAAAAGCATGGCCAAAGCAAAATTTAAGGTCTGGGGTGGGGGTGGGGGGGGGTATCCACATAAATATAGATATTGGACCCTTCCATGGTATCTAGTTTTTCATATGTTACAGGAATTGAATTAATATATTAAGGGATAAAAAGCAAAATTAGTTGCAGCATCTTGCCGGTGTTTACCAGTTCTCTGAAAGATGCCACTTCGTGCTGATTTGATCCCAAACGCTACTCAGTCGAGCAGGGGAGCACAGCTTGGCACCAGCAGTCAGTCATTGCCCATGTGCTTCTTTTCACATTTATTTATCAGACACTTTTCTGCAAAGCAACTTCCAATGAACTCTATCTAGTGTTACGAGCCCACACACCTCATTCACCGCGGTGACTTACACTGCTAGATACACTACTTACACTGAGTCACTCATCCATACATCAGTGGAACACACACTCTCTCTCTGTCACTCACACACTATGTGTGAACCTGACCAGCATGTGTGTGGAGTGTGGGAGGAAACCAGAGCACTTGGAGGAAACCCATGCAGACACAGGGCGAACATGAAAAACTCCACACAGACCGAGCAGGGATCGAACCCACGTCCTCTCACACCACCCAGGCACGGTGAGACGGCAGCGCTACTTGCTATGCTGCCCGCTGTTCTTGTAGAACAAGTCCCCTTTCGGTTTACACTGCATCCTCTTCACATGTTATCCGTAACTCTTTAAACTAAGCGCCATGGCACTGCTGAAGAGCCCAAACGTGTCCACCTTGCAGTTCTGACCGGCGTTGCTATGCGCCAGGGAAACAACCGCGAGTGACCGTTCACGTCACTGACGCTGCCGTGTTACGCTGGGGTAGGATGCACACAACTGGCACAAAGCGGTCATTTGGATGCCCTGCGTCAGTGAACGCACTGTGTATTATTTATGCCTTCCCATTGTCGGTCGACGCCGATACCGCTTGCGTGAGCCCGTCCCTTCGCTCGTTTCGGTTTCCTGCTTGTCGTGTAACTTTAGTTTTACTCTGTTTTGTCTGGCAGTGCCAGTAAAAGACACACCTGAGATGCCACCAGGATTAGACAGCGAGCCAACATTATCAATGCAGACATATCGGCGGGAGAAGGAGTGGATAAACATCTTTTGGATTTGCGGTTCCCTTGTTTGAGGCTCCCAGAGGGCTGGATCGCTTCAACGCGATTTACTACTTTTTAAGCCCTCGAGAGAGAAGGCAAAGCAAGGTTGGGGGTTGGGGGTGGGGGGTGAGGCAGCAGCCGGCCGGGAGCATTCGTATTCATTAGGATTGCAGCTTCCTCGCTGATCTCCACGATCGACCCTAAAGCCCCACCTTCCCTCTCACTGGCCTCCCTTCCTACTTTCCCCAGGGCTCAACCCCAGGGGGCGAGGACAAGGACAGCCACTTCTCGCTGCGTACTTCCATCGGCAAGGGGGATTAACTCGGCGAAAACGGCCCCGGCTGCGTCCGGCTCAGTTCACAGAGCGCTGAGCTGGCGAAACGCTTCACTTTTCCACACTCCGTCCCCACTGGGCTGACAGCGAGAAAACTATAAACTCTTTTCTTTACTCCGTACGCCAGACAGAGGAAAACGTCACAGTGCGTTTCCTCTCCACGTCCCCTTTAGTTAGCCGAGGAGATCACCGTAACGTCCGGCGTCTTCCTGAAAAGGCTGCGGATTTGGATGAAGACACGTGAAGTGCAATAATATTGCATGATCGCAAAGGATTAAACACAACAAATCACGAGTAACCATGAGCGAATAACATGTTGAAGCCCATTTTACTGGAATGGCAGGCTTCTCAGGACTCTCCTGGGTAGAAAAATCTGTTCTCGCATTAAGTCCTGGAGCAAACTCCCCCGAACTCTAACAGGAGAGGAGTGGCTGTCGGAGACGAGATGTGCCGCATGTTAGCAAGACGGAGCTTTGAAGCCTCAGGTAACGCATTCCTATGCACCTGTACCCGTCACACAGAGGTGGCGCCTGCCTTCGCGGAACCCAGACGAGTCGACTACTTCGCTCAATCCTGTGCAAAGTTAAGAAAATACGGTATTCTGCAGGTTTATGGGGTAAAAATACCGTGGGAGGTTGGAGAAAGAAAACCGTAGGTGCAAATATGTGGTAAAACCAGGGCAAAGGAGAATAAGGAGGTAGAATGAAATCGGTATTACAACTAACTATCGCTCACTACTGCAGTACTATCGTTCCCCACGCGCATCAGCGAGCCTTAGGTGCCCATGACTCTGTCGCCGGTTCACCGGTTGTCCTTCCTTAGTACCTACAAAAAGTGGTCCAACCACTGCATACCGGGAACAGCCCACAAGACCTGCCGTTTTGGAGACGCTCCAACCCAGTCGTCCAGACATCACAATTCGGCCCGTGTCAAAATGGCTCGGATCCTCACGCTTGTCCATTTCTCCTGCTTCCAACGTATGAAACTCAAGATCTGACTGTTTACTTGCCGCCTAATACATCCCACCCCTTGACGGCTGCCACTAACGACATAATCAATGTTATTCACTTTACCCGTCAGTGGTTTTGATGTTGCGGCTGATCAGCGTGTGTTCACTGCTGTGCAGATGCTTCAGCGTAGAGCAACTGACACTTTGTACCGATGGATATTTTACCGTAGACGCTCAGGTCGAGCACGTTGCTCAAGGGTACAACAGTGGGGCCCTTACTCAAAGTGTTTTACCATTATGCTATGAGCTGCTGTACATAAGGAGCTGTGAAGAATATCAAATGTGTTGCATAGAAGGGTTTGTTAAAATAGGTTAGAGTACTACTTATTATATATTTATTTATTATTAAGGGGGGTGCGGTGGCGCAGTGGGTTGGACCGGGTCCTGCTTTCCAGTGAGTCTGGGGTTCGAGTCCCACTTGGGGTGCCTTGCAACAGACTGGCGTCCCGTCCTGGGTGTGTCCCCTCCCCCTCCGTCCTTACGCCCTGTGTTACCGGGTTGGCTCCGGTTCCCCGCGACCCCGTATGGGGACAAGTGGTTCTGAAAATGTGTGTTTGTGTGTGTATTTATTATTATTCACTGACGACTGGTACCCCAAACACAACCACGCTGCACCTTTAAGTAAAGTAAGTGACGTTCTGTAGTCCTCAGGCAGTTGATGGGGATCACACTAAATTATTGAAAGTTCAGGTACCAATGAACTTTTATATCCACGCTATTTATAGCAGATAAAAGGAAGCAAAAATATTTAGACTCAATATTTTCGCCGGCAGTCCGGGTCATATTTCTTTTCTTGAGGGTTTGGCAGTAACAGCGGGAAAACATCACAAATCGCAATCCACCTTTTGACCTGCACTGATCTGCCTGGGAGGATGACAATATCAGGCGCCAAACAGGTAACCTACTGCTGCAAAGCACCAACAAAATGCACTGAGCAGGGAAAGAAAACTGAAGATATGAATGCTCTATAGATAAGCCCAGTTATAAAGCACTTTAAAAACCGCAACAATCAGTACCGTAAATCAGAGCTCTATGCAACGATTGAACATATTAAAGTGCTCTCTGCTGTCGTGGAACGGGAACCCCGGCCCAGTTTCCCCATCTCCACCCTCGAACCCTCGTCAACGTCTTAAAGACCCTACGCCCATCTCCGGCTCCCATCTATCCTTAACTTTCACTTTACCTTCCCCACTTCCCTTCACTTCGCTCTCTGTGTGAACTCGGTGCATTTTCCATTCCGTATTTCCCTCGAACAGCCCATAAATAAGATCCTTCTTCTCCTTCTCTGACCTTTCAAGTCTTTATCCTCTCCAGCTGGGTCAAAATAAACATAAGAATTAAATCAATGCCGTTCGAGTCTTGGTGACTCATAAGGCCAACAGTTACACATTTCGGAGTGAACGCTGCACCTTTGATACTCAAAATCAAACCAAAGGGTAAAAAGCCAAAGAGCTGAGAAGACACTGGTACGACCAACTCCTGCCACGTGGGAAGTTAAATCCTGATGTCAAGTAAACGGCGTCAAAATCGTTTATCCACCCTCACAGTGGACCAAGCCAAAGTCCCTGAGCTCTTTCGTACAGGAGCCTGTCACAGCAACGCCGAGTTTCTCTACGGGAAGCGCATAATCAGCGAGGCACATGCGTTTGCAGCCCTTGAAGGTTAGACGGCTGTTGTGTACGCGTTCCCACATTCAGCACCCGAGCGACGCGACGGATGCCAGCAGGTGAAGATGCCGCTGCGATATTTTCCATGGTATTCTAACCCGTGACTGAACCCATATTCACGAGGAAGAAGCAGTGTGATCTTTGCTAAGTTCCCCAGCAGCAAGACATGTCCATAAATTAAAATGTACAACAGGCCCGGGGGGGGGGGACACACACTCAATATTATGGATTGAACAGCAATTGTGTCTGACTTATCTTAACCTCAGACTCTTTTTTTTTTTTTTTTTTTTCGGAGAAAGAGTAAAAGCCTTTCGGTGACTTTAGGATTATTATGGCAATCAATAATAAAGTTATGACTCGCTCATGTATAATGAGCAGATCCGATCAAAAATGAATCAGCGCCAGGACAGCGAGAGCGTAGCTGACGCCGGTCCATACAGTAACCGTGTCGATGTGTGCAATGTTCAGATATGAAATAATATTGCTTCCAAAGCACATAGTACAGTCCAGTAAAGGCTTTTCCAAAAAGAAAAAAAGGGCACTGAACCCACAGAAAAGGCACGGTGGCACAGTTGGTTGGACCGGGTCCTGCTCTCTGATGGGTATGGGGTTCGAGTCCCGCTTGGGGTGCCTTGCGGCGGACTGGCATCCCATCCTGGGTACGTCCCCTCCCCCTCCAGCCTTTTGCCCTGTGTTGCCAGGTGAGGCTCCGGCTGCCCCCGACCCCGTACGTGACAAGCGGTGTCAGATTGTGTGCGAGAACACACAAACATGGATGGTGATGGTCAGCATTTATTTTAGAGCATATTGTGCAACATGACATAACTGATAGTTACATTTAGCAATCGCTTTTCTCCGAAGCAACTTACAGTGTTAATGTAACAATTATTACAAGCTAAGAATTACTATAATGATAATTAAAATTACAATGGATGATTATAGTTATTATAATTGTAATTCTATTGTTAAGATAATTGTTATATTAAATGCTTGCTAGAGTTAGACTGAAGAAAAAAAAAAAAAAAAAAGAAAAAACTAGTAGCTTTGAATGGAATGGAATGGAATGGAATGGAATGATTTTTCTTTGTCTCCACAAGCAGTCGGTGAGATCATTACAGAAAAACTCCACCAGGGTAAGTAACGCACCGTGGAGCTGTTGCCATTCGGTTAACGCGTCCCAGCAGGTGTGCTCTAACTTTTGACCGACACTCTGTATCTTTTTATGTCATTTTGTAACGTGCGGCGGTAACCGAGCTACGGACTAAAGTTCACCGACACCGTGGAGTGACACACAAGGCGAAACCGGCGTAAACACACGCAGTTACTACGGCGAATTGTGTCGTTCCGTTTTGCCGCCGAGTTTTACGGCGACCGAGACAGTCCTGCCACTAACCTGAAACAAAGCTCACGGTTTTAATTTATTCCCAGTTTGGATCCGAGTTTAAATGTAAACCAGTGCATCGAGCCAAGGACACAATTGAGGAAGAAATCAAACCCTGCCAGGCAACTTTTTGCTTTATGTTTTCTTTTCCCATATTATACTATAACAAACAAACAAACACAGGCATACATATACATGGCATTTATAGGCACATCGCAGTATATAGACACAAATCTGTCTTCTCGTGTCTCCATACGCAGTTTCAGTGACCAAAAAAAATTTTATTTCTCCACATTTGCCTGTAACAGGTTGCTAATATACTTGTCAAGTATTTTCATTAATCTTACACCTACAGCCTCAGCCTCCAGTGCTCCAAATAAATTAGATGAGTTGTCTCTCCAATTCATTTTTATGAGATGCGGACGATTTCTGCTCCCGAAGTACTAAGCGAATCGTCACGGTGCGAGCAGCTAATGAGAGGATCGATGCCCCACGGAAAACTGCGCCCATTCGGACGGCTGATGGGTGCCGAGGCTATAAACCGGACAGGTCCACGAGGTACGAGTTAACGGCCGACGGCTCCGTTCAAGCGGCTTCCGCTGGAAATGCGACGGGACTCTTTTCTCAGAAAGGCATAAGAGGATACAAGCGACACATCATACATACACATATCACAAAACTGAGGATGGGTGGCTAATAGACTCGAAGGAAATTATTTCTTAGAAATCCCACTCTTAGAGAAAATTTACAATTTCGTCGCTGACAGACGTGTAAGGGTGTCAAGGGGGTAGTAAAGGCCCAGTGATGGAATTTCAGACAAGGAATAATTTAAGAAGGGAAAAAAGATTAATTTTTTAAAAAATTAAAAATTATTGTATTTAAACTCAAAGACAGTATCCTCAAAAGCCTCATAAACTTTTGGCTTTCAAAAGTTTGAGTACACCTGCTTGAATGTTTGACACCTAATACGGTACAGTTGCAGATTTACTGTGATGGATTGGCGCCCTGTCCGGGGTGTGCCCTGCTTAGCCTTGCACCCCGAGTTCCGGGATGGGCTCTGGACCACCACGGTCGTGAGCAGATCCAGCTATTAATGACAGTGAGTTACAGCGAGTTATGCACTGTCACACGTAAATTCACACACACACACACACACACACACACACACACAATGCCAAACAAAAGTGGAATGACACTGAAAAATCATTTTTTTCTTTGCGACTAGATTTTATGGACCTCCTGCTTTGGAAACCACTTTTCCCTTTAAGAAAAGAGCCGAAATTGAGACACATTGTATATTCAGGTTCTGCATTTCGTTCATCAGTTAGACTTCAGTTATAACTACTTTTTCTGGTATTATTTTCACTGGATTTTTATTAAACTGATATTTTTCATTACTCCTGTCACTTAAAAAGCACGGGCTGTAAGTTGCCATATCATGTATTACATTTACTATTTATTTGTGGGTTTAAGAATTCAGTCGCTGATGCCGTAGCACTTAAATCCATACGTGGGTTTGTCTTTCCATCTTACCGAATTCTGTTGTAGTCAGTAGTCGCCGTCATTAATTCTGGCCTGTCCCTGTCCCCAGAACAAATAAAGTACCAAATCTCTTAACAAACTGCTTCTGTTGTATCGCTATTAATATGGGATACAATTTTTTATACTAATGTACACAAGTATAGAGAAGTACAATTAATTTGGATTGTAAGTAATTTATTCTTTATCAACCTTCATCCATTTGATAACTTTGTCCAGCTGATTAATTCCATAAATCTTAGATGATATCTCAATGAATCCAACATTCATATAGCAGGGTTTTCTTACAAAAAGTGACATAGTCAAGTACCTTGATCAAGGGTACTGCCGCAGAAGTGGGATTTGAACCAAAGCCCTCCCGATTAGAAGGTGACAGCCGTAACTACTCCCTCACCTGCCACCCCGTGAAAGTCACCTGCTTTTCTAGAGTCGAGTCAAAGGACGGATGGACTCAAGAAAACGTCCAAGGCCCCACAAACGGGACGTGAAACATTTTGTTTTACGTTGCGGCCGATTTCCGTTTCTGAAGATTAACGAACAGCGCAAACACAACTCATTAACACCGTCACATACTGCTATCGGTACCATGCAGTCACAGGGTCGCGGAGCATCTGCGTACACCGCACAGAAATCCGTCTTCCTTTACAACCATATGGCCCATGAACCGCCGTTTTCACACAAGTCATTTCATAACGTACTTATCCCTTCTCACATTCAACAGTTGTCAGAGGGGTCGAAATGTTTTTAAATACTTCGTAACACACGTTTCTGATGACAGCAATGTACATTTATTTATTTAATCGGGCAGTTTTGTCCAAAGCGACTTCCAAGGAACTCTATGTAGTGTTACTATCAGCCCACACACCTTATTCACCGCGGTGACTTACACTGCTAGATACACTACTTACAACGGGTCACTCATCTGTACATCAGTGGAACACACACACACACACACACACACACACACACACACACACACACACACTCTCTCTCGCCGTCACTCACACACGATGGGTGAACCTGAACAGCATGTCTTCAGACTGTGGGAGGAAACCAGAGCACCCAAAGACTTGCACCGCTAGATACACTACTTAAAATGGGCCACTCATCCATACATCAGTGGAACACACTCTCTCTGTTACTCACACTCTCTGTCACTCGAACCTGAACAGCATGTCTTTGGACTGTGGGAGGAAACCAGAGCATCCAAAGACTTGCACTGCTAGATACACTACTTAAAATGGGCCACTCATCCATACATCAGTGGAACACACACTCTCTCTCTGTCACTCACTCACACACTATGGGTGAACCTGAACAGCATATCTTTGGGCGACCATGATGTCACGGGAATGTGTCGTTCGAACCCCTGCCAACAAGCACGAGTTCTGACACTGTAATTACTTTGCGTTCGTAACAGTCGCTGCCAACGAGAGGTCAGAGAAGTGTGGCTCATGTTCTCACCTGCGATTTCGAGTGTCCCACCACCCATATTCTCCCATCCGCCCTTTCGGTGCCGAGAGACACGGATCAATAACGTGTCAAAAAGAGCACGGGAGGAAGAGTGCAAATGATATCCCTGCGTGTCAGTTGTGTCTACCCCCCCCCCATCCACCACCACCTCCCCTTCCTGCAATCCTGTATTTGCCCGTCTCTTTCCCAACAAAAAGAAACTGTCAAGTGGAATAGGGGACAGGGTCTTTTTTTCCGTCTCATAAAGATGTTCTGGTCCATGTAAACACATCACGCTGAGAGAAACACAGACACCTCGACAAAATGCACTTGATTGCTTCGCAGCGATGTCTGCAGGTACCCTGCCGGCTGCAGAAGCTGCTAGAAGACCTCAACTCAACAGGGCAGGCAAAGGACGAACCCAGAGGCAGTAAAACCGCAGCACTGGCCCACGTATCTCTGTCCCCAGACCACACGTCACACAGACACGCGCAGGACTTCCCCACGGACGCATTTCGAGCCTCGCGCACTTCTTCGTCTTGCTCGGCCGAGAAACGGCGAAGCGTTCGGTCAACGCGAACAGGCTCCCCCGTCGCAAAGACGCGAAACGCCCGCGTTTCGACACTCCGCTGTCGTTCTCGCTCATGCGGCCGGCAGTCTCTGAACATTCTAGAAGCCCACGCACCACTTACATCTATCCATTTAGCCGATGCCTTTCTCCAAAGCGACTTACAACATTAAGGTTACACTTATTTACCCATTTACACACCTGGGTAATTTTTACTGGAACAATTTAGGCCCTTACTCAAGGGTACTACGGCTGGAGGCGGGGATCGAACCTACAACCTGTCGGTCCAAAGGCAGCAGTTCTAATCGCTACTACCAGCTGTCCCAGCATTCCGGAAGCAGCGGAAGCAAGGGTGTGGGAACACCTTCTGCAAACCTCAGCTTTACCCCCTGCGTAGTGAGCCATTACCCACCCCGGGGCACACGCCGCAGGTGCGCCGAGTGAGCGTATTTACACAAAGCGACACAGGCGTAGCGACGGGGTGAGAGGAGAGGCCAGCCGATAACTGGAGGGATTTGTTCTTTGTCCTTCTTTCAGCGCCGTCGTGACGCACTCAGCCCGCTAACACGGGCCGTTCGCTCGGGGTTCGGCCCAAGGGTCGATACCGAGACGCAACAGCCTCCTTCAGATCACCTTTAATGGTCAATCCTCTTGAAGTAGGAAAGCGGCGAAGTCCGTTTCATCTGCAGCTTTATACCAACAGCTATAAATCTATTGACATTAAATGTTCCTGCTGCGCTTTTCAATGAGAGGCTGGCGGAGCCACTATAAACGGTCTCTCTCGCGTTTTTCTCCTCCATCGCGGCGCACGTATGTTATCGCCATTAGCAAAACTATGGGGGAATGACCGTGAACGGTAACGGGGAGCTTCGAATCATCAACGGGAATAGCAAGATTTTAAGTCGGAACCCATAACAAGGTCATAATGAGGGAAATATTCATAGTGGTAGTATTAATGTATGTCAAGGAATTACACTTAAGAGACATAAAATAAACCACAGATCAAAGTGATTATTTTGAAAAGAGAAATTTGAACATTATTGCTGATGAACCAATCTAGAATATTTCAGCTGAATCTTCATACTACTTTTTCTAGTTTCATTGACGATTTGAATTTTAGAGGGGTCTGGGGTTCACGTCCCACTTGGGGTGCCTTGTGATGGACTGATGTCCCATCCTGGGTGTGTCCCCTCCCCCTCCAGCTCTACGCCCTGTGTTGCCGAGTTAGGCTCCGGCTCCCCACGACCCTGTACGGGACAAGCGGTTCAGACAATGTGTGTGAAACAATCATTTATACGATTATGTAGTTTTCTTTTTCCTCTCTCAAGACGTGTGTCTTCCTCCGTTAAGCCAAATATTTTCTTAAGATTTCACACTGAAGAGGGTGACTATGCTTTTCTGACAGCTCCTGGCTGCGGGTTTAGATGGGTTTCAATCTGGCTCAGTCTGTGTGGAGTTTGCATGTCCCTCCCCCCCCCAAAGGTTTCCTCAATAAGCTCTGGTTTCCTCCCACGATCCAAAGACTTCAGCAGCTCTGAATTGCCTGTAGTGTGTGTGAAAATCTGTGCCATCTCCCCGCAAGAGACCGGGATCCCATGTAGGGTGCACCCCGTCTCAGGCCCTGTGTCTCCAGGATATGCTCCACACCACCACAACCCTGCATTAGATAAGAGCTTATAGACAATGAATGAACAAACAAACGTTCGTCTGTTGGTTTTACCAACATCTACATTGAATTTCTTCACATTACGTGACTGGAGACAAAATCAGGAAACAAAGTCTCTACAGTGATGAAAAACTATAAGTTCTCAAGGAGTCTGACTGCTCAAAAGAAGAGCTGGTTGTTATAAACAGCAGTCTGATAAGTCTAAATACACCATTGCATTTAAATACACATATCTGTACTGTGATGATCCCCCCCCACCACCACCACCACCACCACCACCCACCTGACTGGGTCGCAGGTGATAATGAAAGCACTGAAAACTGCCTGTTTGTTCATGCAGATCCGATGGGCACATGCCAATAAAGTTATACTTGGGTGGCATTAAACCCTCAAGTTCTTTTCCAGTATAAATCAGTGATTTTAATTTGGCTGCTATCACTGAAGACGTCTTGAGCATGAGATAGGAAGACAGGATGAGATAAGAAAGCTATACCTGACACCGAAACTTAACCCTTACACTGCTGAGAATGTCTTTCATCAGTGATGGAAGAAGTGGCCCTGACACAGCGTTCCCAAAGCTGTTCTTTCATTGCATTAAATCGACAGCACAGGGGTAGGCGGGGTACAGAAGTGTGAACATGTTGGTTTCTGAGAATCTCCCTACATGTCACGTGGGCCATATGTGCTGATTTTATACCATCCAAGTCCCATAGCTTATCTGAACCGATTCTTCATTATACTGCCGATTTAGACGTTTTTCCTAACCTGCAGCACCGAAGAAAAAGAAGAAAAAAAAACTGCAAATAAGTTATGATATACTGATCTTCAAGTGCGATACTGAAATAAGAAATAATTTCTTGATTGAGGGAAAAGTTGTCCACAGACATAACTGGAAGTCTGGCACTCGAGCATTACTTTCCCAGGTTTACTCAAAGTTTCTACAAAACCGCCCCGTCCAGAACACGAATACCAACAAGGATCTGTCACTCAGTAGAGCCAACAATGAGCAGCCATCATCGCTGCCTTCACCCCCGTTATTTCTGGGAAGGGCGAGTAACTGAACAGCTTGTGTCCTAACAGTGCGCGTTATTGACAAGCGCTTTGGGCCATCTGGCCGTTTCTTTGTAGCCCCACCAGCCCCCCGTGGACTTTCTTTTGCTCCTCCATGCCAGTCATGTCCATACTGTTATCTTGCCCTCCTTCATAATTTCACTGGCCCTGATGATCTTTGGCTGCCACATGATGCGGTGAATCTCACAAATCAGAAGGGTGATAAGAAAGTGGAAACCCATAAGAAAAGTGGAGGCATGTGTCTTTAGGAGGGGTTCGGGATAAAGAATTTAACTATGACATCACATAGGATGGCCATGGATTGGGAAGGGCGGGATTTTGAAGGATTGCCCATATGTCAGAGAACATTGATACCTAATATATGGTTGAGTGGGACAAACGAGAAGCCAGAGCCACACGGACTCTAGCAGACTGGTAATAATGGACAGAAGGGGGGGGGGGAAGACAAAAATCACGATATTCCAGCTTTAAATCAATTTATACAAAAAGTGAGGAATAATGTCCTTGGTACATGTCATAATGCGAGTAATGATGCTACTCCAGGAACTCATTTCTAATGGGGATGAACATTTGTAGGTGGAGCAGTTCCTAACTTGGGTCACTTGGTTCATTGGGGCAGGTTTCATAACACTGACTGGTAAATATTTCCACATAATTTGTGGAACTGCCCATTCAGCTTACGGGCATCTTTTTGCAATGAGGACAGGTCCACGGCATAAACATTAAGTCAATTAATGGAGGATTTCCATTCGTAAGTTTGCCTCGTTTTCATTTCCGCGCAGTAAATATCGCAACTTCCGCGTGGCTGGTGAGGGGTGACGGGAAAAATGGTCTAACCTTAATAAGATTGGCTGAGTGCACACCTAGAGCCCACCTCTCCCCTCCACGCCTCTGCCCCGTTCTGCCTCGCTGCCCCCGCTGATTTAATGACCACACGGCCGGCGTGGGTTCGAGAGAATAAGTGTGCGAGTGAGAGAGAAGGACGGAGAGAAAAGAGCGGGGAAACGCCGAAGGGAGCAAGAGAGAGACACCAATGTCATAGGGAGATTATAAGGTGAGATGAGTCACTAAACCTGAATCTCTCTCTCAGCCCTGTCCCATCTTCCTGACTTTGGCCAAAGTAGGGGGGTCCGTCGCTGGAGTTGGGATTCGTTCCCATCTCCCCAATACTGCATTTCATTTGGGCCTGTCAGTCATAGCGCCCGTCAGAACTCATGATGTGCATTTCAAATTTTTTTCCCCACCCCCCCAAGCCCCAACTTTTGACAGGACTTCCATGAGATGACACACGAGTGACTTTGGCAGGAGCTCTCAGCCTCTGCCCTACCTGACCATCTCCATTCCAAAGAAGCCCTAACCAGTTTCCGCATATATTACAAAAATATGTACATACGAAATATATCGGATGGCCGGTAGCGTAGTGGTTGCAGCTACTGCTTTTGGATTCAAAGGTCACAGGTTCTATCCCCACCTCTGGCTGTAGTAGCCTTGAACAAGGTACTTTGCCTAAACTGCTCCAGTAAAATTACCCAGTTGTATGAATGGGTACGTAAGTGCAAGTCACTTTGGGGGAAAAACATCAGCTAAATGAATAAATGTAAAATACTCCACACAGAAGTAATTTGGTATGAGATTAATCATGACTGAAGTCTCTGAGTGTGCATTTGATCTTTTATTCCACAGGTTTCGGTGAACCCTCATTGGCAGACAAACTACAATGAGTTACCGAAAACAGAGAAACACATTTGGGGCACAAGTATAACGGTGTTAAGGCCAATGTGCACCCCCACTATTTATGTCATAAGTCCTCTGAGTACAATTGATATTAATACCCCCCCCCCCCCAAAGCTGGCAGGCTATTACATTTGTTATAGAAAGTAAACAGATTCAAGGTCCAGGAGATGCTGTCTGTAGTACCTTTGGGAGGTACTTAATGTGACTGATAATTCTAGCTGTATAAAGATGGACAACTGCAGATAGGTGTATCCAGACGGTTTACTAACAATCTACTTAAAAAGCACCCGGAAACCCCTTAAGCTGGGACATCCAGAGGGGATCCCCTTTGTTTGGGTGGTAGCAGGATACAGGACCCTTTACGTCAGACAGAGTGCAAAATTTCTATCTGAATTGCTGAAGGTCCGGAGCAGCGGTGAAAAGTTAATACTCATTAGCAATGAAAATCAAACGCTGGGTCGCTCTAATCACTATCAATATTCTGATGAATATATGAACAATGATTGGGATATAAAAACCCTGTCATTCACTTCCAGAGTGTGTCCAGGGCTGCCAGCTGATGAATATCCATGAGCCAGAGGGTGCGATGGTGGGATGTGTAACGGCTCCCGTTCCGAAGAGTCCGCCAACTCAGAGCGCAACTCAACAGCCTCAATCATATTTCATCAGTTTTCTCCTCCAATTTTCTTGCAGAATAGAAAAATTTTATATGCAAATGTATAAAGTGTTGCATTCAGCATTAAGGGCACCTATGCTGTTATTTTATTAGACAATACTACTGTAAACACGGCAGTTTTCCACGTATTCCCGCATGTACATCTGTCGTGGCTCATCCCACTCCCATAGCAGAACCCCAGACCACTGTAAAACTGGGTAATTCAGTTCATCACAGCAATTATGCCTTCCATGTGACTATCAAAAATATTATTACATTAATACCATGAAACGTCAACCACCATGTGACCATCTAATCGCTGTAGACGAGTAGAGGACTGCAATCTCTACTCGGGTTTGGAACCCATGACCCAGCTTCACAAACTAAAGCAGCAAGTTATTGTACATTACAAAAGAAAATTTATTATGTAGCATATTATTCAGTACAGGCCAAAATCACGCAGTATCAGCCCGTATTGATCAATATAGCCTGGTATCGGTCAATATTAGTCATTATAGACCAAACCACAGTTGCGGTATTGTACAGGCCATGTCATGACAACACAGAGAACATGGTCTGAGGCACCACGTTACTCATTATATGTCAGCATTGGTCACCGTCAACCAGTACTAGTCTGCATCCATCAGTATATGTTTGGCGTCAGTCACTGTAAGCCAGTATCAGTCAGTACTGGCTAGTACAGGTGGGTATACCAGTCATTATCAATCAGGATCAGTCCATATGGGTTCATATTGTTCAGCATCAGCCGCTGTCGGCCAGTATCATTAAAGGTAATATCCTTTAACACCGGTCAGTGTACAGTGCTGCTTGAAAGTACTGTATGTGAACCCCTTGCGTCCATTAGGTTTACCACCAAGTTGTTATTTAATACATGCCAGTCTTTCTCCTCTGACATAAATAGGTGTGCAATGACCAGTTTCATATGTTGGTTTATAGGGAATCATGTGTGTAGATGAAAAACAGCCGTGCAGGTAGAAAAGTGAAGCCCAAGTTTCATTGACTACACCAAACCGGCAAGTAGAATCAGGTGTGTAAATCAATTACTAATTTTATGTTTGTTTATTTTAATACCTATAGACCATATTCCAACACAGTTCACATTCTTTCAAGCATCACTGTAGATTGTTTGCTAATATTGACCCAAACTGATCATTAACAGTGATTATCAACAAGTGCCAGTGAGTCAGTTGGTTGCCATGACATTAGTACTAGTTAGTATGAAAAAGAGTTTGGAGTAAATAAACGTAGTCATAGACACCTGGTTAAAGACACAACTTTTAACATGAAGGACGTGCAATATTGATCGACAGCACTTAATACTATAGCATTAATTAGTGTGAGTCAGTATCAGTTAGTACCACACAGACAGTATTGGTTAGAATTGGTCACACCTGGTGTGTGGGTGTGTCCCAGTATTGCAGGAAGCAAATTCATCATGCAGTATGTAAAACTCCTGTTATTTGTCATTATATATATTATTATTGCTTGTTGGGTTCCTTCTCCGCCAGCCCGCCAAGGTTCCCGACGCGTAGTTAGTTACGCACCTGCTCAGCGGCAGCGTTACTGCGAGTTGCTGTCGGTCCCCGTCAGCGGCCCCAGGTCCGAAGGAGTCTACGCTCCCTATGAATGAATGGGCACGCGGAGCGCTTCGCAGCAGGCGCGCGCGCTACCTGAGCCGGCGCGGGACATCTGACACCGTGCGCGCGTCCACCTGTCCGCGAACGGGCTCCGTTACCCGGAAAAAGCCCACGGCTAAGTTAATGTGAACCGTGTCATACTGCGCGTGCGGTCTGACAGCTCGAACCTCGAACCACCCCCCCCGGTATCACTTCAGGATGAAACACACGTGATAAGTGCGGGGAGAAGCAGGACACGTGAGACCGCGCTGAGCTGCAGCTAGTAGGTTCACTGGGGGGTGGGGGAGTAGAAACACACACAGCACTGGTAAACATCGCAAGCAGCGCACGTTTTTCACACCTCCTCGCGAGCGACAGGAGGCGCGCTCTCCCCAGTCCCCGATCGCATCCCGACACCCCGCTGCGGACCCACAGGTAGCCGGAGCCCATATATACACCCCCCCCCCCCCCCCCCCCCCCCCCCCCAAAAGCCGGACTCGCTGCTCCTCGTCCGTCACCCGGAACCTGATCAACAATAGTGGTGATCAATGAACCAGCGCGCGCTCTTACCTCCCCGCGCGTGTGCCGTGGCTCTGCGCGTCTGCAGCTTTGCCGATGGTCCAGCAGCAGCAGCAGCTCTCGCGCAGTCAGTGTGAACAGAGAGGCGCTCCTTTTGGCACCCCCCTCCCTCTCTCACTCTCTCTCTCCCTCCCTCTCTACCCCCCCTCATCCACTGCGAATGAACAGTCACTTACCCCCCTCCAGCCCACTCACACGGACTGGACCCACACACTCCGCGTCTCCAGCTGCGCACCAGTGTGCTGTTCGTACGCGACCCCCCACGCACGTGCTCTCGCTGGGCTCCCTTCTTCCCACTCACACCACGGGCAGTGCGGACAGGAGGGTCAACCTGGCTTGGCAAGAAGGCTTACAAGGACAACATTTTTTCTCCCTTCTTGCTCCCGGTCGAAGGCGGTAACTTGAGGATGCAAACGAGGTAACACAGGGTACCACAGAAACAAGCGGCGATCCTGAAATTACACACCGTCCCGATGGTTTCACTCCGCTGCGCGAGCTCAACATGCGAGTCGGTGAGCAGCGCTCATCACTACAGTAGGGTAGAGTAGAGTACTACTCCCTACTGTCCTCTTCCTTTGTACTGGGCATCATCCCTCAGTAAATCGGAACGGCTTTTTAAACACTTGTCCAGGTTCAAACACCGTCGCCCCCCCCGCGATACAGAGTAATGAAAACTAATTGGTGGACTTTGCATGTGTCTCGCGCTCATCCCGCCTCATTCAGCAGTTGGACGGGTCTCGCCTGCCCCCTATCGGGGAGTAAGTGTAAAACAAGGGGATGAATGAACCCGAGTTGTACTCCTCTTCTTCCTACTATTATTATCACATTTTTTTTTTTATTTATCCGACACTTTTCTCCAAAGTGACTTCCAAGGAGCTCTATGTAGTGTTCAGCCCACACACCTTATTCACCGCGGTGACTTACACTGCTAGATACACCACTTTACAAAGGGTCACTCATCCATACATCAGTGGAACTCACACACACACACACACACACACACACACACACACACACACACACACACACACACACACTATGGGGGAACCTGGACAGCATGTCTTTGGGCTGTGGGAGGAAACCAGAGCACCCGAAGGAAACCCACACAGAGAGGACATGCAAACTCCACACAGACTGAGCAAGGACTGAACCCATCTCCTTTCACACCACCCAGGAACTGTGAGACAGGAGTGCTATTTACTGTGCCACCATACCAACCCAAATAATGTAACATTATTAATATTATTATTATTTCTATTAGTAGTAGTAGTGTTCATATCAATAATAATATAAGAACTGTGATTATCATTACTTTGAAATGCAGGAAGAGATGGAACCGTAGAACTACAGGGGACCGGTGTTGTTGCTGTTTGTGGAGGGAATTCCTTGTTTGATCGCAGTGATTTTGCTGCACTCTTAATTCTATAACCATGATAAAAGTGCTTCAGTCTCCCTTGCACCACCTCACACCTGGTCACTTCCAGACCACACACACTCACTTGCTTGTTGCTACTGCTGCAGCTTACTACTACTATTAGAAAAAAAAAAAAAAAATGGTAATAATGATAACATAATAATTAGCCAACATGTACATCAAACACAGCTTGCAGCATCTTTTACTGTACCTTTTTCAAAGTCACTTAAAATTGTTGAATTATACCCATTCAAATGGACACTTTTTAGCAAAGTAATTAAAAGTACTAAACTACCTACAATAACTTGTGAGTTTACACAGAAAGGCCCTGTTTTTGGAGCAATTTTACAGTAAGGACCTGGTTCAAGCAGGATGTGGGATTCAGTCCTGGACCCTTCAGTTCCAAAAGGCAGCAGCTTCAACCATTACGCCACCTGCTGGCCAGTAGGTTGTCTACTCCTTTCCCAAGTGACAGAGCAGGCTGCCCTTGACAAAGTGTGCTGCAGCTGGAGAGTGATTCGATCCAACAGCCCTTCAGATCACACAGCCGCAGTCATGATCCTCACAGGGAACTTTAACCGAGGTAATTCAGTGTGTGTATCCTGCTCAAGGGGACTGCAGCAGTAGCAGCAAGTAGGCTTTGAACCAGCATCCTTCATGTTAAAAGTCTGTATCTTTAACCGCGGTACAAGGTGCGTGAATTTATTTCGGCGTTCACGAAAGCAGGGACGACTGTGCGTGAAGGTATTCTGTCGGAACATAATGGGGAAAGGGTTTCTGCACCGCGGGACGTACCGGATCATATTAGCGGTGTGCTGTACCACCAGGAGCAGAGCAATCTTCAGGCCCAGCGATTTGCACCAGATGGCTGCTATTTCATTACACTGACCTTGGATAAAAGCACTTTCCAGAATCGCAGCCTAGGAATAAAGCGGCGCAGTGAAACGACACAGTCTGGTCACACTGACTCCGGGATGAGTTTATTTGCTTTTGCACAAATTTCCACGCTCATCACATTTACATTTATTCATTTATAAGACACTTTTGTCCAAAGCGACTTCCAATGAACTCTATGTAGTACCAGCCCACACACCTTATTCACCGTGGTGACTTACACTACTTACTTAGTGGAACACACACTTTCTCTGTCACTCACACACTACAGGTGAACCTGAACAGTGTGCGCGCGCGCGCGTGTGTGTGCGCGTGTGTGTGTGTCCTACTAAACACAACACACAATGCACTGTATGTATATTGGGAAAAATTCACTTGGAAACTGTAACTTTTATCATAAAAATTAAACACTGAACTCATTGCTGTATAAAGAGTGATGTGATTTCTTACAATAATTTCTCTAATAAAGCAGGAAAAGGTGAGAGACACGGTCAAGTGCCCCTTGTTATTACTCTAGAGAAAAGAATATTTAAAAAAAAAAACACTAGAGCTAAATGTGGAAAATTTTTGCCTTTTATTAATGTACAGAAATACAAGAGCTGTAATTTGAAGAGAAACCCAAACAATATAGGAAATCACATTATTTTGTCAAAAATGACTTGGGTTCCAATGAAAATATCAGCTGTAATAATAATAATAATAATAATAATAACAACAACAGAGTTAGATAGCAATGCCATATTTCATTAACTACAGAAAGTATATTCCTCCTTATATCTAATCTGTGCATGCAGAAAACTGTTTTCCAGAACTGCTTAAAATATATTTTTTTTGTCAAATTACATAGCAATTTCAGTCAGTAATAAATAATTTAAAAGTCCAAATTTTAGTTGAATATTATTGTTTAATATGTGCTGTTCAGTTAATTAAATTAATATCTGCAAATTTCAGCTGTCTTTAAAAAATACATAACTTTTACCCCAAAAGCAATGCTTTACTGACATCTAGTGCTACAGGAATTGCTACTACAATAAAACTGCAAAAATTAAAATACAGGTAGGGGAAGAGAAATATTTTGCAAACATGCTAACTTTTTTTTTTTTTTTAAATAAAAGAAGAAAAATCTCAGCAGTAAAGTTCAAAGTAACAAATAAAATAGAAAAACCAGCAACTAAAAGATTCATCTACACACCAACTAATTTGAGTGTGATGAAAAACCAAAGAACAGACATTTACATTCACAGCAATAAATGTTATTTTAACTAATGACATTTTGTTCTCTGCAGAACAACAAACATTCACGACACACACAGTTTTTTTTTTTTTTTAAACTTCATTGTGCAGCACAATTTCTAAAATTCAAAATTTTCAAAAATCTTCTCTCGGCAGTAAACGGCAAGCATTCATCTCTCCGTCTCTTTGTGCCAATAAGTCCTTGTTAACCCACTCAGGGCAAAATTAATTTTAGTCCAGTGGTATCGAACTGCAGAAAATTATCTATAAATATTCCTACAGGTTTTTATCTAATTAATTCCAGCTAATGCTAATTTGCAGAGTCTGCCTGGAGAGGGTCAAAGCACTTTTTCCCCTTTTAGGAAATTCTTACATTTATTTATTTAACAGACACTTTTCTCCAAAGTGACTTCCACTGCTAGATACACTACTTACACTGGGTCACTCATCCATACATCAGCGGAACACACACACACTCTCTGTCACTCACACACTACGGGCAAAGCTGAACAGCATGTCTGTTGAGTGTGGGAGGAAACCAGAGCATCCGGAGGAAACCCACACAGACACGGGGAGAACATGCAAACTCCACACAGACTGAGTGGAGATTTAACCCGCATCCCCTCATACCACCCAGGCGCTGTGAGACGGCAGTGCTACCCTATGCTCTACACCCACTGTTTAATTTAGCTGCTTCTTTTCTCTAAATCACTTCACAACGTTGAACTACCTACAGTCATTTACTCATTTATGGAGCTGAATCATTTTTACCGGAGCTATTCAAGGTAAGTACCTTGCTCAATGTACTACGGCAGGAGAGGGGATTCAAACCAGCAACCTCTCATCACTACGAGCACATTCTGCCCCATCCATTTTCAAAACCGACTACCACCAGCCCTGTGCACACACACACTAATGGAGATCCCAGCCATCAGGTCCACAAAAGAGCAGGACATCCGTTTGCATCGCTGATCCCCATGGAGGAAACTGTTCAGATACGTGAGGCATCAAGGAGAATCGCGCTCGGATGCAGCTGCAGGTGACGAACTGCGTGGGCAACCCTTACAGGAACAAAGACCGTGGCGTGAATGAGGGCTCATCCTCTTGAGGAAGGGACAGTGCCGTTGTGCCTCATGTGTGAAAACAGGTTCCGAACACCTAAAACCACATCTCCGGAGTCGCACGAAAGGCACTTCCATCAGGAAAAGGAACTCCTGCTGTGACCAAAGCAGTAAAGGTGTTTATGACTTCAAAGTCCATCTGGCAGTCCACTCAAGTTCGGCTGCACCGTGTGTGGGAGAAGCTTTTAGTCGTGCAGAATCTATAAAACCGCACCGGTGGAGTCGTGCGGGCGAAACCCCTTTGGATTCTGGAGGGTGGAAAGTGTTCTGCTCATTCATGTGGCCTTCAAGATCAGCAAAGAGCCCGCAGTGGGGCGAAACGGTTCATGGGGACCTTGCGTGGGGAAAGGTCTCGGCCCGAACCTCGAGGAGCGCCGGAGCTTCCGCCGAGAGGACGGTCCTTAGTGCGGCAAGAGCTTCGCTTCCCGATACCGTGGTATTCGGCAGCAGGGTCATCCGAGGGGGAGCTCACGCGAGTGCACTCGGTGAGGAAAGGAGCCGATCCGCCGAAATGCTCCGAAAGCCCACGAGAAGCTGCAGGGTGGGGAGAAACCTTACGTCCGTCCACAGTGCGGGAAGGACATCCGGTTCCAGACGGCCCCGCTCGTTCCGGCGACTCCCGAAAGAAACGAGAGAAAATGTCTCATAGACATTAAATGAACAGATCATCAGTGCAACTCGATGTAGCAAAGAGGCAAGTCTGCGGCCCAAGACGAGAACTTGCAGGGCGCCTTAAATATGTATGTATGTGATGTAATGTATGCATGTAAATGTAAATATGCTGCTAAAAAGGAGGCCTAATTAACAGCGAATGTTCAGTGCGGGCGACTCTCAGGATCGCTCTCAATGAGACCGAGCAGCAATTTACGGAATTCAGGAGGTTTCAAAGTGGTCCGGTTCAAGGGGCTCCGCGGGAACCTGCGAACGGTTTCCATCAGCATGTTTCAGGTACCGACTTTAAAGGCACGACTCCATCAAAGGCAACGTGGCCCCACATCCTCACATCCTCCGCCAGTGACGGCGGAGACGCTGCCGTAGCATCAGCACGGAAAGTGCAGAGGAGGCAAGAGGAAGGCGAGAGTTTTGACCTCAACGGGGAATTATTCATAAGCACAGGGGAAAATTTCCAAAGAATTGTTAAATTACATTTAATTACATTGAAATTATATTTTCCGAGCAGAAAAGATTTAATTCCGCTGCGGAGGAATGCAGCTTTCCAGCTTTGTCCGCCTTCGATAAAGCCAGTATTAAGAACACTAATGACAAGGTTCCAAAAACGCAGTCATTAGTGGGAAAAATTATTAGAAGAACCTCAAGTTTTCCCTCCTTCTGCTCGAGGCAGTTAAGTCTCAGCAAGAAAATTATGAGAACCTGTTCAACGAGACAGCAGTAAGAGCTAAAATGCAAAATTTCAATAGTGCAAAAATTAAATGAAAAATAATTAGATTGCTATGCCACTCCACACAAGCCTTTACAGCTCCTCACACATTGCACTCACACTTCATAAATATATATATATATTAATATACAGAACCAGATCTATCTGTACACCCCAGCAAGAGCACTGTGCTTCCCCCTTTCTGGCTCTTTGTTGAGCCCACCCACAGGGGATCCAAAATCTGAAATAAATTAGTTCTCAGTGTTGGTCCCGATGTGGTGAAGCGAAGTCACTTTGACCCTCAGAACTACTGAATCCTTCCCAGCGGGGTCCCAAACCCATCTCTTTCAAACTCATTTCCCCTGAGCTCCTGACAGCTCAACTCCTGTCCCCCCAATATTGTACAAAACCAACCCCGAACAAAAATAAACTAACAATGAATTTTTTTTTTTTTTTTTTTTTAAATTCAAGCCACAATGCCAGGACTCTTCCCGAAACTTAAACGAGCACCGCTTAGGTTTCAAACCCACATCCTTCACCGCCGCCTTGCCTGCTGCCCCATTAATAAAGAACAATCAGGATTTACACCTGAGACGAGCTCAGACACAAACAGACTTACCTTCCTGCCACTCAAAATCGCAGGCTTTGCTCTGCCTGAGTAAAACATGGTAATGAGGGGGTTGCCTGAGTCTAATTATATCAGGATCTCATGTGACAGGGAAGGGGTAAATATTACATTGTTCATGCTATTTAACTTCTACATCACTTAACCACTATTCTGCAATAACGAATTCATATGCTCAGGGACTATTTCTAGCAATTTCCTCAAGATCTCCCGAGCACCACTCACACGATGCCGGCAGCCCTGCCATTCACCTTCTGGTGCACCTCCCATCTTAAGGGTGGCAATTATGTTAAATTGCCCATCTAATAGCTTACAGGACTAATTGGAACATTCAGCAAACTGTGACAGTCACAGGAAATGTAAGCGCTAATTAACAGAACTTATATCGGCGGAGGGGGCGAGGGGTAAAGGCATAGTGCCCCGTTCAAGGTGAGACAGTGTTTTTGTTTTTTGTGTTAAATATACCCAGTTTTCTTTCACGCCATGAAGGGAGGATGCCAGCTTGGGGTTCGAAAAAGCATCCCTCTTTTGGTTCACGTGTAGTGAGGACACATCAGCGGTGCCTGGATCTCCCGCCCTCTTTCTGGTTCCTATGACTGTCCCGAGTGACGCGAATGTTACAGAGACCAACAGGTTGTGCTTCCAACAGGAACAGGGATCATACTATAAAGGCCCCTGCTATATGTGACATTACACACATTTATATGTTGCTGATGCTTTTCTCCCAAGCAACTTATAACATTAAGCCACTTGTAATCATTTACCCATCTGGGTAATTTTACTGGAGCAATTTAGGGTAAGTACCTTGACCCCACTATGTAATTGATGGGTTAATATTTGTCAGTGGGAGGGGTGCGGTGGCGCAGTGGGTTGGACCACAGTCCTGCTCTCCGGTGGGTCTGGGGTTCGAGTCCCGCTTGGGGTGTCTTGCGATGGACTGGCGTCCTGTCCTGGGTGTGTCCCCACTCCCTCCGGCCTTACGCCCTGTGTTGCCGGGTTAGGCCCCGCGACCCTGTATGGGACAAGCGGTTCTGTGTGTGTGTGTGTGTGTGTGTGTGTGTGTTTGTCAGTGAGTAGTCTCTGCTGGGGGGGGTGTGGTGGTGCAGTGGCACAGTGGGTTGGACTGGGTCCTCTTCTCCAGTGGGTCTGGGGTTCAAGTCCTGCTGGGGGTGCCTTGCGATGGACTGATGTCCCATCCTGGGTGTGTCCCCTCCCCCTTCAGCTGTATGCCCTGTGTTCCTGACCTAGGCTCTGGCTCCGTGCGACTCCAAATAGGACAAGCGATTCAGACTCTGTGTGTGTGTGTGTGTGTGGTCTCTGCCAGTACTGACTGCTGTCAAATACCACCAGTGTTGAAATCAGACATTTACATTTATTTATTTAGCAGACCTCCAATAAACTCTATGTAGTGTTACCAGCCCACACACCTTATTCACCGCGGTGACTTACACTGTTGGATACACTGTTTACACCGGGTCACTCATCCAATAACAAACTGACATTTATATGACACAACTTATGATGTTTAGGTACCAACCCTTTTATACAGCTGGATAATTTTATGAGAGCAAAGTAAGGTAAATATGTTACTCAAGGGTACTACGTATGGAGCTGTGATTCAAACCTGTGATTTTGGGCTCTAGAGGCAGTTGCTCTACCCACTACACTAATAGTTTCCCTACACGCATATTGTTACTTTAGAGTTATGTTTCTGCCATTTAATGAAAGTGTTTCGCTATTTAAGTGTGTGTTGCTTCCTGGACTGATGTCAAGATTATTAACATGCACCACTGCTTATATGCTTCAGTGGTTCGTTTGATAGGTTTAAAAGCACATGTGCTTAAGAGCAGATGAGTTTGCGTTAGCGTTCATAACAGCTAAAGAGGCCGAGCGCTTTGCATCAGGCTCGCTGACACGTGTGCTGCCGTGCACACACATCTCCATTGCATTTCCTGTGATCTTAAGTGTATTAATTGTACTGTTTTAAAAAAAAGGAGAGATTCATTTTGCTGAGAATATTAAAATATGTTAATTTTTTTATTATAAATGTTATTATCCCCCCAATTATTTCCGTGTAGTTGTGTGTGCTTGAATAACTCAAGGGTCTACGTTATCATTTAGTTTTTTTTTTTTTTTGTAAAGCCTTGTCTGGTGCCAGTTTCCTGCCCATGTGGCTGCCTCTGCCCACAGACGAACATCCGCGATGCCCATAAAATCTTGAAATACTTCAACGATTTCACATTTTCAAAGATTTTAAGAATTAGAGCGCAGCGATTACCACAGGTTCCCTGGCGTGTTTTGCACATTTCAGGAGGATTGCTAAAAAAAAAAAAAAATGCTTCATTGGGCATAGTTTTCGGAGAAAGCAGGGATTTAAGAATTCACTTACTATGGTGATGCAGTAGCTACCACTCGTGTTCAGTCTGCACTCCGTTTTTTTTCCCCTTGTCCAAATACAGGTTTCAAGTGAATTGATTAAATTTTCTTTAATGTGCAAGCGAGCGTTGAACCGCTGTTTTATGAATGGGAACAAAATTGTAATCTACCATAGTAAGCTATTTTAGAGAAAAGTATTTGCTAAAAAATCAAGTTAATTTTCCACGTTATGCTTAGAGACATAAAGCAGCATTCTTTTCAGCAAAGTTTAATTTTTTCTCTCACAGTATTCACATTAAAAAAAAATTCTAGACATGCTAAATTAACTATAAAATTGCTACAGTATTTTCAATACTATTTAACAAAGTTTAAAAGGTATGCTTATTAAAACTGCCCATTTCTTTTTGTTATATATAATTTTATTACAATAGATAGACTAATGCATGCTTGTAATATACTGAGTGCTCTGTTAATTATTGCCGATGTGCAGTATATATTTGCAATGTTTACCATAATTTACTTAATCAGAAACATGAAACTTTTTTTGGCAGGAGTGAAAAGAGAAACTGGGTGAACCTTATCAACGTTCACTCCCAAAATCCTGCTATATTTGAGTACAGAACGCATTCAGTAAGATGTGCCTTGACCTAAATCATCCGAATATTACATAAATGAGCGCATTACCACCCAACACACATTTTGATTAGTTTGTCACAATCAGTACATTGAACAATGTCCTTGATGGTGGTAAAACAATTGAAATATCTGTCGGCGTATCTCCGAGGACATGTTTGTTCGGCTTTGTTTTTGTAGAGTAGAGAATCGCGGAATTGGAAAATGAGTGCAAGCAGAGGGAACACCGACAGCATTTATTGAGGAAAGATGCAAACCGTGGCATTTATTCATTTATACTAATCCTTCTCTTCTGTGCATTTGTGTCACAGTAAGAATTCGTTCATTTTCTTTTGAGGAAGAAGTTATCAACTGCTGAAATATTCAACAGAATAAAAATTGTGGTGATCCTTTATGCATTTCATTTTTAATCTCGTTCTCTGCTCTCTAGGAGTATAATGGTGGTCTTGCCTACATGTCCACAATATGGGGGGGTTAACATCCTTTCCTCTTAGCATAACACTCCTTTTGTTCTTTATTAAAAGAAACCCCTCAAGGAATGTAAAACTTATCTGTTACCCTACCCAATATTATACCTGGATAAGCGTTACATAAGTGTAACCATGACTAAATTATAATTACACTCTGAAAATTCAGTTAAGTATTTCAACATTCTGAGTGAATTGTCTTAAATTGCAGATTGTAGGTATTATGCTGTTAATGTGTTTTTTTTTTTCTCCCCCCCAGTTACTTTAAAATCCAGTCAATTGCGGCTGTAAAGTGAATCATACAATTTTTCTCGAAAGCAGTAAAAGTCACTGCTTGTTGGGAATTCTCTGATGAATGACTGAGTTGCAGAGGGGTTCATACATTTTGCAAATTTATGTTTGGCAAAAATATGCAATTTCTGATATTTTCAAAGAAGGAAAAGAGGGCAGATACAATACTACTAGCAAAGTATTTTTAAAGAATGCATAAACCTGGGTTTTTTTTCAAAGGCCCACAGCACTCAACTGCACATGCTTTATTTTGCATGTTATTTCAAGAGAATTTAATGCTAGCTATTAATCAAAATAAGTAGATTGGGATCTGTGCACATGAATGATTGCATGGCTTATTAATATGACTGGAATTTAAACTGAGTCAAGACAGTATGTGTACTACAAGGAATACTGCTATTTGTAGAGAATTTAAGTTACTGAAAAGAACTTCATATTTTCTCATTAGAAAAGCTGGGTAAATACCCTTAGGAAGGTCCCTGTAGCAGCGATGTGTTTCTCTGGGAAGTCCAGATCAGGAACACTGCACAGGTTGTGAGGCCAGTCCTTCCGGAACAATAAAGAGATGCCGGGGAGCCTACAGACTGGCTATGGGTGAGAGCGTTTTCAACAACAGGCCACAGAACTGCCCCCTGGGTAGAGGCCTGTCTGACTGCAAACAACAAACAAGGGTCACTTCTGCTTCCATTCGGAACACGAGCATCTGACCGTGGTATTTAAACCGTGTCCTTTCGAAACTTTCTTATCCTCGATTGTGGATAGAACACTTTAGATTGCATGCGTTGTAAATGTAATTTTTTCCTAAGTTTAAATCTTAGACCATCTGCTCTTAGAACTTTGGGAGAGGATTGCTTTAGAAGCTTTTTTTTTTGGCGGGGGGGGTCTTTTACAAAAAAGGGGTCAAAACCCACTGCCCTCTGCCTAAATCCTGCCCATGTGGTTGACTCCACGTTATTTTTACCTTGGTGTCAAAGTGCCATGAATATTCCTCTTCCCAACTCAACTATCTTGCTCTCCGTATCACGTGCTCACCTCTACCTCACTATCACACCCGCGCAAAGTAGCCCCTGCTTCTATACCATTATAAATTCTAGACACAGAGCAGATCTTTTCTTCAAGGCTCCATTTCTTTTCATCACGTTTCACCGGTCAAGAGTGATTCGCACGGCAGGGACGGCGAGGTAGAATGAGCGAAAATGACTGCAACGCAGACCAATTACGTGACACCCTGTTCCGAGTTGGCCCCGATAATGACAACTTTTAGAATCTGCTCTTTGCAGATTACCTACCTTCCCCTGAGAAGGTCTAGATGACCAGATCAACAAAACTGACCATCTTAGAAAGCGGTAAAGTGGGTTCACAACAGGAACCGAGTCTGTGGGTGTTTATACGAACTCCCTTCTCCTTCCCTAGGTGAAGAATGAAATAAATGGCTAATTGTTAAAATTTTAAACAAATTACAACTTGCGATCCTAATGATGATTTTGGAGTTGGTGGAACCCTACGGTGCCATTATCTCCCATCGTCAGAGCTGATTGAAGGCAATCTGAGATGTTCATTTACAGCACTGTAATGAGGCTGATTCAGTCCCATGCTGACTTGGAATCGAGCTCTTATTTCCAAGGGCTCCACGAGCCCTCGCAAGGTGACGCGCCGCGAAGACAGATGAAGAAAAGGAGAAAGAGGAGAGATTTGCTGCACCGCTCTGGAAAGCCAGTTAAATTGTTATTTAGGTATGAATGTACTTTCCCAAAAGGGCTTAAGCCAGTTACTCCGGCAACCATCCGAGCAGGAGAGTTTACTAGCAGCTTTGCGAACTGTCTCACCTGCGTCTCTCGCAGAGGGATTCCATCTCTCCGCACGTGGTGAAATGGAAAAGGCTGTGAGACCGGAGCCAAAAAGTCAATATTGCAATTGAGAGCGAGTGAGCTCGCCACAAGGTCACCAAGGGTAGACACGTTAGCCATACATAGCACGGTAATCAGCATAAATTACCCCCCCCACCCCTCCTTTGTGCCCTATCTGAAGTGTACTCAAGACAACAGTGTTGCCATCGGTAAAACAATGGTGACATTTATTGGTTCGGGAATGAATGACGACAGCCACGTTACATTTTCATGAGCTTCTTTTTTACTGCTAATAAAAGCTGCCCTGACTGACTCACCATCTGGGCCCGTGTCTCATCCCTCATGTTCAAACTCAGGTCTTCTCTCTCTGACCTTTTAATAGCCTCTCTTATCCGAATCGGAAAATCGGATTGAAAGTTATGCAGCTTTCATTTCTACACACGTGGCACTCGTTCACTATTTTCACTGTGCACTTAGACTTAATATATTGCTCGTCGTTAACATTTATTGTAATTGTACCAAACTGGGTTATATAAATGAATGTCAGCTGATTATGACATATGGATATTCATGAAGCACTAGGACTATCCACTGGGAAGAAAAAAAAATCGCATTTCAGAGGAAAGGAGGGAAAGGGATCTTGCACTGAATGCTAATAAACAAAGGCAAAGACACTTTCCCCCCATCTCTTTGTGGGAGCACAGAAAGGAAAGAGCACAGTGTGAGAAAGAAAAAGACGGGCAAAAAAGACAGTGGGGACCCATAGCACGATCTAAGGAATAGATGAAGTCAACCGCAGCAGGAAATGTCTCTTGAGGACTGCCGAGAGGAGGAGGTACAGAGAGCGAGAAGGAGGCCAGAGGGAGGTGAATGGACTCATCCCGAAGTGCGTCCAGCATGGTACTGTACCCAGCGTCTGACCTTCACAAACTCACAGCACAAAGTGAAGTTTTTAAGGGAAATCAAAGACATCTCATTGCTCTGTCTGGACTGCACTCAACAATGAATTTAGATGTCCAGAAAACTTTTAAGGACTTATCAAACTGTATTCGATAGGCTTTTTTCCTCCATATTCCAAGAGTATGGTAACACTGGTGAGAAAACTGTATTGGGCTGCCGTGCAGTAACATTTACAGCAGATATAGTGTATTATTCAAAGCTGATGGCAGGTTCCTTCCCTTGGCAGTGCCAAATTCCTCACTTAATTGTGATAAATACCAGCACCTTCTCGAGTCCTTCTGAAGGTTCACAAAGCATGTCGAACCCAGTTTCTTTCCAATAATAAAGATAAATTATCAGTAATTTGTATGAAACAATTTGCTGAAGTGATCCAAAGGCCTTTTGTGAAAGAAATGGTTTCCTCTAACTACTGGGTCTGCAACACCTAATCAACTATCTTTTAATGAAGTCTCGTTGTCAGTGAGAGGATTGGAAATCATAGATGTAAATAATCTGGGAACATTTATGGAACTGGTAAGGCTGTTAATTATTCTCCTTTGCTTGTCCTCTCTTGATCGGTTATGTAATTCTTTCTGTGTTATGGAGCTATAGATCCTCTGCCCGACGAGACTCACAGGGTAATAGGGAAGGACACTGCTTGAATTGCACCACCTGTGACTGGACAGGTGAACCACTGAGTGTACCTGGTTACAGGTGGTGACCATAGCAACAGTGCTGGGAATGAGAAGTATAAATCTTTACAAAGCAGTAATGATGTTCTTACTGAATATCACATTTATTAAGCAGATGCTTTTCTCCAATGAACTCTATGTAGCATTATCAGCCCACACACCTTATTCACCACAGTGACTTACATTGCTAGATACATTACTTACACTGGGTTACTCATCCACACATCAGTAGAACACACACACACACACACACACACACACACACACTATGAGTGAACCTGAACAGCATGCCTTTGGAGTGTGGGAGGAAACCAGAGCACACCTGTGGAGAACATGCAAACTCCACACAGATTGAGTAGGGATCAAACCCACATCCTCTCGCACCACCCAGGTGCTGTGAGACAGCAGCGCTACTTCCCGTGCCGCCTGTTAGAACACTGCTTTTCTTTGTATTATAATCAGACTGTGGTTTCTAGAACTGAGTGTCACCAATTTCTTTAACGGTCTAGCAGGATGGTGAGCGCTGATTATGTACAATGAAAAGGCTCCTTGGTCGCATCCCACAGCCATCAGTGCAGCAGAACCCCTGAGCAATGCTCTTACCCTGAAGTGCTGCTGTTAAAATGTATAAAAGAGCAAATGAGGGGAAAGCTGCTTTTTTATTTATTGATAATAAACAAAGTAAACGCCGAGCGCAGTATTTATTCGTACTTGTGTGAGGTGAATATGCAGATTTCTGAATTTGGAAAAGCAAAAACTAAGCTCCAAAGCCGCTTTGTAGGAAGGCAATCAAAATTGGGTTCTCTGTTTGTGAAAACATCAAAAGTGAATGCCTTCAATGTCAAAGTAAGCCAAAATCTGTTCAATGTACTTTTTTGGGACTGGCTATAAAAAAATGTATTATTGTTTGAGTTTGGACATCTTCTCTCAGGATGTACAGACGTTTTGAAGAAAGACTGAAGCATCCACTACACAAATAGTGAAAATGATTACAGTGTCAGGGTTGACCTTTCCCAGGAAGCATCGCTCTCAGTACATGGAACAACTAATTAGAAAACAGATTTTTTTTGAGTGATTAAGAGCACTTGACTATGTTCACTGTTGTGTGATTAACCGCAATGAAAAGTCTAACAGTTTCACGGTAAATTGTTTAAAGACAAACTCTATCGTATACCTATGTACATTTACATTTTACATGTATTCGTTTATCAGACACTTTTCTCCAAATCGAACGTCTCATAGAAAATATGTGTTCCTTACATTAGCAGGAAGAGACACTTAGATGCAGTCGTGTGATTCTTAAGTGCAGTTAATTTGTTTCTTTCCACCTTGTGAACCAATGTTCATCACGCGAGTAGCTGCATAAAACTTTATCCAAATATCCACGATTCCAAATCACCTTCCTAGTAATTTTTTTTGGCGATACATAGAAACATTTACGTTACATTACAGGTGTAGCTGTATAAAGGTTTATCTGGGCATCATCTTACAGTTAGGGTGCATTTACACCATCCGTGAACTTAAGAGATGATGGGCAAAGTGAGTCTGGAAGAGGTGAGTTTTAAGACCCTTTTTAAATGCGGACAGGGATTCAGCAGTTCTGAGTGAGAGGGGGAGGTCGTTCCACCACAACGGAGCCTGAACCGAAAACCTTCGTGCTTTACCTTTCGTTGTGGGACCAGCAGGTGGGCAGATGTGGAGGAGTGTAGCAGTCTGGTCGGGATGCAGCGGATCATCAAGTCTTGTAGATATCTGGAGCAGTTGTACTGATGCGTTTGTAGGTCATAACCAGGGTCTTAAGTTCGATCTGGGCAGCTATACGTTCGTAGCGACTAAGCAATATCAGATATACAAATAGTTATATAAAACTCAAAACCAGATGATTACACAGGTTTATTCCCTCTCTACTTTGTGTGAGTCTGTGTGTTTTCACATGCATGCAGTTAGACTCATGAAGGAATGCGTTTCACCCAGCATGTGTTGAGTTGGAGGGTAGCAGTGGACCCCAGTTGCCGTTGGTCATTCCTATAATTACATAGTGACGGTGATTCGATTTGCAGAAAGGAAATCCTACGTACCCTGTGTGATGGGGTCTCACCTGCATCATTAGAAGAGGAGATTGCATTGGTCCACAAGGAGAGAAACAATCTCTTTGACAATAACTCTAGAAGAAACATATAAATGTGCTGCATATTACTGTTGCAGCCCTGGGTCCGCCTTTTCATCAGTTATCACCCCCACCGTAGGAGTGACAATTAATCCTTTGTCAATAAATTATGCATGTTACATATTGCTGCTAGCATTAGTAATGATACTGATAGCAACAGAATTCATTTTGTTTTATTATTCATCTTCTTGGAACATTATTAAGTTCGCTGGTCTGATTTTCTCATTGATACTAAAATCTAATATTCAAATGTTAAATTCCATCCTTATGACACATCCGTAGGTCTGTCAAATTTATAACATTTCCGGAAAATCCATAAAACATGAGAGAACCTATTATGCGGGCGGACAAAACGCTGCAACTTATCTGCCAAATATGTTATTTTTTTTTGACCGCTGGAACCGAGACAAACACAAATATAACAGCGCAGCGGAGAAATGTGAGCCCCCGTCCAGGCCGTTAATAATATTCATGCAACGGTGCTGGAAGGTTACGGCTGGAGGACACGAAGGGGCAATATTACAAAATATTATATCGACTTTATCTGCTCCCATAACTCCTTACTTCTTGTTGCCTGGCGGTCGTAGCTAAAGCATATCACATCTGCACATTTGTGGCAAAATAATGTATTATCGCTGTCCGCTATGTAATTAGGAGCCCGTCCTGGGAATCAGAGTGCATGAGGCTTTTCGCCATTCGGTTCCTAGGCTCTCGCATCCCCTTCTTCACACACGCAGCTATGCATTGAAGGAAGTTCAGAGCCGCTGATTTTCATGAAGGGTACATGACTGAAAAGTGTGTGGGGGGGGGGGGGGGGACTTCACGGACAAAGCCGCACCCGGATTCAAACACATGACCCGTGAGCATAGTGTCCTGCCATGACAAGCGTGTTGTAACCCCACCATCTACAAATCACCCATCTCCCACACATTTCTGCAAAACTACAGTGGCAAACGACACCTGTGAATAGTACACAACTCAGAAGTGTATTATCAGCGCATCATTCTTCCACCACGGGCCCTCCGATGCTCACGCTGGTCGCTGGATGAAACAGGAGCAATAGGTATGTAGACAGGTGTAGTGACAGCTCTGCCATCTAGGTCGAGATGGTCTACTATGAAATCTCAGCGGTATTGTTAGCCCTAGGTACAGCGTTTCAAATAACCTGACATTTTCCAACGTGCAGGTAAAACACAAAGAGTAGACGATCTTTTTTAAATACACAGGATTCGTGTTACTTTGTTATTCTGAGAAGTGCTTTTCTGAGAAGACCGGGGTTAGAAAGGGAAGCGTAATGGAAAAGGTACTTTAGATAAAAGAAATTGGGGCGGGGAGTATTGCAACTGCATTTTCTGCCTGAGCATTATCTCACTTATGCATAATAAATAACTCCCATAAGAAATATTTAGGTGGAATTTCAACGTTACATTTGAATGGCTTGGCACTTTTTGATGGTTCTGCAGGAGGGGTTTTCGTACCGAGTCAAAGAAGCCTTAATTCACACACTGTGAATCTGTGTACAACTCATTCACAATTTACTGCTTGACATGTGCACGTGATGAAAGATAAATTATGATCATAATTATTTATATGAATATCTAATAATTTTTTTAAAAATTATATAAATGTTTTGCAAGGGGTTCTTCCGTCCTTTGGTTACAGCGTTTAATTATTTATTTATTTTTTTAGCGTAAAACCTTTCCTTTGAATATAACGTTTTAGTGCGAATGGAAGGATCGCATCAGGGTTCCGGAAAACACATGATTTATACCGTATACTGAAGAGCAGTGGTGTACCTTCATGTCTTTGTGCCGCAGCAGGATCTGTGAGTTTTCATTGTGTTCCGCCAATCATTTCATTAATTAAATTCTTTGGACAGAAAGCAACATTAAAATGGGCTTTTAGGATGTGAATAATTATGATTGGGCCACTTTTCCGACAGCAGCTGATTTCTCCTCAGGTAATAATCCTTTCTGCCCAAACTGAGGCTATAATTAACCTGCGTGGTGCCGGGATGCAGCGAAAATCTGCAGAACCTTCAGCCCTCATAGTATCGAACTGGACACCCCGATGTTAAACTAATTCATATGCATGCAGAACTGTCGTAAACCGAACAATTTCTACGTTTTTCGTATACTATCATGTTCAGGGGCATTTCTGCTTAGCTAACCGATGCTTCAGACAGGCAGACAGATTAGCAGTTCCAGAAGCAAAAAAAAAAATCCTGCCTAAATCCACACAAATCTGTGATGCTCATTAGATGATGGGTCCTTTAAAAGAACATTCCTGTTTCCCACGTCTCTCCCCCCATTTATTCCTGCATGTAAAATTATTTATGGAACACATATTTAATGTGAGGCCTTTTTATTTTTGAAGGAGTTCTGTAGCAAATCATCTGTCTCTTATGACTGCAGAGAAAGAAACATTAAAAGTGAAGCAAAGGACTGGGAAAAGTGACAAAGTGGGACAGAGAGCGAGACAGAGCGATACAGAAGTACTGTAAAGAAGTGGAGAGAGAGAGAGAGAGAGCGAGAGAGGGAGAAGGAAGACTCCTCTTGCATCCTCCATCCCTCGGAGCTATTCTGTGCATTTATTAAAAAAAGAAAACCCAGAATCCCTCACCTGGGTCAGCGGAGAGAGAAGCAAGGATGCGCTCACACATTCTTGCCAGAGCCCACACTGAACCGTGACTCACAGATCTTCCGCTTGTATAAATAGACATATGGTTTTTATTTTCGGGTAGCTGGAAATGATCGCTGTAGTATTTGCCTCGCTTTTGTTATCCTTAGTCTTGCTGTGCATGTCGTCTATGTAGAAAGAAAAAGCAGGCTAAATTAGAGGGTAAGAAATTGACATCTGACCTGAAGTTTGCTGGCGAGAACGACTGTGTTGATATGAGCGCATTAACGCTGTACAGAAATACAGAGCACCGCATTCTTCTTCATTATTAAAGCAAAAGCACAAAGGATAAAAAATCAAGAGGTAAAACCGCTCCTGGGGTCTCGCACTCGTGCACCTGCGTCGCACATGCGCACGCACGCAGACGGACATGCACGCGTTTGTTTTCCTGCTTTTAATCCAATACATTATTTCAAATTCTAACCCATAGATGCTGAAGAGCACCTGGAAGCAAACTGTGTTTTAAAACTATTTTCTTTTGCAGGGTTTATCCTCCTCGAGGAGACATTCTCCGCAAAAAAATGTTTCTTCGGGTTACGGGAAAACACACAGATACCGATTCATTACCAAAGTGCTCTTCAGTCCATCATCAAAAACTCTAGAGAAATTTGTTCTAATGTCGCAGAAACGTTTGCTTCCTGGACCACGCTTATGATTAGATATTACAATAGTCAATAAGCATTTTCCCTTATGAGAACTCATCATTAACCGCCTGTCTAAGTCAGGGTTGCCTCACTAAGAGACAAATTGTACATCCTAAACTGGATGCCAGTCTGTCATAGAGTATAATATTAATAGTGTTTATTTAATGCTCATGCATAATGAGGGTATTTGGAAAATCGTTGGCTGAGATGTCAAGACTTTATCTTCTGGATGTGCTGGGCCTTTCTGAGCCTTAAAGGGAAGTACGTACACTGCTGCTTGTCTTGTTCGAGCGAAATATTTCTGCTGCCGTGGAATCATTTGATGCCTTTTAGCTGTAGTTTTGTCCTCGTTAACGAGCCACACAAGTGACCAACTGCTGTAAGACACGTTCCGTGGGAATGTGAATGTGTCATCTAGCGCGTATAAATGTGTGTGTATGTTAAGATGGGACATCTGTTACTTTTTTTTCAGACGACATCCCAAAGACCCCCCAAACATCGGTTAATTTGCACTGACAAATAGAAGTAGTTATTACTGCTGTGGAATGCTTTTCAGTGCTCTTCCCGTTTTTAGTCGTCTTTCTTCTTAATAGAACGAGAAAGTTTGAATTCCCTTCCCTTTTCTCCCCAGCTTAAGAAGGTAGTAAACAGCAGATCTATTTTAAAAGGTTTAAAATATTCATGGTGCTCTGTGAAGTGGTGGCCTGCAGGCTTAACCCCGCAAGGCTCCTCTGTCAACATCTCCAAAAGCTTGTGGATTCACATCTCAGCTGCTAATTGTCCAGAACCATTTGAAGATGCATGTCACACCCAGTTGCGAAGCCAGCGCTGGAAGCTACGTTGAGCAGCTCAGCCCATGTCCAAGAAGCACCAGACGGCAGAAAGTGTTGACAGCGAGAGGTGCCGCTTGGAGGTTAGGATCTCATATAGTACACAAGAGCAGAACCCCCAGCTGATCACTTGTGTTCCGATCTAGTGGCATTAATGGTGCAAACTGTAAATCAAACAGAAATGCAGCTGGTAACATAAGGACTGGAGCTTTTAAAGTGAAGTGTTTCAAAGTATTTGGATGTCACCTTCTGCTGCAATCCCTTTGATCGATGCATAAAAAAATTACCCAGGTGTACAAATAGGCAAACCATAAGTAGCTACATCTAACACTGTGAAATGCTGTGAAGAAAAGTATCAGTTTGAACTAATAATAATAATAATAATAATAATAATAATAATAATAATAATAATGAAATATTCAGATGTTGAGGTGTTCGCCGAGCTTGGCATTCAGACTGCAAATGTTTCATCACCAGACGAGTCAACATCATCAGTACTGATGATGATACAATTGCAGTCTGATGATGTCACCGGTCGAGGTGATGACATCATACTGATGATGTCACCTCTGCTGGTAATGAAATGTTTGCAGTCTGAATGCCAAGCTCGGCGAACACTTGAACATCTGAATCAACAACCCGAGCTACGAACACCATCAATCTTCTCTAACATTTCTAATAATGAAATACGCGCACACACACACACACACACACACACACACACACACACACACACACTGTCTGAACTGCTTGTCCCATACAGGGTCACGGGGAGCCAGAGCCTAATCTGGCAACACAGGGCATGAGGCTGGAGGGGGAGGGGACACACCCAGGACGGGATGCCAGTCTGCCGCAAGGCACCCCAAGCGGGACTCGAACCCCAGACCCACCGGAGAGCAGGACCCAGTCCAACCCACTGCACCACCGTGCCCCCCTCTATTTAAACAGCATCTTCCAATTGATTCTAAATACGCAAAACAACAAAAGAGATTAAATATGTCGCATTTATATATTATTTATTATTATATTATATATTATTGCAATAATTTGTTCTATCATTTACATAAGACATTTGTGCAATCATTGCTGTATTTTTTTGTTTTTAATTCTTCTGAGGTTTTGTGTAAAGCTACACAGAAACTTAATTATTCAGGTTGCTATGGCAAAAACAATGTATTTTCCATCAGCCAGGTCCACATCTATGTGCAAGTGTCTTCACTTTTGTGTTATAATGTATTACATACGGGGGGTTGCGGTGGCGCAGTGGGTTGGACCACAGTCTTGCTCTCCAGTGGGTCTGGGGTTTGAGTCCCGCTTGGAGTGCCTTGCGGCGGACTGGCGTCCCGTCCTGGGTGTGTCCCCTTCCCCCTCCGGCCTTACGCCCTGTGTTACCGGGTAGGCTCCGGTTCCCTGTGACCCCGTATGGGACAAGTGGTTCTGAAAATGTGTGTGTGTGTGTGTGTGTGTATTACATATAAGCAGTACATTATTATTTCATACACTTCAAGCTTTCAGTTGTTAATCCGTAAATAAGACTTCAACAGCTGGGCCAAAACTGCTGGCTTAAAATGTGCTCATAATGACTCAAAAGTATTCAAAATTACAACCAGCTTCTTTGTTTATTGTTGATATAATATGCAGTTGTGCAAAAGCTTCCTGCAAGTTGATGGCCTTTATATGAATATCTGAGGTTGGAAATTGTTTGGTTACTTTCCAGTGGGACAATCTACATTTTTAATGATTTCACAACCCAAGTAAAGCGAGGGACGCCCTGGACGGAGCGCTAGTCCCGTAGCCACAAGGACACACACTCACTAGGTCGGTCACACGCTATGGCCAAATTGGCGTCACCGATGCACCTGAAGGGAGGTGTTGGGACTGTGGGAGGGGAGCCGCACCTGGTACCAGCGCTTCGTTTCTCACCGCACCGCCCGCACACTCGCACTCGAGAAAGAAAACAGGCCGAACACGTGACTGGCACTGTAAACTACTTAAAATGTACCTTGTCATTAATGAAGCCACTGCCCTCATTGGGAGAACAAAGAAACGTGACAAGTGGCGCAGGGGACCTGGAGGGGCGACTACTGTACTCTACTATACTCTACTGCTGTACTACTGTGCTGTACTACTGTATTGTACTATACTGCACTGTACTACTGTACTGTGCCATACTGTGCTACTGTCTGTAGTGCTGTAGTGTACTATAGTATACTGTACTACTGTACTGTACAACTGTGATCGCTCCGGAAATTTATACAATCACACTGCTAATTTTATTTAGATTTTGTAAATAATTTTTAAAGGGATAAATCTGCGTCTTTATTATAGAAACCTTAAAATTTGAAATCTGTCTTGATCCACTTCTCCCGTTTTCTCTCCGTTTGCATTTTGCCCCCCACCCCACCCCACCCCACCCCACCGCTCTCTCTCTCTCTCTCTCTCTCGCTCTCTCTCCCACTCTGTCTGAGTTGTGTGTGTGTTCAGTCTCACTCCTTCCTCCTCTGACAGTGAGGTGTGTGTATTTGTGTGTGGCCGCGGCTGCTGGCCAGGTGGACACTCGATCGGCTGTGTGTGTGAGGAAGACACAAGCGGCGCTGGCGGCACATCCCTCCATTCTCTGTCCATCCTCTCTGTCCACTCTCTGTCCATCCACTCTGTCCTCTCTCTGTCCATCCTCTCTGTCCACTCTCTGTCCATCCTCTCTGTCCATCCTCTTTGTCCTCTCTCGGTCCATCCTCTCCCGCCTCCCGTCCGCACGGTGACCGCCGCCCGATTCGGATTAAAAGTGAAGGGAAGCGGAGGGGCCGCGCACGCGCTCGCCCCCGCGCTCCGCGTCCACCCCCCTCCCCCCCCCCCGAACAACCCCTGCGCTTCGGATTATTTGTCTCGCGGATCGGAAAGGATGAAGATGTCGCCCCCGGACCGCAGGAAAAGCATGAGGGACCTGGCGCTCGAGATCGGCGTCCGCGTGCTGCTCTTCGGAGTCTTCATGTGAGTAGAGAGTAATAAAGGAACCAGCCGAACGAACCGATCAAAGCAAACAACAAGTGACACGAACCCGAGCGAGTAAACCGCTGGAAACAACGCAAAAAAGACAAAGAAGAAAATCCGAAGCAGCAGCAGCCAGCGCACCTCGGGCTTCCTTTCCTTTCCTTTCCTTTCCTTTCCTTTCCTTTCCTTTCCTTTCCTTTCCTTTCCTCTCCTCTCCTCTCCTCTCCTCTCCTCTCCTTTCCCTTCTTCTTTCCGCTCTGCGCTCCGCGGGTCTCGTCGCCGCAACTTTCGCTTCGTCTCGCAGCGCAGTCGCGTCTCCGAAGCGCGCGCTTCTCCCGTATTTGCGCGGCTGCGCAGCGAGGCTCTGCTCACCGAATAATAAATAAGTGAATGCCAAGGTTTTTATTAACGCGCATTGTTCTCATTTTTAGGAGGCACGCGCTGTCGCTCACTCTTTCGCTGCTCCACGCGCGTTCACACGCCACCACCTGCTCTGCAGCCGGTGCGCACTGATGTTTTCCACGTACAGTACAGTACAGTACAGTACAGTACAGTACAGTACAGTGCTGTGGCAATAAATCGAACCTGCGGTGGGACCTCTGGGTTACGCCGGGTTACACTGCTGGACACGCATTTCATTTGTCCGTCAACAGCAACCTGTGTGTCACCGGATCTCACAGCTGCGGGCAAACTGTTAGTGACTTTTTCACATTTTTAAAGACTGTCTAGCCTGTGTGTGTGTGTGTGTGTGTGTGTGTGTGTGTGTGTACGGAGGCTGTGAGAGACGGACCATTCCTGTGAAGGACCCACGCTGTTGGGGCTTCACATCCCCTGCGAGCTCCGGGCTGATGGTGCTGAATGGAGAGCTCCTGAGCACAGCGACCACAACACATCCAACAGCTCACACAAGAGCTCCATCTCTCCCGCCACCCTTTCTTTCCCTCTTTCTCTCTCTCTCTCTCTCTCTCTCTCACCCCCCTCTCTTTCTTTCTCTGTCTCTCTCTCTTTCTTTCTTTCTGTCTCTGTCTTTCTCTCTCTCTCCCTGTCTTTCTCCCTCTCTTTCTTTATTTCCCTCTTTCTCTCTTTTGCTCTCTGTCTTTCTCTCTCCCTCTCCTTCTCTTTCTTTCCCTCTCTGTCTTTCTCTCTCTCTCTCTTTATTTCCCTCTTTCTCTCTTTTGCTCTCTGTCTTTCTCTCTTTCCCTCTCCCTCTCTTTCTTTTCATCTCTGTCTTTCTCTCTCCCCTTCTCTTTCTTTCATTCCCTCTCTCTCTCTCTCTCTCTCTCTCTCTTCCCCCCCCCCCCTTTGTTTTTCTCTGTCTCTCTCTCTCTCCCTCTCTTTGTCTCACACACACACATAAGGACACCTGTGTGATACACCAGAGAAGTAATGTCCCCTTCATCAGCCCCTCCCTCCTTTTTTACCCCAGTAAAGCACACTGTGTGCCTCCTAACAGAAACATCATTTTCGCTTAAAATCACTTTCTCTTTCAGTGTGTGTTTCAGTGTGCCTGAGTGAGTGTCATGAAATTACTCACTAATGAGTGAACATGTTACAAGCAGTGAAATTACGTACAGAACTATGATAAAATTTCAAACTCAGATGTACTTGAAAAGAAACAAAACGTAATGTATTCTCCTGAGTGATTGTGTGGATGGGATGAAGCATTGCCTATTTTTCAGATTCATTTATTTATTATAATTTTCTGGCAACCTGTTTCAGACACGCTTTTTTTTTTTTCCCTTAAACGAGCAGACAGATGGAGGAGGACTTGTAGCCCGCAGGGTAAAGCGAGAGGTGACTTTAAAATAGGATTTTGATACCTTATGATACAGTAATGTGCTCCTCTGTCAGTCACTGTAGTTCTGCAAAAGAATTTGGTCCTAGTGAAGCATTTTAATGTGGAAAATAGTGAATTTATTTCCTTAGTACATATAAAGTCACTCTCCATCTCTGATATGTAAGTGAATAAATAATAAACACACGAAGAAGCACTTAACCCTTCTTTGTAATGAATCCGGAATGAATAATCTTAGTGCTTGAATATGTTATATTTTTGTACAATTTTAAATTTAAGGTATAAAGAAATTGTTAGTTTCAGAAGCCTTGCTGGGTGTTTCTTTTTAAAATGCTGAATAGTGGATTGAGATTTTTTTTCAGTTTGAATTAACTTTACGACACAGAGAAAATAAAAGTTTTCCTTTTCAGTCTCTGCCACTGGATTCCACTGTATATGACTGGTTTCCTTTATGAATTTGGTTTTTCATATCATGACAACACAACGCAGCAGGGTTAATAATAATAGAAAAATATTTTAAAATATTTATAAAATCTTAACAAGCTTACTGTATTTTGTGCTGTTGAAATCCCTGGGCCGGGGGATTCATGCCTTAAAGAATGTGCGCGAAGGGTGTTTCTACGCCCAGAGTTGCCCTCGAGGAGCCCCAGCTTTGTCATACGGTTACTCACATTGCATCGTGCCTCCTCTGTTGCACTGCTGCGTTGGCTTTCTGTCGTCTCCCTGTCAGTTGCGTTTGTCGTTGGGTAAAAGGTTGCACTTCCTGAATGCTGATTGGCGACGCGGATACTGAAGCGTTGCTGAAAAAGTCAGCAAACATAATCCTTGTATAAAGTCTGGGCCGACACTGGTGATGGATCAATTGATCCACACATCATTTGATTCATAATTCCTTCGCTAAGACCTGAGACTGACAAGAATAAAATGTAAGGTCAATAATAAACTGTTGCAGCACATTGTATCCTCTCTCTATGATCAGTCCTCCATTAGTGAAAAATATAAATCCATATTTTTACACTTAATCCCTACTCGCGTTACTGTTTTATTACTTAGTTGCTGCTTTGTTCCAAGGTAACTTCAAGTTTTCTTTTTGCCATTTATAAAGTCGGATATGCAGTATTACTGGAGCTTGGATGAGGCGCATTTCTCATAGACATGAGATGAGTATAGAGTAACAGAGCCTCGAAACAGCAACCTCAGCGTTACAAGTTTGTGTTTTATCCACAACCTCTAGCCCTTTTTTCATACTCTCTTACATTAATGTTACATCTTAACTGAAAGGATGCCAGCTTATCTACTTTATTCGAAGGGCAAGACTGATCATACGTGTTCCGCTAGGACCACATAAAACCCATATCTATTTAAAGTTCTACCTACCCACCACCACTTTTTCAAAGATAATGGAACTGTATACACCTCACCTTGCTGCCCGTGGTACCAGATTCCCAAATGTCAATCATTCTTGCCCCTTTGAGTTAAGATTTGTTGATGTGGGCTACCGCACAGCAGGCTCCTTCACCCCAAGTGCTCTAGAATTCACCAAACCATATAAGTAGTGCAGCTCAATGCTGTTTAAAATTAATCTTTGAAGTAGTACAAGTTCTGGATAGTTTCAGCTGCAAAGGGGAAGAATAATAGTCTCCCTATAGGCTGCCATAAAGAAGTAAATGGGAACTGTCCACAGGACCACGGCATAACCAAATATTACATTTATGAAAATTTAGATCTACAAGATTGGCTGTATTAAAAATGCATTGAGGGTGTTTTTGTACAGAACGCACAAAGTAGAGAACCTTCTTTCTGGGATATCTTGCATTCAAGATGAATATAGATAGTATAAACTGTTTCTGCTCATGCCCAGGGCCTTTTGTATTTCGTGCCGTGCTAAATACGGTTCTGCATCTTCTACTAGTACAAATAAGACTCGCATCACGAGTCTGGCTTTTCCAGACTGATCGTACACAGATCTGTACTGCGGCGTCTCCTCCGTACACCTTTTTGGTGGAAGGTACATAGGTGTGTGTTAGCCTTTTCTCCCTTTTCATAGCAGTGCTGTTGCTGCTGTCATTGCTGTTGTGCTCTGTTTCTGCTCTGTGTAAAATCTATTGAACAGACATTTGTTACCAGCTTTACTATACCTAAATTTAACTATTTTCACAAGTATTCCAGAATATTTTTTCAGGTAACAAGAATTTTTTTCAGTTCTTTCCTAATTTCAGATGCAAAAGCTCAATGACATTTTAAATCGTCAGTATTTATAAAGTATGCCTCCTTCATTAAGTATTTGTCAAAATTCAGCATGAAAGCATGCAGTGTGAATAGTGTGTGTTTTTACAATATTTAATGCATTTAGGGAAGTATTACTCTGCTGCTCAGCCGAATATTTAGCATAAAATGCCTTAAAATGTGGTTCATTTATAAGGGCATATGTTTTACCGAAGCAATTTATGTAAAGCATATTGCTCATGGATACCACAGCAAGGTCTCTCCCAGGATTTGAAAAGAAAGTCTTCGGGCTATAAACCTACAACCTTTAATTGCTGTGCTAACTGCAGCCTTTCATGAGAAGACATCATCCGAAATGGTTTGCAAATCATTTTGTAATCTGAAAATCCAAGGAATCATAAAGGCACAAAAGGCTGATGATTCACAGGCCTCGGGATACGGTTATGCAGGACCACATAAATCATGGTCAGATTATCGGATGCCTTGCAAAGAGGTAGGAATTTTATACCTATGACTGAGTATTTTATAAAAATAAAACTAGAATATTAAAATTTTAAAGGCAGGCTGATACAATTAAATTTGTATCATACTGGAATGTAACACAATAATAGATTTTGGGTTGTGTGTTTCGTCATTTAAATAGTGCAATATTTGATTAACAGTTTTTTCCTTAGAGTGTATTTTGATTTGCGCTCAAAGAAAATTTCAGTGAAAGAGCACAAGCTACAAAACAGTTTTCCTAACTTATTTTGGGCTGAGAACAGACTGGAGATGTTGGAATGTTTTTCTTCTTTTTCCCCCTTATATGATTTTGTGTGCAGCAGTGATTGGCAGAAAGTTCTTTGAAGTCTGTCAGAAAAAAAAGAAAAAAAAAAAACACAACCAGGGACTCCTTGGCAACATGTATTAACTGTCGGATGGTGAACAGTGTGAAATAATTCCTACCAGCTCTCCAGACTGATCCTGGTCAAAACATTCAGTGCTATTGAAGTGGCCAAATTGGTTACTAGACAGCTAGCTGAGCAATTCTCAAGGAAGCTGTCATCAGATAAGAATATTTACTGTAAATACTGTACATTGCTGGCCATTTAACCGAGTTCTGCATTTTTCAGTTACGTGATCATCACGGTGCTGCAATAATTTATTATAACTCAGTTCGAGCCAAAAAAGCAGGAGTGCTGGTAACGGCCTGAACCTGATTGAACACGAATCTTCATATTTTCCCAAAGAGCCTTGGCTTGCTACTATTCCCACTTAATTAGCTATAATGGAATTGAAAGAAGAAGGGATACATCAATTAAAGGCATAATAACCTAGCTGGTGGATCCTACTCAAATGTGTGTAAATATTATGTAAAAAGGCACCGCGGTCATGATACCAAGTTGCGAAGGGACGACGAGTTTAATTACAAGTGCTTTCAAAAGCGATGACTACTGCCACTTTCTCTTGCCTCTCATCTGTTTTGATTGTTTCATAAGATATCCTTGTGTGAAGTCCCCAGAGGTTGAGTTCCCAAACCTTGAGCCTTGGTTCCTGTCAGAGAGAACGAGCTGACAGCAGGGCCTGATCCCTCAGGCAGTGTCTTTCCCATTAGAGCAAACCTACCTCAAAGGATGGCAGAGTCCCATTTAAATGGAAATCATCTATCACAATTAATGGGGGCTTGGAAATGAATAATTGAGGCAGCAATGGAAATATTTTTTTAAATGCTATAAACAATTTCTACTTAGTTTTTATATGACTTGAGAAGCCTAACTGCAAGAACAGAAATCATGGACACAGAGTGAACCTAAAGAGTTATTGAGTTGCCATTATGACTAATTCAGTGTAATGAAGTAAATGTCAATGGAAAGAGGGAAAACGTTTGCGTTCTGTGTGTCTGTGTTTGTGCCTTTGTGTGACCACATGCTTGTACTGGAGGACAATGGAAGATCTCACAAACGGATAAGCACTGGACAGTTTCCATTTACTCCCACAAACAGACATGCGTCGCTTAACCTCAGGGATATGTTCTGAGAAATGCGTCACTGGGCGATTTCGTCGTTGTGCGAACATCATACACACACACACACACCTACAGTAGATGGTATAGCCTCGATCATAGGGTGTACTTATACAGACCTAGATGGTATAGCCTCAATGCAATCAAGAGACACGGTAAACGCGAGATTTATGATCCTGCTGTCAGCGTAACATAGCATTCTGTTTTACAGTAAATTTTTTTATAAGTATAAAGAATACACTGTAAAATAACAAGAAAAAGTACAGTACAGTAAATACATAAAGCAGTAACAGGTGTTTATTATCATTATCAAGTATTATGTACTATACATAATTGTATGTGCTGTACTTTTATACAACTGGCAGTGCAGTAGGCTTGTTTACAGCAGCACCACCACAAACGTGTGAGTAACACGTTGCACTACGACGTCACTAGTCGATCAGAATTTTCCAGCTCCATTATAATCTTATGGCACCGCCATCGTATATGTGGTCAGTCTGTAACCAAAACGTTGTTAAGCGGCACATGACTGTGCTGAAATTTCAGTTGTGAATAAATAAAAGTGAAACTGCATTTATACACAAAAATGCTGTAACTATGTAACAAGGTAATTTCTAATGTTTATTTACAAGGTGCACATTGCTAAAATGTTAACCTTCTTGAGCTAACTTTGTATTACCCAAAAAGAAAGATCCCTTGATGGTTTGGTGTCATATTGTAAACTTGTGGCTGAGACGGAGATGAGAGTGAGATGGAGATGAACGCATTCTAAATGTTTTATAGATCTTAGAGTTGCGAATTGATCCTTTCGGCCTACCTGGAGTCTCCAGTTATGCATTTGCTCATATTGAATCAGGTTGATGCAAAATCTACTGTAAAAGGGTTGAGAAATGGGAGTGTGGAGTTGCCATATAAACTGGTGTGTGAGGAGCAAGGTTCAGTTTTTGAGATGTGATGGGAGACTTGTTCACTTTTCTGGGAGTTTCAGCAATAAAAACTGGACTGGTTTAGTTCGCATTGCTGTTCAGGTAGGACACTGCATTGTTGTGGCAGTAGGAGAGCTGAACTTAAAGCCACTTATTATCCGTGACAGGCAGTGTGTGACCCCGCGTTGCCACAGCAGGTCATCGGAGGAGACGTTACACTACCCGAAGGGTATTGAATCAATAGCAAAACAAAAGATCTTTGGCTTGACTGGGCCAAGCAACCTGACGGTTCTCTAGCGTCACTTCACGGTACCTCAGAATGTTGATGATTGTCAATGAAATGTAAGCACCAGATGTTCACATTAGAAAACCATGAATGGCCTAAGAAATTATAAACTCTGAAATCTTAGATCCTCAGTTGACTTTTTACCCTCATCAGCAAGACACTGAGGCCACCTTGACCATGGAGAAAATGACATGTTCTAGACAATAATTGCCATGTGTAGACAGGGTGGAAATGTCTTCTGCTTAAACAGCCTGGAACCTCCTAGCCAAACCAACCAATAATTGTGTAAACAATTTTATTCATATCCATATCCGATAAGCTGCAAGATATTCTTATAATTCTGCTTGCCTAAAGAGATAATAAACATCCTGACACACATAAAACCCATTCATTAGGAATAAATTTGCTTGCATGTCTGATGTGCATTGGAAAGTTCATCAAAACAAGGAAAAGTCAAAAGATATGTATCATAAGGATTGTCTTCTTCTATTGTCTTCTAGTTTTTATCCAGTGACAGGATAAAAAAGGGGTTTAATGACCCTTTTCACTGTGCCATTGGACAGCCCAATGCTGGTACAGTATGTGCGTACTCATTCCATTATGGAGGGACACCCAGATGTCAGCATCAACACTACAGCACTACTGATGTTAACCTCCACCGTGTGGAGGACAATGCTGGAGGAAATAGGTAAAAAACCATCCTAAGAACTTCTGGCAGAGAGGGCCAGCTGCAGCTATCTAGTCCTCACCTGGAGAAAGCCAATTTTGCTCTTGTTTTGAGCACCACCCAGGCTAAATCTAGAGCTCCACTGAAGTGGCTATGATATTCCCATGTAGGGAATGCATCTTCTGTCCCACTATGCGGGCCTGCTCCTACTTCAGAGGACACCTGCCACTATAAATCCCACATTTTCTGTTTGATTTGATGACAGCCGGTTACAAGAGTAGGCTGGTTTGTAATATACTTGCAGCATTGCGCTGTTCCCCGAAAATCACAAAAAAATATAGCGATGGCAAATATAGTTGTTTCTACATATTCATTTGATTCCTTCGTGCCACATCATCTAGAGTTTCAAAAGAAAAGTTCTGCTTAAAAAACATATATGAATACTGGCATGGAGTCATCTTGCTACTTGTCAGGTGTTGTTGCAAAAGCACTGACAAAAATAATTTAAAAGTAAGACTTGATTATTTGCAGTGATAAATTTATCACAAATGGGGTTAATGCTCTAGTACGGCAGCTGCCTATTACGTATTCATGTATTCATTTATAAGAAGCTTTTCTCCAAAGCGACGTACATCTCATAGAAAATATAATGTGTTCATTACATTAGCAGGAAGAGACACTTAGGTGCAGACGTGTGATTCTTAAGTGCACTTAGTTTGCTTCCTTCACCATAAGAACCAATGTTCATCACACGAGTAGCTGCATAAAACGCTATCAGAATATCCACGATTCCCCATCACCTTCCTAATAATTTTTTTTTTTTTGTTGAGATACATATAAACATTTACATTACATTCCAGGAGTAGTTGTGTAAAGGTTTATCCGGGTATCATCTTAAAGTTATAGAGCATGAACACGTACACCTTACATGAACTTAGGAGATGATGGGCGAAATAAGTTTGGAAGAGGTGAGTTTTAAGAGCCTTTTTAAATGTGGACAGAGATTCAGCAGTTCTGAGTGAAAGGAGGAGGACGTTTCACTGCAACGGAGCCAGAACTGAGAACCGCCATGCTTTACCTTTCGTGCGCGTGGGATCACCAAGCCGGCAGATGTGGAAGAGATTAGCGGCCTGGTTGGGGTGTATTAGAGGGGAGAAAAGTTGAGGAGGGGGTCTTCTGTTAAAGATGGCAACCTGATTATGGCAAGTCAAGTATGGGATGCACCCCAAGACTGGAAACTGAGTATTTGTCAAAACAATATGAGCAAAGCAATAATCTCTGTCTCAGCACCTTCATTGAGATGCATAATGCTTTGCCTTCTTGAAATTCATAACTTCATAAAATGTGATTTTCCACATGTGCTCTTGTTGCTGCGATCATGTAATGAAAGTTTTTCTCTTTAATTATGTAGAGGACACAAACAACTGTGTTTGCCTTATTAATTATCCAAGCCAAATTCATTAAAAGTTAATTTTGTACTCTGAGCACCCTCTCGAAAGAACATCTCTTTCATGCACTACACTGTTTTTTGCAGGTTTAATTAAAAGGCTGAAGTTAGGGACCTTTATGCAAAACATGCAAAAACCTGTTTGCGTCCCATTAAAATGCAATGCTAAGAAAACAGATGATTCCATTGTAAATGAGGGCAGCAGATGAAGAAGGCATCAATTTGAAGTTACTTTGTTACACTACATAAATTCTCTTAATTGCATGTTCTGCTGCATATGAATAGTCATGAATTATGCTGTCTTTGATAAAGCGGGGGGGGTCAAACAACAGCCACAAGGAGAAACTCAATTCCTTTGAAATTTTCTTTCCGCTCACATGCAGTCAGTGATTGAAGGGTAAATATATGAAACCAGATAAATTATGTAAATAGGAAACATATTTTTTATATATTTTATAAGAGTATCTGGAGTTTTTTCATGATGAAAGCAGAGGGAAAAAGCCTAGTAAGTCAGTGTGACTGTGTTTTATACCAAACGTGAACTCAATATTTTGGAGCACGGAACATGTTCAGACTTCACATATTTGTGTCTATATGTTTATTTCTGTGCATCTCTAATTTATGAAAAATGGAAGCCTTTACAATACGCAGGAAATGAGTTCACATTTGCGGAAGGAAACGAGGGCACGCCCTGCTTTCCGATGCCATTAGATAGGGATGGGGATGATGACACTGTCTGGTGTGTGTTTGGGAGGGTGGGAGTTGTTCTCTGGAGATGAAAAGGCAAATTAATGTGTTGAGCAGGAGCCCATGACAACCTAGGTAGTGTTTCTTCTCATTGCTTTCGATGCTGTCACTATTGACATTTTGAGTAATGAGTAACATACCCAGCTGTGAGAACTGGTGACAACATGTGGCGCAGCCCGTCTTGAAGCGGAAAGCCTACAAGTGAAAAATAAATAAATAAATAAAAACGCAGCACGGCTCAGAGGCGCCGCACTGGTTTACCCAGAGATGTCTACGGACACGCTATAAATACTTCACGCTTCGTGCACCACATTTAATGACTGATACAAATGGTGAAAGCAGTCCGTGGCCATAAAATAAGCAGATGTCGCAGATTACTCATACAAGCAAGAAATAACACGAGCGTACAGTGAAGCGGTGGCAACTGGAGGACCTGTTGGGGTTACCCGCGATGCCTTTGCAGGGTCCCCTCCGGGTTCATCCGTTACGGAGACGGCTTTGTCGGTTCCGCTTTACAGTCACAGGTAGGATTAAAAAGGGCTTCGTGGATCAGGTGGGGGAATTTTCTCAAAGTGCCGAGCTGAGACGGAAAAACGGAGCCTGGCAGGAGAGGGTTTGGGGGCCTTAGGAGGAGGGCTTGCTGATGATCTGCGTAATCACTCCAGCCTTGAAGGGCACTGGGTGACACGGTGGCACAGCGAGCACCGTTGCTGTCTTACAGCGCCTAGGTGGTGCGAAGGGTCACGGGTTTGCTCCCATCGCAGTCTGTGTGGCGTTTGCGTGTTCTCCCGTGGGTTTCCTCTGGGTTTCCTCTGGGTGCCCCGATTTCTTCTCACACTCCAAAAACATGCCGTTCAGGTTCACCCGTAGTGTGCGAGTGAGTGACAGAGAGAGTGTGTGTGTTCCACTGATGTATGGATGAGTGACCCAGTGTAAGTAGTATAACTACTGGTGTAAGTCTCCTTGGTGGGCTGATAACACTACATAGAGTTCCTTGGAAGTCGCTTTGTTCAAAAGCGTCTGGTAAATAAACAAATGTAAATGGAGAAGCAGCTGGAGGCTTCAGACAGTAGGCTCAGCTGGCCTGGAAAATTCTTGAAGTGCAGACAGGCTCTTCCCCACCTGCAACCTGACTGCAGAGCCATCGTCCCTTCCATTGACTTAAGTAAAGCGCCTTTATATCGTTAACTCCGTCAAAGCACCTTCAGCACTGTGCTGCCACTTGTGCTTTGCAATGTTGTGGACAGGCGATGCTGAAGTATATAGTCATTTATCACAGCTTGTGAGGACGTGCTGTGATTCCTGCGTTCATAAAAGACTGCAGAAATCATCAGGGTTGTCATCATGCTCCATACCCCGGGAATAAAATGTAAATACCTTCTCTTTTATAAAATGTACGTCTCTAATTCACTTTACTGGAGAAATCCAGTAGTGCGAGAGTGAATAATTACAAAATGTCACTGGAATTGATCCTGGCAACCTTGCGAGAGTTCCCAGGAGTCCGAAACAGAATGAGATGCCAGTTTCCTCTTACTCGGTTTATACCATGTTGGTCTCTTGCAAGATTCCTTTGTTTGGGGATTGGGAGGGGATTTGTTGTTGTTCATTGACTCTGCTCTTTATATTTGCTCTCTAAAGGCATATTTATGGTACAGAGGATGAAAGGAACATTTTACTGTATGCTTATGAACTCAAAGCTCATATTAACCATCGTGCAGCTCAAATCACTCATGCTCAACTTGCTGTACACCCCCTCTCAAGGAGTTGCTGGTTTAAGCACTGTCTTCTGGGAACCGTACAAACGAGATGGAAAATGAGACAGGTGACGGGGCGTCTTACCCAGTCAACTTAAGGTAATTGCGGCTGTTAGTGTGCTGAAGAGATGCTGTTTCTGGGCCCAAGCAGACAGGTACTGTAGACTGTCTGGTGGTTCTCCAGGTGTTCTCCGCGATAGGGGTGCTGCCACTTGAGGAGTCAGAGGCTTTTGTGGCTCTCCTGAGTACAAAACTAACAGTGTGACACTTCCCTTGTGACATTTGCATTTATTTATCAGACACTTTTGTCCAAAGAGACTTCCAATGAACTCTATGTAGTGTTATGAGCCCACACACCTTATTCACCGTGGTGACTTACACTGCTAGATACACTACTTACACTGGGTCACTCTTCCATACATCAGTGGAACACACACTGGAACACACACTCTCTCTCCGTCACTCACACACGATGGGTGAACCTGAACAGCATGTCTTCAGACTGTGGGAGGAAACCAGAGCACCCAAAGACTTACACTGCTAGATACACTACTTACACTGGGTCACTCTTCCATACATCAGTGGAACACACACTGGAACACACACACGCTCTCTGTCACTCACACACTATAGGTGAACCTGAACAGCATGTCTTTGGAGTGTGGGCAAAAACCAGAGCGCCCGGAGGAAACTCACACAGACACGGGGAGAACACGCAAACTCCACACAGACTGAGTAGGGATTTAACCCACATCCTCTTCCACTACCCCGGTGCTGTGAGACAGTAGCGCTACTCGCTATGCCACCGTGCCTCCTCATTCCTAACACTTGCTGCCTGTTATTGCGTTAAAATGACGCTTTCCAAATTTTCCAAGTTTTAAAAAAATGTTCCTCATATACAGAACCAATTTAAAAGGCTAGGGGGAAAAAAAATAAAAATTTTTTCATTAAGAGTTTTAGTTATTTAAAGTTTTTGAATGGATTGGGTTGCCAATTTGTTTGAGCAAGTAGGGAACAGTCACCAGTATTACAATTTTCATGAGATACTTTCTTGCAAAGCGTTTTACATATTTTACGCTTCCTACACATTCATGCAACTGAATATTATTGTACAACATTTTGGTTTTAATCCCTTCTAAAGAGTACAATAGCAGGGCTCCTCCAGCAGGAACGTGCAACTTTTTTAGGATTCCTTCACCAATTTACCCCCTGATGTGTAAACATCTGAATGGAGGCACTGAACTTAATTAAATCTCATGCTGGGGTGACTGAAGACATAAAGACAAAGGGGAGAGAGAATTAGAGAAGATAATGCTGGATTCCTGCTTGAAAGAAACTCCACTGGAAGATGCTGCAACACAGACGACGCCGTCACTTTGTACATGAAGGCAGGACCGAAAGTGCACTTTTAATCTCCGATTTCTTGCAGTACACAGCTGAGAAAGATAAGAAATGTAATTGAAATTCAGAATCGCAAGGCTTCTCGAACCGGCACGGATGGCACAAACAATCAGAAATTGGGTGGACTAAATTAGTGGGAGTTCAGGAGCCTCTCGTTTTAAATAAAATGTTCTTCCGCACTTAATGCTGCTGAAAAAAGTAAAAGACCGACTTCACATGTAAACTGGCATCGTTCTCATTTTTAACGGAGTCGGATCTGTTTGGGAGGTTCGGAGTGCCAATGAGCCCGTGCGCTTCACCTGCTCGTCACGTTTGCTCTCCCACTGATTCTCCATTGATCCTCCTGTCCCGGAGACCCTTCCGAGCTCAATCCATACTGCCGTCATGGTGACCGCATGCTAAATCTAAGTGAGTTGGCCGCTGACTCTTTGCGCTTCGTCTACTCTTTGCAAGTCAGCGGCCTGATGATCTTGCGTGCTGGATCTACGCAGCTGACTGCTTCTCCCTCTTACTTATTCCCTTCATCATTATTTATTCCATCACTCGTTATTCATTCCATCCCTTCTTATTCATTCAATCCCTCGTTATTTAATCCATCCCTTCTTATTTACTCCTGCCCCCAAAATGAATCCCTCTTTGTTTCTATGTATGTTTATATGCGTGTATGCAGTACGTACGGTATGTTGTGTTTTTCTTTTTTTTGTCTATTCTGCGCTATGAGCCGTCGGGAACCAAAGCCAAATTCCTTGTGTGTGTGTGCATACTTAGCCAAATAAATCGGATTCTGATTGTAAGAGATTGTAGGATTTGCCCCGGTGACACCGTGAGCCAAGTTCTTGCAATACTGCTGTGGATCAATGCAAGCAAAGCTCTTGTGGCTACTATTCTGTGTACCAGCGTGGTTCAGTGCCCCCTCCGGTCCTATACTAGGGGGTCTGTAATCTACGGTACATTTATTCAGAAATATAGTGAAAATCAAAAGCCTGAGTACACGTCAGCAACCTGGTCAGTGATTTCAGTAGCATACATGCTGAGGGATGGGTGGTTAGCACTGCTGCCTTTGGACCCAAGGGTCAGAGGTTCAGATTTCATCTCTGCTTGCAGTACCTGTGAGCAACATATGTACCCTGAATTACCCAGCTGTATAAATGGGTAAATGGGGAGGGGGGGGGGGGTGTGGTGGGTGCCTCGCTGTGTGACGGGTCTGGGTTTTGAGTCCTGCTTGGGTTTCATGGCAATTCTGTGTTCCTCCCCTGACATGCAGAAGAAGGACCCGGCAACCCACTTCCCTTCCTGCCTCGCCTTGAGAACCAATGCGGTTGGTTGCTATGAGTCAGGTTTGACTCAGTGGCACCAGTGATGACAAAAAAAATAGGTAAATAATTGTAAGCTGCTTTGGAGAAAAGCATCAGCTAAATCAATAAATGTGCATCTCTGGCAGCTACTGGGAAGACATGCTCCCTCTCTTCCTGCTCAAGCACGTCAACTAAATGCCATGTGAAGGAAAAAGTTTCCATCAGGTGTAGCGGGACTTGGTTACTTTCGGGGAAGAACGCTAGATTTGTGTAGCCGATGCGAGAGGTGTCGCCGCCCTGTGATCTGGGCTTCAGAAGGACCAGAAAAGTCCTCAGTGTGTCATCACGGAGTGGATCTCTCCTCCTCAAATCCACCGCCTCTATATTTCACTTGGACCACCAGGGCCCTCAGGTGCTCAGTAATGTGATTTCCTTGACTCCGTTCCATCCGCACCTCGCCAACACATCTCATTTAATCAGCGTGCGGCCCTGGATGAGCACACATCGATTGTCAAGGCTCAGACCGCAAACATGTCTGTCGGGGCAGGCCGGATCAATTAATAAATGAAGAGAATCAAGCGAAGCCCGCTGCCTCGCTCCTGGCTGTGGATCCAGAGGAACCCACAAATCGAATCTAAAGTTCGCGTCTTATTAAATCGATGGGTGTCCCCGTTGCGTGTCAGTCTCGCAACCGAGAACCTCCTCATTTCTAATCACGGGATGGTTTCGCTGGGTGAGGCCGCCGCTCGTGGCCAGTGAATTAAGCCTTTGAGAGCTGGTACTTTTGTAGGACGCCAGTTTCCTAGGGTTGGCGCCAAGCACTGGGGAGCATACAAATGAGTCCCCTCATTCCACACGTTGATGGGAAGCTGAAAACTAACCACAGACACCAGCATAGTAAACAAGATCCCCTGGAATGTCGCTTATGATGGATAACTGACGCTTCCCCTCCAGGATTCAGTTTCATATATTCTGAAGGAGTGAGCAGTGTTTGTGTGTGTGTGTTTGCATTGTCCACCCTGTCACTGACAGAAATTGTGAGCGCATCGCCAATCCAAGCTCAAACTAATTCAGATCCCAGGAGGGAAATTTTCCTCATCAGAAGGCAGATAACCAGAGAAGAAAAATTTCCATTTTTTCACACCAGTATCTGCTACCTTTTTACACGTACATTTAATTATCAGACACTTTTCTGCAAAGCGACTTCCGATGAACTCTACGTAGTGTTATGAGCCCACACACCTTATTCACCGCGGTGACTTACACTGCTAGATACACTACTTACACTGGGTCACTCATCCATACATCAGTGGAACACACACACTCTCTCTGTCACTCGCTCACACACTATGGGTGAACCTGAACAGCATGTCTTTGGACTGTGGGAGGAAACCAGAGCACCCAGAGGAAACCCACACAGACAGAGGGAGAACATGCAAGGTCCACACAGACTGAACAGGGATCGAACCCACGTCCTCTTGCACCACCCAGGCGCTGTGAGACAGAACCCGCCCCAATCCAACGACCCCCTGCTTCTCTTTCTAACCAATCTTTCACCCCTCCCCAAAATACACAGCTGAACGTCCATGTGCCATTTGTTGGAGAAAATTGAAAAGCACCTTCATCCAAGTTGCATAAATGTGAAATAGAAAAAGGGCCACATACCCACCCATTCCTAATGGTTCAATACAGACCCACACATGCACAGACTGTCAGAGGCGTTACAAGCAGTAGGAAAAAAAAGCGGAAGCAGACAGAAGCACAAAAGAGAAGAAAAGCTTACAGAAAAAGCCTAATTGGATTTTACAGAATTCTGTTTCTTACGCTCATGGTCATCATTGCTGCAGAGGTGTTCGATGTAAAGCGAACAGTTCTAGAACTTAGAGGCTTGTGAACTGAAGTAGCCCCCTTTCTCTGTTTATATTCTTGCAGGTAAATCAATATTGGTATATTTTAAATTTAAAAATTTATGTGACACATTAATGACTGAATGTGATAAGACTACTTTTATTGCTTTGTGTTGTCGAGGTTCCCTGGAAGAGAACATGACACCGAAATCATTCACGCTTGATTGCTCGATACTAGAAAACATTTAGTGATGGGTTTTGTGTGTGTGTGTGTGTGTGTGTGTGTGTGTGCTAAATTTAAACCTCAGTTGTTAAAGATTCTGGGCAGCAGGCAGTGAAGTGAGTGAAGATGGGGTATGAGGAAAGTAAGCACCCAAGAATAAGTCAAAATTCAAATAGAAAGTGTCAGTGAAGTGAATTATTGCTTTCCTTAAAAGCAAGCAGTCCCTTGGATGAAAACCCTATAGGACTTACAATTTATGGGAGCTCTATCCTGTGGGACAAATGCAATTGGATTTATTCAGTTTGCAGACTTTCCTTTTCCACACACAATTCAGCGTACATAATGCATTTCACAGCAGATGAAGAGCTTTACGTCCAGATACATAATTATCAAAGCAGTTTGTCTGATACCACAGTTCTACCTGTGCATTTTACGTGACTCGTTGCCTATAGAACTGATCAGCTAGGGAGTACTGATGATCATGGCAGATGATGGAAAGATAATCATGGCAGATGATTCAATGAAAGTTAAGAAGTTGGTTGAGAAGTTGGTCCGGGACAGATGGCTTGGGGTGCTTTTCTTGAATGCTGGGAGAGATTGAGCAGTTCTGATGGAAGGAGGCAACTCATTACACCACATTGGCCCTAAACCTACAGTCTTTCGGTTGTGAAACCCTTGTGAGTGGGACCCTCGAGTGCCAAGAGCTGGAAGGGGGCAGTGCTATTGGTGGGGTGTAGGAACTGATCGGGTCCTGCAGGTATTTGGACGTTTGCCCATTGGGATCTACGTCCTGTAGACATTACACCCTTTGGGTTTGATACCAAAGAAAGGCTAATGGTGGCTCAGCCAGATGTAACATTCCAGTTCATACAGCATTTGTTTTACAATTGCTCAAAAGATTTTTGCAAATCCCCAGACTTCCCGGAAGCGCATAGCCCATCGCAGCGTTGTGATCTTCTGTAAAATGGATCAAGGTGGCAAAGCAGAAAGGTGTCAGTGAGCCGTGAGTTGACCCGACAGCTACGGAGCGCAGACATCTGTCAACGGGCACCGAAGGGTGCTGGAGCGTCGCTCTGTGGTCGTCTGGGTTGTCACCCATCTGGTCTGTCCTGTCTGATCAATGTCATACCTGGCCGCCTCCTGGCAGCACGGGTAATCGGTGAGGCGGAATCATGGAGCTCTTCCCCACATTATACCTGTGCCCGGCGGACTTGGGGCCCCAGCTTTAGACAAAGCGAAGACAGAGGCGCATTTGGACAACCGATACTGACATTGTAGGTGAGACCACAGGGCGGAGACCTTGGTTTTTTCACTCGGCTAAGTCTTTCTATCTTATGATCATCAACAAATCTAAAAATTTCCACACGTCGCAGACGGAATGAAACAAAATGATAACACTGGCGAATATACAAAATTTTAAAACCGTGCTTTAGGGCTCAGGCTGCACGTGGAACAGCAGTGATCCCGGAGATCTTTTTCTTTAGTTAATCTCAGTGCTCCATTGCAGTTCCTCCAGTGTTTTTAGTTGTTATTGTGAACTGTACTGTAGAAGTAATGGTGTACGTTGTATATGTTGTCCTCTGTGTCACACCGTGGTTCAGGAGAGGCGCTATTTCACTCCATGTTTGCTCTAAACATACTGTGGAAGTGACAAAGTTGACTTTGACTTTCGACTTTGACTGAAGCCATTATTTTGATGGCTCCTCGTGTTTTAAGGTGTAACCTCAGTGCGCACCGATCTTCCGTTTCTCAAACTCGTTGGACTGTGGTGCTCCGGTACCAGGTTTTCCACCCTAATTATAAGACAATATAATGAAGGTAAAGGTTTCCCCACTAGTCTGTACTTTGAGAATATTATGAGACGGAGAGGATTACAAAGCTTCACTTCTTGCCCGCGAAAGTGCTGTGTGTTATTCCGTACCTGAGAAAGAAAGGATTTTGATGAATTACCAGTGTACAAGAGGGCCTGTGGTGAAAGGCAGGCGGGAGAAGACGATCCATCCCGTAGCCGCAAAAAGGAATCTCGGCCCCGTGTCGCCAAAAAGAAATTACGTCCGGTCCTCATCCGTGAGCCAGCAAGGAGCAGCGAAGTGACACCGACGCGGTGCGAGGCGACGGCCGTACGCGACCAAGCACGCGCGGCACCAGACGGTCTCATTTCCACCGTACGCTTGCGCAATACTGAACCGTGGCATTTGCCCAAATTCGACACGTGCGTTGTGGAAATCGGTTTGTGTAATTTCCTCCTTTTCTTCCGCATCCCACCCGCTCAATTCCGGTTCTCAGGTCTTCGCATGGGAGGCGAACTGCTGGTGTCTACGAGATGCGTCTCCTGTACTTGACGGACTAGGGGTCCGACCCTGACTAGGGTGCCGAAAGGCCCAGTTAGTGTTATTGTGAGCAAGCTGACCCTCCCGTGCAGCACACTTGGCAGCCACGGCCCTTGTTGTGGGGAAAAAAACACCGCAGTCCAAACATGAATAAGAGGAATTACGCTATTAGAATGGAATAAAAAAGAAGGAATATTTAATGGAGAACCAGAGAACTCATGACGAGATATTTTAAGGATAACAAAAAAAAACACACAACTTGGTACCCTGGATACCGCCCCTCCCGCCCCGTTATGGTACCTCAGACGTTGGCGCTCTTGTTGGAGCTCAGGTGTTCACCTCGAAGGGAAAAAAGAAAGTTTTCGCTCACCGCTCCTTCGAAAGCGTCCAGCGGCCGACAGCCAGTCCTCCAGTCCTCCAGTCGTCCCTCTCCGACGAGGGCGGAGCGGTGGCGAATCCTGGGTCCGCACGGTGTCGCCGAATCGTCTTCCTCACACTCGCAACTTCAGCTTCTCCGAGTTAAACGACCAAACCCGATTCGTTTTCTTTCCCGGAGTTCCCCCTCAATATACCACCGCAGTCTATTAACTCAATAAACCACGGTAACTTAACCAGTTATCAATTTTCTCTCTCTCTCTCATACGCACAGTACTTCGTGCCACTTTGTCTTCTTTCTTACTCCGTTTCCTGCCTTTTCTTTTCTCTTTCTTTTCTCCCTGGGAGAATTTTGCCCATTTCCCATTTGGATTGATTTTCTCATCCTGAATTAACACTTGGGTTCTTTTCCTGTCATTTACAAGAGCTCCTCACAAAAAAACCACATCAACAGCTTACAAAACCATACCTTTCCATATCAATACACACTATTTACAACAATAACAATTAACCCAACCACACACACACATACAACAGCACATGTAGCAGAGGGCTAAGCTTGGAGCCCATATTTCCTCTGTTAGGAAGTTTGCTTTATGCTTATTTATTTATCACTTTTCTCCAAATCGACTTCCGATGAACTCTATGTAGTGTTATGAGCCCACACACCTTATTCACCGCGGTGACTTACACCGCTAGATACACTATTTACACTGGGTCACTCTTCCATACATCAGTGGAACACACACTCTCTCTCTGTCACTCACACACTATGGGTGAAACTGATCAGCAAGTCTTTGGAGTGTGGGAGGAAACCAGAGCACCCAGAGGAAACCCATGCAGACTCCACACAGACTGAGCGGGGGGTCGAACCCATGCCCTCTCACAACCCCCAGGCACTGAACTGGTGTCCCTCCTCATTAGATAAGCGGTCAAAAGGTCTGTTTTTCAGTGTTTTCTTTCCCTGTGGGGATATTTGGACGAAAAGACTAGGAAAACACACACACCCACCCATGCTTTCTGTTTCAGGAGTGAAATAAATATTATACATGCCTTGAAAGTTCACCACTTCATCATTAATAAATATTTTCTCTAAAGCAGTGATTGACTAATATGTTGCATGTATTCACTTAGCTGACACTTTTCTCCAAAGCAGCTTATAATGTTAATTACCCATTTACACAGCTGGGCAGTTTTACTGGAGTAGTTATAGGGTAAGTACCTTACTCAGGGGTACTGTAGCTGGAGGGGGGGGATTGAACCTATAATCTTCTGATCCAACAGCAGCAGGTCTAATCACTACACCACCAGCTGGGTACAGTTGGTACCTATCTCTAAGAGAGCTTACAGTGCTCAACATGCTGCACTAAACCCCTAAACATTATTGACTCATCTGTTCACAACAGCAATGCAACACACACACACACACACACACACTCTGGGTGATCTAGGATCACAAATTCACCCGAAACAGGCCTTGGGAGGAAACCAGAGCATCCACGCTCCACATAGCCTGAGCAGGCATCGAACCCATACTCAGTCACACACTCCAGGCATTGTGAGACACCAGAGCCACCCGCTGCACCACCATGCTCACCTTTTGCTCGCTCTGCGCATCACTGCTGTCCCCACATATGTGAACGCAAGACTGAGCGTGTATGAAATGATTCGTCACTGCGATGCTGGTGTCTTTCGCAGGCGCGCTGTCAAGGGCGATCCGTTCTGGATTTCTGCGTAGTTTCCCACCTGAGGGCAACGTGGTGCAACTGATTCCTTATTCACATGTTGGGGCGCAGAGGAGCGATGCAGGTCGACTCCTTCCGTTCCGTACGGAGGAACTCCGCGGCACTGCAGACGACCGGCTTCGGTCTCCTTTACTCCACCTTAATTAGTGTTTTGGTATCTGCCGCTGATCTGCCTACTCTAGATGTGTGTGCATCTGCTTGCGTGGGCGTGAGAGTCTAATTACGAAAACCACCCAAGACGGCTCGGGAACGGGCCTATTTAGTTTCCATTTTGCATCATTATGACTGTACAGGGGACCCGGGACTGACTTCATCCGTACACACATCAGTGGGTTTGAGTGCTTTATCCGTGATGTTCAATTATGCCGTTGGTGACTGTATAATTATAGTCAAGCGTCGAGAAATCCCTCGCACTGAACGCTGAGCGATGTCTCGTCGTTCGTTGAAAAAGCAATACGCACCACTGAGCGAGATGCAGTGGAAACAAGCATGATCGTCTGCGGAAAAAGTTGTATTCACTTCTTCTGTGGCATGTGAAGAAAAATGTGAATTTTATCTTGATCTTTATCTTGAAATAAATCAGCTGACTGATATTAGACCCTGAAGCAAACTTTATGATTGTGGAAATGAATTTACAGCCGGCTCACCGCACATTAACTATTTATATGCATGTTCGGTTCAGGTAATAAAAAAATTGAAAGTAAAAAGAATTGGTTAATTATTAAGATGATTTTCAGCACACTCATACTTTGGGGATAGTAAATTAGGGCACCACGATGGCACAGCGAGTAGCGCTGCTCTCTTTTAGTACCTGGGGTGGTCTGAGAGGACATGGGTTTGATCCCTGCTCAGTCTGTGTGGAGTTTGTGTGGGTTTCCTCTGGGTGCTCTGGTTTCCTCCCACAGTCCAAAGACATGCTGTTCAGGTTCCCCCATAGTGTGTGAGTGACAGAAAGAGTGTGTTCCACTGATGTATGGATGAGTGACCCATTGTAAGTAGCCTATCTGGCAGTGTAAGTCACCGCGGTGAATAAGGAGTTCATTGGAAGATGCTTTTGAGAAAAGTGTCCGCTAGATAAATAAATTTGCAAAGAAGCAGCTCAGTCGTCTTCTGTTGGACGTCATGTGAACCTCAGCCTGGGACCAAAAGGTTCTTCAGAGAACTGATAAAAAAACCTCTGCGTAATTCGGGAAGAACAAGGTCCCGTTTGATAAAAAACCTCGGCGATGAGTAAAGGCTGCGGCCCGTTAATCTCGCAGGGGATTGGCGATAAGTATCAGGGAATCTTCCGGAGGCTCCTTATCTCCTGAGTGATTCTTTGGGGAGAGGTTATCGCCAGTGATAAAGTTTCATAAATACACTGCACTCCCCAAATGACTGCAACTCATACAGTCCTCTACCCCCCAGGTGCAGAAACAGCTTTTTCACCCCCCCCCCCCCACTGGTCCGACTTCAAGTTTCATAAACTTGACCTTCACACAAGAAGATTGATTTATGCACCGTTATAGGGAAAATCCATAAACATTTAAACCATAGTGCACCAATAGAAATTTATTAATCAAAATCAAATTAGTGTAACACACCACCCAAAAGAAGGTTCGCTAAGCACAGGCTGTAAAAGCATCATAAAACTGTAGAGTCAGCCTGAATATTTCAATTGCACTGAGTGCCCTTGTTTTATGTTTTATTAGGACGATGAAAACGTTAATGAAAATATGCCTAAAAGAAAGATATTTTACTTCTCGTGCATTTCCATAATTGAAAACAGAATTCACTTTAAACTCTAGATACCTTTTTTTGGCTTCACTCATGGTAAAATTGTTTTTTTACTAATTGAATGGACTTTAAATTGGGTCTGCAGTAGAAATGAGTGGTAGCTTTGTAACTTGACAACCCCTGTGTTATTAGTGCTCCTAAGAGAAAAAAATTCCATGTGCAGTGAAAGGTAATAAATTGGTGTTGAAAATCAAGCCTTGTTTGGTGGAAGATGGACAGTAAAGGTAAAGTAGGAGATTATTTTGTAATCTGAAGGTCCTTTATTTGAACTCCACTCCTGTTTGTCAAGGTGCTTTTTCCCAATTTACGTCAGTTAAGATTCCCTGCCATATAAGTGGTTCAATCAACATAAGTTGCTTTTGGATAAAAGCATCAGAAATTTAATGTTTATGTACATTATAGCTGATTTATACTTTTATTATGTTCTCTTTTGCTACGAAGATACCTATACAGTATGCATGGCAGAAAGAATTTCTGTAAAGTCTGAAAAAGCATTAATATTTTTTGATTGTGATGATCGAACGAATGATCGCTTGCTTCACAGCACAGCTGGTAGCGTAGTGGTTAAAAGTATTACCCGAGGATCTGAAGGTTGTAGGATTGAGCCCCACCTCTGGCTGTAGTACCCTTGAGAAATGTACTTACCCTGAGTTGCTCCTGTAAAATTACCCAGCTGTGCAAATGGGTTAATAGTCGTAACCTTGACATTGCAAGTAATGAACGAGTAACATATTTCTACCATTGATCATTAAAAATGTTCTTTATCAATCTTCACATTGAACCTTGTTGGTGAGAAGCAATGAGCAAGATTCACAAGCTCACTCATTAATATTTGCGTGACTTAATTTTCATTTGTTTGTTTTTTTCTGGCTTAGAGATGCTTCACTCTCATTACCTTGTCTGCCTGACAGTGACCGTCTCCATCTAGGTTCCATTTCTTCCTCTCGTTTTCTTCCCATTCTCGTTTTCTGTAAATAGGCCATTAACGAGATCTTATTAAAATGGCATAATGGTAAAATATGCAGAAGTGATGTGGAGAAGGCACGCGTCAGTGGCCTGCCAGTATCTGTCGCTGATGGTTTCTTGCATTTGGATCCTCAGCTTCACAGAGTTCCTGGAGCCTTTTGAGCGTGTGATCCAACCCGAGGAGCTGTGGCTGTACAAGAACCCGCTGGTGGAGTCTGACCACGTCCCCAAACGGGTCATGTTCGTAAGTAGGACCTCCCTTGCTTCTGGACATAAGACCACATGGGACATTATTAGTCATGAAACACTTCTCTCCAGAAGGTGCATTAAACCATCATTAGTAGAGCACATCTTAAGAGGGTTACATTCTCCTGGTACTTTTTGCTTGAGATGTTCTCTATTCTTTCGGCTGTATGAACTAGTCACATACAAATACATTTCATTTGTGCACGACCACGTCTTGGGTGACCGGACATTCGAATAACCAGAGAGTCCAGCGTGTGACGTGATTATTATTATTATTTTTATGTATTTTCCCAAAAAAACTTTTGCAAAAAAATCGATCGAGTGCAAGAAAATGTGCAACAAAACAAAACTATTTCAATATCTGAAGGGATTTACCCTTAAACATGGCTATTAAAATAAAATCTTTAATAATAACATAAAAAATACTTTGTCATTAATGCAGATTTCATTCGTGAGTGTTGTAAACACACAATCGATAGTATTCTTTCTCTAGCATGGCTGTTCAGTCAGCAAAAGGAAACCTCAATTGTGAAAAAAAAATTTAATTTTCGAGCAAAAAACTCTCACACATAACATTATTTATTTATGCATTCATTCATTTTTTGGGAAATTCAGAATTGGAAGAAATAGTCATTAATGTCACCCTCTTATTAAAATTATCAATAATTCTATTCCCTAATGGTAGGATAATGAACAAAATTAAGCAATTTATTTGAAAGAAATAATTAAAAAGAATTAAAACAGAGAAAACTAAACCATTTTTTATAAAATGCAAACCTGGTAAGGAGCTCTTTGTTGGGCATCTGATGGTACATTTTAAAGAGCAATCAGTCGCATGGCTGCACTTCCCGCTTTCTATTATTCCAGTCATGCGAAAATTAAATGTATTGTACTTAAATGTTACTGGTATCGCTTGCAAACCAACACGTTCTTGTTTCTCTTACTCCCTGTACTTCTCCCCTAGTCTTTCTTAAACACGTCAGTAGATATCCTGAAAATTATTCAGCAAGATCTTACCTGCCTTTCGGTAACAAAGCACATCTAATCAAAGAGAAAGCAGCTTCAGGCAGGTCATTGAGGAAGGTGAGGTGTCACCCTGGCTCATCTCAGCACCTCGGAGACTGGAGATGCGCTTGCCTTCAAACAGATTCGCGCTCGAAACAGAAAGACCTGCATCTCCTTAGAGACGCCTTTCAGCGAACCATCGATTAGGAGCTGTAGCAACCGTCCCCATCGGATCCGCACCCTGGCGACAGCTGTAGTTAAACCGATGGGAGCTGTGGCGCCCGAAAATATGAATGGCAAGCGCACATCTAAACAGCACTCGGACCAAAGTGCTGAGGAAAAGAGAACGCGAACGTGTTTGGAACCCCAGTCACAAGCCACAACTATTGTTCTTCGTATGCCCTATATGAATATGGATACACGTATAATTATTTACATTGACGTTTGCATGTATTCGTTTATCGGACGCTTTTCTCCAAGGCGACGTACATCTCATAGAAAATATAACGTGTTCATTGCATGAGCAGAAAGAGACGCTTAGATGCAGACGTGTGATTCTTAAGTGCAGTTAGTTTGTTTCTTTCCACCATATGAACCGGCGTTCATCACGCGAGTAGATGCGTAAGACTTTATCAGAATATCCTCGATACATTTTTGGAAGATGCTGCTATGACTAGTCCTTGTTTATTTTACATTTATTCATTTAGAATAAATGTAAAATAATAAAGCAGACACTTTTCTCCAAAGCAACTTACCATGTTAAGCTACTTATAATCATTTATCCGTTCATACAGTTGGGTAATTTTTACTGGAGCAATTTAGGGTGAGTACCTGGTTCAAGGGTACTAAAGCCAGAGGTGGGTATCAAACCTGCAACCTTTGGATCCAAAGGCAATGACTGTAATCACATCCAGCTGTCCTATATCATATAATTTATATCATATATTTCATATAGGGGTGCGGTGGCGCAGTGGGTTGGACCGCAGTCCTGCTCTCCGGTGGGTCTGGGGTTCAAGTCCCGCTTGGGGTGCCTTGCAGCGGACTGGCGTCCCGTCCTGGGTGTGTCCCCTTCCCCCCTCCGGCCTTACGCCCTGTGTTGCCGGGTAGGCTCTGGTTCCCCGTGACCCCGTAAGGGACAAGCGGTTCTGAAAATGTTCTGAAATGTATTTCGTATATTCACATAGCATATAGAGATGAGCTCTCTGATTCTAAGCGTGCACAGAGACTGAAATGAAGATTAAACTATTGACAGGGAATAGTAGCAATTAAGTACCGAACTACATGTATTATGGCTGTGTTTTGACCCCCCCTCCCCACTTCTTCACTCTCGTCCTTCTCCTTCATCCCTGCTTCTAATACAGACTAAGAGCCTAATCATCTGTGATTAAATGAGGATATTGATCACTTAACCTTGGATCATTTCAAGCATGTCTCCTCAGAGGGGAGGAAGCTGTAAATCTTACTTTCAAAACCCGAGCGGCAACGTGCCAGACTGCTGTGTGTACACACACCGCAAGGAAGACAAAGTCATTATTAACATGTCAATGAATTAAATGAAATAAAATTTTGTTTTATTTCTGGTCAAGCCTCCTCTTAAGCTCATTGTCTGAGCTATGTGCTCTGTGGGGACGCAGTTGCTCATTAAGTTTCTCGAGGTTTTAATTTTAAATTAGGAATCCTTTCAAGAATAATCTGCGTTTGTGACGTGACTGAAATAATTGCACCAGACCGTAGCAGAGGAAGGGAACCGACAAGCTGACCTGTTTAGAACCAATCTAGTTAATTCAAAGTGGTTACGTATTTTAATCTGGAATCCCACGGTCACCGTGATTTTTTTTTAAATATTCCGCAAGGACGAATGGCGAGTGTAGTTTAGCACCTCATGCATTTACATTGATTCATTTAGAAGGTGCTGTTTTCCAAAACAGCTTCCCATGAAAACTACATAGTAAGATTTAGACCACAGCATTTCAGTCAAGGTGACGTACAATGCTAGATCCACTATGTACAATGAGTCCGTCGTCCATATGCCAGGAAACACACACAAAGGGCAATACGCTCAACGATTCACTTGAAAGCAAGGTTTTTTTGGACTGTGTGAGGGAACCCACTCAAACACCAGGAGAACATGCAAACTTCACACATAGTGAGCGGGGATCAAACCAACATCCTCTTGCAGCACCCAGGTGCTGTTAGACAATAGTGCTACCCCCTGCACCACTGTGCAAGTAGATCAGTTTATTAGTGTACAAAAGGAGAAATGGGAACTCAAGGGTACAATGAAACACACAGCTTCTGGCAGCTCATTTTCCAGTAACGTGTCCCATTGCACTCATACGTTTGTAGACACACACACACACACACATTTTCAGAACCGCTTGTCCCTTACGGGGTCACGGGGAACCAGAGCCTACCCGGCAACACAGGGCGTAAGGCCGGAGGGGGAAGGGGACACACCCAGGACGGGACGCCAGTCCGCCGCAAGGCACCCCAAGCGGGACTTGAACCCCAGACCCACCGGAGAGCAGGACTGTGGTCCAACCCACTGCGCCACCGCACCCCCTCGTTTGTAGACACAAGAAAAGTTCTTCAGGACCAGAATTTGTCACTTGGCCTCTTTGGCCATTACTCTCCTAAGCCTATGAATTTACCTGTCAAGTTGAACAATATTGAGCATTTGATGAGTTAATAAACCCATTAGATTTTGTACACATCTTGAGTTACATTATTTCATTGCTCTGGAGATACCAGAAGGAGGCCTAATTTACATATGAGAGAAACATAGATAGTTGCATAAGGACGAAGAATGGACTTGTGCCCAAAAGGTTAACAATTTATGAGCCAGGTCTTCTTTGTTCCACTCTTGTGGAAATTACTCAGTTCCTATTATTATTATTATTATAAATCTTAAAAGAAACTGCAATACATAATAGACTCCTCTCATTTGTACAGCTATATATGATGCGCGGTGGCACAGCGAGCAGCACTGCTGTCTCACAGTGCCTGGGTGATGCAAGAGAATGTGGGTTTGATCCCTGTTCAATTTGTGTGGAGTTTGTAGGGTTCCTCTGGGTGCTCTGGTTTCTTCCTACAGTCCAAAGACATGCTGTTCAGGTTCACCCATCGTGTGTGTGTGTGTTCCACTGATGTATGGATGAGTGACCCAGTGTAAGTAGTGGATCTAGCAGTGTAAGTCACTGCAGCGAATAAGGTGTGTAGGCTCATAACACTACATAGAGTTCATTGGGAGCTGCTTTGGAGAAAAGCATTTGCTGAATAAAAATAAAAAAAATGTAAATGATGCACTTCTTGTTAAACATGTTGCGAGAGGTACAGCACCATTTCCCTAGCAATATAATTTAAAAACTTTTGGTCACAAACCCAGTTCTGAAAGCACTGCACTCACAGAAATCCATAATGTCATACAATTTTTAAGATCATTATGCTTACAATAATTGTAATTATTCTGCTCCGCAGGCTATTTCCTTTCTCACTCCCCTGGCAGTCATATTTGTGGTGAAGATCATTCGTCGGACTGACAAGACGGAGATCAAAGAAGCTTGTCTTGGTAAAGTATATGTACTAGAATATGTCTGTCTACCAGCATCTTCATTTACCCAAGATCCCTGTAACTCTTTGTCATGCGTAGCTTTATTGGACATGGCCTTGGTTTAAAAAAACACATTAAAATGCGAATGCAACAGCAGCGCAGCAATTTGTTCAAGCTCAAATCCCGGCGTTACTCCGTTGTATATCTAGGCTTCCTTTGTGCTCCACAAAGAGCAGGAGATGCGGAGCACAGCCGGACCTATTAAGCGAGAGTTTTAACACAAATCCAATTAAAGAGAGCTAAGGATGGAGCGATGCACGTTGCATGAGCCGATAGATTAAAGCCTGGCGCTGTATTCATTTGTACAATTATCGAGCGAAGCAAACATTGACTGAAGAACTTGTAAGAGAGATTTGAAAGCAGGATAGCCTTTGAATCATGGTTAAGATACATTAATTCAATTTAGAAAACATTTTGAAATACTTGTATGTACCAACTGATTTTATTGTTTTTTTTTTCAAAATTGTTTCTGATGTCTAAAGAATAATTGATTCATTATGTAGGGGGTGTCTGTGTGTGTGTGTGTGTGTGATTACCCTGCGATGGACTGGCATCCAGTCTAGGATGTGCCCTGCCTCACATCCCCTGTTTCTGGGATAGACTCCTGACCATCGAGACCATGCATTAGACAAGAGGTTGTGGAGAAAGACGATTAAAACTAATGTTCCAGGAAAGAGGAAGGATGCCATTTCAACTGATGACCAATCAAGTACCGGTGCAATTTTTCTCTCTAAATCCAGTGAACATACAAGGTCAAGAATTAATGTTAGTTCACATCTTTTTCACTGCAATATCGAATTAGTTATGCCCACAGAACCAAAATGTTAACCGTAATAGAATTTTCCCAAGCCAACAGGCTCAAGCACAATTTCATCTTTTTTCTAATTTTTTTCGTAAGTTTTGCTTCACTTCTCTTTACCCTCTGCTGTGTCTTGTCTTTCCAAGGAAGCCACTATTTAATGGTTGCTGTTACACCACAGCTTCACTGCAGTTAGGAGTTGACGGCAATTCTCCCCAGTCCAACTCAGCGCCATGGGAGTCAAATTATTGTACAACAGCCCACTTTTCTTTCTATTTACAGAGATGGATGTTTTTACCAGACATTTGGCCAAAGCAGAGAGGAGTGAGAAAAATATAAATGGACTGGATGGTGATAGTCTGTTATAATACATTAAATAACAATAACTGGATACATTTGACTTTTAAACCAATTGGCTTTTAATTTTAACGGTAACCTGCGTTGGTGTCCATCAGCCTTGACGACTCAGCCTTGTTATATTGTTGTCTGGACGTTCAGACGCCGCATTCCTTTTCAGCAGAGAAGGACGTTCGCTTGTTTAAACAGAAAAGGGAAAACATCCTGAGTTCAGCTGCTCAAGAAACTTATTTTGACCGATGCCAAAGGCTCTGATTGAACTCACACCCTCAGATGTGTTGTCGGTACAGCATAGGTTCCTACTGCACTTTTGCCCCTTGACTGTGTTTACTCCCTTGTGTGTTTCAGCCGTCTCCCTGGCCCTTGCACTGAACGGCGTTTTCACCAACACTATCAAATTGATAGTGGGCAGGTAAAACACTAAATACATTATAAGAGTCATTAATTCGTAGAGTTAAACTCTGTTTATTTAGCGTGTCATCAAAATCAGATTGGCTGCGACCGATGTTCATTGACTGCTGGGGTCAAGGCTCGATTAATTTCCAATTTATGTAGATAGACAGTAATAAAAAAACTTAGAGACTGGAAAAGATGCATGTAAAACACCCTCCGGATAATGTACTGGAGATACACTCGATATTTCAAAACACGGTGGTCTTATTTTACAAACGTAAAATATTCCAGATATAAGAGAATGTTGTTAAACTTTTACTGCATCTTTCTTATATTGTTATTTAGATTCATTTTTTGTGCCTAATTGTTTTTACAATATATTGGCTCCTTTGCTGCTCCTTTGTAAAGTTATTCATGTAAGACACTGGAGTTTAATACACAGTATTTTTTTCCATGTTAAGTAGGTAGTTTATCTTTTAGACTCATGATACCTTAATATTAAACATCTTCTCTGCATTTTAATATTGTGACTGGTTGTACTGGCAGGGAAACGGCAAAGAGAAGCATGAAGCAAGTGATTTGGTATTCATCTAAATCACTCCCAGTTTTCTCTCTCTGCATCAGACCAGCTGCTTTACATATTAGTCTTAATTATCTCCTTAATCAAAGGTTGCTGGCCATCATTTTGAGAAAAGCAGAATGGGGTACACCTCTCAGAGCCACCCATCAAGTTTATCCCCACCTTGTACCAGGGTTCCACCTCCCGCCAGCTCATCATAACCGACAAAGCGACACATTGTTGAATAACTATGAACTATTGGTGAAGTAGGTTCTATGAATAGTAACTGTAATAATAACTGTACTGATTACTTTGAACACAACTGTAGAACTGTCTTTCATCTCAAAGCTTCCTTTCCAGTTCTCTAACACAGCGTGTGTAGTAATAACAGAGCGGTATCCAACGTCCAACAGAGGTGTCCAGTGTCTCTGTGTCTTTTCGTGCCGCCTCCTGTAGGCCAAGGCCAGACTATTTTCAGCGCTGCTTCCCAGATGGACAGATGAATGCCAAGATGCTGTGCACTGGTGAACCAGAGTTGGTCTCCGAGGGGCGCAAGAGCTTTCCCAGCAGCCATTCCTCCTGTGAGTCCTTCAGTTGCAGTATGTGGTGTTGCGGACTTGCTGTCACATTAAACGCACACGCAGACATGCTAATTTGGGAATAGATAGCAGTAATAGATCAGCAAGAAAACATTTACATTACATTTATTTATTTATCAGACGCTTTTCTCCAAAGCAACTTCCATTGAGCTCTATGTAGTGTTATCAGCCCACACACCACATTCACCGCGGTGACTTACACTGCTAGAGACACTACTTACACTGGGTCACTCATCAATACACCAGTGGAGCACACACACTCTCTCACGCACTATGGGAGGAAACCAGAGCACCCGGAGAAAACCCACCCAGACACGGGGAGAACATGCAAACGCCACAGAGACTGAGCAGAGATCAAACTCGTGTTCCTTCACACCACCCAGGCGCTGTAAGACAGCAGCGCTACTCGCTGTGCCACCGTGCCGCCCACCTACAGTGGCATTACAACCAGTCCAAGGTAGATTACATTTACACGTTTTCATTTGGGAGACGCTTTTCTCCAAAGCGATGCTCTCTTATTTAGCCGACACCTTTATCTGTGAGGTGCAGTGCTAAATCTCTTACAATCATTGTCCTGTTTATACAGTAGATCAGTGTAACACACATACTGTGAGCACATTAAATTCCCCGGTTCACCTGAAACACTTGGATTATGTGCAGAGATGAGCATACCTAGAGGAAGCACACACAAACACCGGGAGAACACACAAACTGCTCACAGACCGGTGTGGTATGTGAACACGGCCCAGGGGCTGTGAGGTGCCAATGCTACCCACTGCACCACCATGCAGTAACTGTGAAAGTGCACTGTACCGCAGTACACAGACTGTACTTGCGCTGACACTTAATGTGAATGGTCAGCACTCACACCGACTCCCCGGTATCATGACACAGGTACAACGTGTTATGCACATAGAGTATAATGAGCTTCCTAAGCATAAATAAATAAAAATGGAGCCAAGCATTGACTTTCACCAACTGAGACTTGCACAGAATTGACCTACATTAACAAACCTGCTATAAATACACCAACTGAGAGACTGACACCAACACAGAAAGCAATGCAACACTTAACATGGGGAATAAAACCTTACGTTTTCTCACGTGCAACTACTTCTCCTTGTTACTCGAGCCAAATGAAATTGGTCTCCATATTTAATGAAATCCTTCAATGAATTCAAAATTTAACAAAAAATTTCTAGATGTGTCATGCTAAAAACAAAGCAGAAAAAAGGCATACAGCAATATTAATATGATCGTTCATTGTGCTTTCACATTTGTCATAAATCATTTAGCCCTTGTAAACCTGGGGGTTATATTTAATCACACTTCTGTCGGGTGGTTTTCAAAAATCCCCTTCTGGTGCAGATTATGCTGCCAAGACATCTCCTGTAGCGTTTTGAAGTTTGAGGCTTCAGAGGGGGGCATATTCTATCATACCTTCAGGCATAATTGTCCAGACACCTTCAGATGTTTTGGCCTCTGCGTGAAGAGCTTTCTCGAGTTTCAGTCAGAATCTCGCTGCTGAGACGTCTGGGTTTTTTTTTTGATAGTCGACAACTTGCGTTTTGTGTGATGTTAAATATTTCCATGCAGATCTCAATCTTAGCTCTTGATTTTAATCATATTGTAATGTCCGTGTTTGGAACTTTGGAATCTTGCCGGAAAGAATGAAATACATCAAAATGCTATGTTTAATGTGGAGGTTCCTGAGTCCAAGTATTACCATATGAAGTGGTAACAACCAGCAACCCAGGGGTACCTGGTGGTGTAGTGGGTAGAGCTGCTGATCCAAAGGTTGCAGGTTTAAATCTCACCTTTGGCTCTAGTACCTGTGAGCAAGGTACTTACCCTAAACTACTCTGGTGAAAATGACCCAACTGTATAAAGGGGTAAATAAAGAAAAGTGTCAGCTAGATGAATAACTGTAACAAAGATTCAAAAAGTTCTAAGTCCCCTATAAAACTTTACATTGAGCAAACCTTTCCTCAGTGAAGACTTGAAGCCTTTTCTCTTTTTGGTTTTTACATTAACACAGCAAAGACCAAATAAAGAAATAAATAAAGAAAGAAAGAAAGAAATAAAACATAACGCACATTTCTGTAGCTGCTTCGCATAAAATACTACAAGTTTAATTTCAGTTTCAATGTATTTTTGAAATGCATTCCTTCCAAACCTCAGGGGACTTAATACAGAATAATACAAAATCCAAATACAGATTTCACAAAGAAATGCAAGAATTGGCGTAAATGATAACAATAAAAACTCATATTATAGGAGACGTGTGGGAGGAAAGCCAGAAGGCAATGGAAGAGAGGATACAAAAAGGCCAGGACTTGCTCGGCATATCACCAATATACATTCACTCATCGTCACACACTGCTTGTTCAGATAGGGCCATGAAACCAGCAGCCAATCCCAGGAAGCACTGGAGGCCAGTCTACTGTAGGGCACTCGCACTAAGAACAGTTTAGAGTCAACAGTGTTATTAGATGATGGCTGAAAACCCATAAGAATATGAAGAAATCCCACAATTCGCACAGAAAGAGCTGGAGCTGCGAGGGGTCATTGCCACTCACTGCACCCTTGTCTCGGCCTTAACGCAATAAAATTAAGAGACGTTGCTTAGTAAGTAGTTTCTGAAACAGTCAGGTTGTCATCTGGCTGCCTAAAGAGTGATCATATTCAGTTCATCAGAGTCAGGAAAAGAAGTGGTGAGAGAAGTAGGAAGCACGTATCGCCGTGGCAACAGCACATGACAAAGCACCACCAGTAAGTACACTAAAAATTGCACAAATCTCAGCTTCTTCAGAGTAGTATTTGGGTCTGACTTCTACATTTGAACACGTAGAAGAAAAGTAGTGTGTCTCATTCATCTTAACGTATTGAGAGAGTTTACATCTTTAACATCAGCTGGCAGACGCTTCCTCCGTACAGGAAACCTGGGAACCACGATGCATTTTGGTCAACTCGACATCAGTCCTTCTGACGGTTTTATATCCTAGAGATGCCAATTTGTCTTGTCCATCTCCATCTGCTGCCTTCAGATTGATGTTGGCTTCACCATCCGCTTGTCTCCCAGCCTGTTATGGAAAAGTATATTTGTTTACACTTGTTGGCATGGTTTCCCATGGACTGCAGCTGTAAGCTGCTAAGATGCACTACAGTGGTAAGCAGAAGATTCAGCATCTTTTTTTCACTTTCTTCCAACTTATGGAGGTCAGCAACTACTTTCTTGGAGTTGCGAGCGAGTTCTCTGACCTTCATCATGGTGGAATCATCATGCCGGTACTGAATGTACTCTTTTTTTTTGCCTCCTTTCATATCCCAGGAGGCTGCAAACCTGCAGAGGTCTCCTTATAGTTCCAGAAACTTACAGTGAATTTGCAAAGAATACAATGTTGCTGTAACCTTGTTTTGTTAGATTCTATTTAAAGAACTCTTCAAATGTTTCAATATATATGATCACCATTTTATGAAGATCATTTCTAAGAAATATTGCTTTTCTCTGGCAACACTGTGACGATAGCAGAGTATCATTCTTTGAATTTTTGCCTTTTTTTTTTTTTTTGCTCTGGCACATTGTCCAGTCTGCAGAGGCTTCAGCTGCAATAACTTTAATTTCTGTTTAATGAGTAGCATGAATACATCTGGGGAGCTTTGTGACTTTGTCCTTCCCACTGTTGAACCATCGGTTGCTTTCCAAGGCCCATGGAATTCAGCTGTAACAAAAAACAAGGCTTTCTTCCTGCTTGCTTCTCTCTGCTTAATAATCGCTCAAGAATCTGACGCTGTTTAGTAAACTTGGTAAAGTATCTTCATGTTCGCTTGTTTCCAAACGTCAACCACTGAGCACCGTGTCTTTAAGTGGAGACAGCTGGTAGCGTTACTGCCTTTCAACCCAAAGGTTGCAGGTTTGAATCCCATCTCAGGCTGTAAGGTACTTACCCTCAATTGCTCCAGTGAAATTACCCAGCTGTATAAAAGGGTAAATAATTGTAACCTTAGCGTTGTAAGTGGCTTTGGAGACAAGCGTCAGGTAAATGAATAAACGTAAATGAGGTAAAGTGGCTGAAACAATAATGCGAAATGGTCCCTCGCCTTCATTACAGCGCATTTGTACTGCCCTTGCTGTATTTTCCTGGGGTCTTCAAGATTCCGACATGGGTTTAGCGAGTCAGTAGTCAATGAGTCATGCAGGGATTTGGGGTCAAAACTCAAGGCTTTGTGTTGAGTGGCTGAAGGAATGTTTTTTATGTTTGAGCTCTTCCCCCAGGTGTCTGTGAGACCACTGCTTGTTTTTTCTGTACCTGAGCACACTCAGTTAAAGCAAAACTATGATGACACAAAATGATATATTAACCAAGCCCCCTACTTCAGATTTATAACTTTCTTTGTCCTCTTAGAAACTTTTTTTTTTTTTTTTTTTTCTTGTTGCTTAGCCAAAGCCTCTGTCCAGAATGGATTACAGTTGTACCTGCGTATAAAGCTGACTTTAGTAGCAGAGGTGTTCAGGATTAGTGCCATTCTCAAGGGTGCCACATCTGAGAATTGAGCTGACAGCCTTCTGGATATAAGTACATGTCTTCACCCAACACTCTTACCTCCTGAAACCATATGACTTTCTTCATTTTTCTGTAACATTACTCACTCAGTCACTCACTCATTCATTCATCAGACACTTTCCTCTACAGTGACGTACATCTCATAGAAAATACAACGTGGTCATTACATTAGCAGGAAGAGACGCTTAGATGCAGACGTGTGATTCTTAAGTGCAGTTTGTTTCTTTCCACCATATGAACCAATGTTCATCACACGAATAGCTGCATAAAATTTTATCAGAATACGTTGATAGACGTTGTAGGAGTACACACAATGTCTACATCCGCTTGTCCCGAGTGAACAGGAGCCTAACCGGGCAACACAGGGCACAAGGCTGGAGGGGGAGGAGACACACCCAGGATGGGACTCCAGTCCATCGCAAGTCACCCCAAAGAGGACTCGAACCCCACACCCACCAGAGAGTGGGCACAGGCCAAACCCACCGTGCCCCCTAGTTACAGCAGTAGCTGCATTAAAAAATTTTTAACTTTTTTCATTTATTTTTTTTTTTTTAATATAATTGTTTATTTTTAGAGGGGTGCGGTGGCGCAGTGGGTTGGACCGCAGTCCTGCTCTCCCGTGGGTCTGGGGTTCAAGTCCCGCTTGGGGTGCCTTGCGACGGACTGGCGTCCCGTCCTGGGTGTGTCCCCTCCCCCTCTGGCCTTACGCCCTGTGTTACCGGGTAGGCTCCGGTTCCCCGTGACCCCGAATGGGACAAGCGGTTCTGAAAATGTGTGTGTGTGTGTGTTTATTTTTAGGGGGTGCAGTGGCGCAGTGGGTTGGACCACAGTCCTGCTCTCCGGTGGGTCTGGGTTTGAGTCCCGCTTGGGGTGCCTTGCGATGGACTGGCGTCCCGTCCTGGGTGTGTCCCCTCCCCCTCCGGCCTTACGCCCTGTGTTACCGGGTAGGCTCCGGTTCCCCGTGACCCCGCATGGGACAAGCAGTTCTGAAAATGTGTGTGTGTGTGTGTTTATTTTTAATTTAATTCAATTTTTAAATTTAAAACTTTTAAATTGGTGCCCTATAAAAACGCATACATCAGAAGTCGGTGGTTCTTATGCCTCATTAGGAGCATAGTAAAAGAGTGAGCTTGTTTATAATTAACACCGTGATTTGTAAAACTTACCGTTATACGACTTTAAAAACACATGGTTGTTTGGCTCCGACAGACTGGAATGTAAATGAGAGGATTATGTAACAATGAACTCAGCGATCAGACACAGTAACTGATCACAGTACAGAGATTATACCGTGACTGTATCTGGGTGCCAGTGGTGTGTGCCGTTACGCAAATAAACAAATAAACAAGCCCCAGGAAAATTACTTAATTAGGCATTATTGGATATATAGTCTTGTTAATCCAATTAGGCACATTCTCTGGAAGAATATTGATCAAGGGAATTTTAAATTGACAGGGAATAAATATTTGAACGATCTTGGTCTCTGTTGAAGGCTGGATTGAGAGCCCCTTCCTATGTTCTCATCCCACAGTTTCCACCAAGGGGACCAAGTGATGCTGATTTGTCTTTCTGACTTCGGTGCTCGGTGACTCGATGGTACAGGATCGCTTTTGTTTTAGGTTTTAAATGGGGAGCACGTTCATTATTTCACATTTATCCCCTAGTCTAACTGTAGAGTCGAACTCTAATATCTAGTTCTAATATCCTTATTCCAATTGTCTACAAACCTTTATGAGAATTGCCTCTGGTGCGATGTGAGAACACCTCTAAAATACCAGCACTTGATATGTCCTTTTTTGATCTATTTCACTATTTCATATATCTTTTACCGTTTCTTGCAAGAAATTGAGTTTCAGAACCTTTCTCAAAGGTATCGGTAACCTCCTGACCACAGGTTCATTTTCTTTATCGCGAAACTATTAGGCTGATCCAAGCACCAGGGCAAATGTCAAGTTTTCATTGACATACTACTCACGGTGCAGTTTATCTGCACCCCTTCATTCGAAAAAGCATCACACAGACAAACAGCAATGTTCAGTTATTAGCCATTGTGATTCAGAACAAGGGAAATCACCAGCTATTCAAAGAATATCATCGCGCCGCTACTTTCAAGTCAGTCTGCGGAGGGGCGGAGAGACAGATGATGGAGAGACGGGGGGGGGGGACGGGACAGAGGGAGATCTCTGGCAGCCCTATTAAGAACAACTGAATTTAATTCGACCCAAATATCGGTAGATGTCAGAGAAATTTTCTTGGACATCTTTCTGAAGCTGTTGCCGTTGTTTACCAGACAGAAGCTACAGGTGTCCTGGAAATGTTCCGTCCCGAAATATAGAAGCACTGAAATTAATACACTTATGAACAATCAACTTCAGACTTCCAGTCCACCACTTGGATGCAAAAAGAAAATGTTTGATGCAAAAAAAAACCCTTTTTTTTTTTTTCGGTTCGATGCAAAAACAATTGTTGGATGCCAAAAAAAAGATGTTTTTTTTACCCTCACTGTACAACTCAAGACACTTTAAACCCTGACTCTAATACGAAAGTAGTTCTCATTTTCTCATCGATCTTTTTACTCGCGGCCGAGTTTTGAAGTACCCTTTCTTTGTGGCTCCTTTGAGGAGATTTATCGTGATGCTCTGAAAATGCAAAATCATGCCGTAAACTCATGTTTCTATTAGACAGTTTATGATCGTTAAGGAAAAAAAATCTTTGCCCAGGGCATCTTGTTTAGTAGCCTTTGCTCTTTCTGTTGGTTCCATACATTGAACGATTGCAGGAAAAACTTGGGGAGTGTTGCTGTGCTCGAGTCCAACAGTAGTGCCCCGCTGGTTCCCTGGCAGCCTCTTTAAACCAGTCTCCCGTCATTCTGCGTCACAGCACTCTGGAATGGATGGAATGCAAATAACTCCCCCCCCAACGAAGCTTGACATTTTTAACAGCTCTCGTTGGCCGCAGCTCCCTTCATCCCAGCATTTGATGTGCCAGGCCAGAGCAGATGTGCGTAAAGTTCACCCCCCATGGGAGCGAACAGGTTGGAGGGGCTGAGGATCCAAGAGGAGAAATTATGCAGACAGATGCTAATTATGGAGACAAACCACCATGTCTGACCCAGATATTTAGTTTTTCTCCAGGGCCGAAGGCTCTTCACTGCCACAGGAGATGGTTTTATTAAAGACTTACGATGTAAATGTTACGATCAGCCGATGCGGAGCGATGCCGAGACGTCGCAAGGTGGAGAAGTGCGTGTAAATAAGAGAACTGAAGTGCCGTTGTTTCTCCTGTTGAACTAATGAGACGTGTGTGTGCTCTTGTATACTCTCTGTTGAACGTTGATTTGGAGAAAAGCATCTTCCTGATGTAAATGTACTGCAATGTGTCTATAGGGCTGCAAGCAAATTAAGGCCTTGTGGCTTGTTGAAGTTACAACACAAAACAAATGAATAGATGTGAATCCAAACATCGCCAGTTACATAAAGTCCAATTGTTTCGAATCTCCTTCCACCGTCTCTGAGCTCTGCTAATTTTAAACTCCGCTTTAACAGATTCCGTGGATGAAATTTTCAAAATGCCCTTGGGCTTGGATTGAATAGATGAAATGTCACGAGAGCAGCGGGAAATTGCTGTGCGATGGTCACCGTTCAATTACTTATTTTATCTTGTGTGCGTATTTTGCTACCTGGAAATGGAAGTGGCAAAAGCAAGGTGGTTAAACTGACTTTAGGTCATAACCAAGAGTCCAGCATTTTTTTAAAAAAAAAAAAAAAAGCAAAAACTTTCCTGTTCAGTCAGGAAAACTGTCCAATGCGTTCCGACATGGTTCAGCGGAGGCTTATCATTTCGGCAATGGTACCGAACCAAGATAACATAGAATTAATACACAAACAGCATCACTTTATATAATATTAAAATTTCTTCTTTTTTTCTCTCCAAACCTGTGACTGATTGAATGGGTTCATTAATTGAAAGCAGTAATAGGACCACTATCACCCATGCATCTCCGCTACTGCAAAGAGGTTAAATTTTGCTGGAACTCCGGAGCCGAGCTTAATGACCCACACAACATATTTCCAGACAACCCACTGTTATCTTTCTCTGTGCAGAGATTTATTTACTGTCACGCTGGTGGTGGCATTCTGACAAGTTAATTAGTCTTGCAGCCTCTTGACGGATTTCTCTCTCTCCGTTACCAACATCCAGGAGATGTGCACAGAAAGGCTTCCTGTATTCTGTGTGTCTTTTCATCCGCTAGGCTTTCCCTGACCTCGCTGTTGGCTGTTCGTTCTCTCGGGCCTGATTTTTTCCAATCCATCTCCTAACTCTAGAGATTAGGCTGCTCCTCTAGACAGCAGCGAGCACTAAGAGAATGATGGCGAGCATGGGTGTCACGGTGGCACAGTGGGTAGCGCTTCTGTCTCACACCCCCTGGGTGGTGCAGGAGGGTGTGGGTTCGATCACCACTCAGTCTCTGTGGAGTTTGCATGTCTTTGCGTGTCTGCACGGGTTTCCTCTGGGTGCTCTGGTTTCCTTCTGCAGTCCAAAGACATGCTGTTCAAGTTCACCCATTGTGTGTGTGTGTTCCACTGATGTATGGATGAGTCACCCAGTGTAAGTAGTGTATCTAGCAGTGTAAGTCACTATGGTGAATAAGGTGTGTGGCCTGATAGTAACACTACATAGAGTTCATTGGAGGTCACTTTGGACAAAAAAGTGATAAATAAATAAATGTAGAACTCAAACTGCTGATGAATTCCCCTTTACTGCAATGCCCAGGCTGTGTACTGTGGTATCTAAACAAGGTGCCATCAGCTTGCTGCAATGGTTAATATGTTATATGCATTAGAAGCCTTTCACACCTTCTGAATGTTTGCTAAGTAATTCATTAAACAGCGATGCTAGGATTTAGAATGAAAAGCCTTCACAGATGCCTCCAACAGCATCTCATTTTCTGTATGCAATGTATGCATACTAGTTATTATATTTCATTACATTTATTCACTTAGCAGACACTTTTGTCCAAAGCAACTTACAACAGATACTATGTAGTGTTATGAGCCCACACACTTATTCACTGCGGTGACTTACACTGCTAGAGACACTACTTACAAGGGGTTACTCATCCATGCATCGGTGAAACACACTCACACACTATGGGGGAACCTGAACAGCATGTCTTTGGACTGTGGGAGGAAACCAGAGCACCCAGAGGAAACCCATGCAGACACGGGGAGAACATGCAAACTCCACGCAGACCGAGCAGGGATCGAACCCACGTTCTTTCGCACCACCCAGGCACTGGGAGATAGCAGCACTACTCGCTGTGCCGCCCATATTTTATGACATTGAACTGTAACGAACTAGAGATATCGAGATAAACTTCCCTCTGTTCTATTCCTACCTACCTTTACATTCGTATAAACAATCTTAACCTTCCTCTCTGTGCGGCGTTCACTGGTTTCTGTAACACTGTTATCTACGAACGACTGAGACGTAGCTAAAGAGGAATAAAAAACAAATTTCTGCTTTGAAAACTTCATATAATAATCCCGAGCGCATCTAGATAAGACACGCAATTGAACTTGTCTTTTATTTCCAAGGAACTCATTATTTTTTGCCTTGTTTACTCTGGGAGGAATTGCTTTATTGTGGTATAAATATGTATGAATTACTATAATTATGAAGCTCCGCTTTTACGAGTCTTAGTTCTCAGCTGAGGTATCTTCATTCTGGGACAGCTCAGATATTTGAGCTGAGGAGGCTGTTTCTAAATCAGGGCAGTACAAATGACACAGGATCAAGGCTACCATTAAAGTTTTCAGAGGCACAGGAGTGATAGATTCGGGAGCTCTCTCGGCTCTACGGCGATGCTATAAGCATCATCCATTATAATGTAATTAACAACAAGGGGCAAGACATATTACAGAGAAATTGGAGAAGGTTTTTCCATCGGTATTCTTCAGCCTGTTGGGTAAATTTCACTCTGCATATAGTGGATACAATAATTCACGCAATGCATATGTGATGTTTACTTGTAATTGCATTCAAATATGGTGTTTTATTTTCAAATGCACGTAACGGTCATGTTCCGATTACACGACTGATTTTTGCGTTAGTCTGACCAGGGGGGGAGGGGGTTATAACAAGAGCAATGGAAAAATACCTAGGCAGTACATAACATGCAGACTTTAATCAAGTTTAGGTTTCCTCTTCATGCTTTGATCGGATTAACTGTCATTTGATTTGGATGGCTGGGCACCCGGTTTGTGTTCCGTAGGGACTCTGCAGGTATGATGGAGGAAAGCAAGGAAACCGAGAGACATGCGTGACATTTTGCCCCAGTTCCAGTGCACGTGTGTCTAGGGGCAAGGGCTCTTTCATCAGAGGGGTGACATGGTGGCACAGCGCCTGGGCGGTGCGAGAGGACGTGGGTTCGATCCCCACTCCGTTTGTGTGGAGTTCGCATGTTCTCCCCGTGTCTGCGTGGGATTCCTCCGGGTGCTCTGGTTTCCTCCCACACTCCAAAGACATGCTGTTCAGGTTCACCCATAGTGTGTGAGTGACAGAGAGAGTGTGTGTGTGTGTGTTCCAGTGTGTGTTCCACTGATGTATGGATGAGCGACCCAGTGTAAGTAGTGTATCTAGCAGTAGAAGTCACTTTGGACTAAAGTGTCTGTTAAATAAATAAATGTAAATGTGATGTGTGCTGATTAGTGGCGGTACAGAGAAAACAGGAGTACGAGAAAAGTGTGCTGAGTAATGACTGTACTGCATGCTTCCCCCAGGCTGTGAGAACCTCCTTCTGTCTTTATCTCTCTCACCCTGCTTAGCACAAGGGTTCAGCTACACGCGCTGAGTCGCAGCCTCGTCGGCCCTCTTTCCCTCCAGGGTGTCTGTTCCGCAGCCGCTCTGCGTCGGCTGACTAACGGCCCTGTCCCTCCACGTCCTCTGACAGCCGCTGGCCTTTTAATCCTCCGGCTCTCCCAGAGTTCCAATTAACAAATAAAGCCACTACATCTCTACCCATTATCATACATTGCCGCCGCCCTTCCAGAAAAGAACAAACTGTTTGCGCAATGACCATGTTTTTGAGCAAAGCGGTTAGGGAAGCTGCAGTCCGTGGCCCACCCTGCGGATGCAAAATGATACAAGACAAAAAGGAAAAAACTTGTTTTTGCTCCTTCCTCCTTTTCTGCAATTTAAAATTTTTGCAAAAGTACTTACCAACCGATTGTAAATGTACAGTAGTCCTCCCTTATCCGTGGGTTCGCTTTCCCTGATATCAGTTACCTGCAGTCAACCGCGGTCCTAAAATATTAAATGGAAAATTCCAGAAATAAACAATTAAGTTTTAAATTGTGCACCATTCTGAGTAGCATGATGAAATCTTGCGCCATCCCACCCGGTATGTGAGTCATCCCTCTGTCCAGCATACCCACGCTGTATCCGCTACCCGCCCTTTAGTCACTTAGTGGTGTCTTGGTTATCACATCGACTGTTGCGGTGTCGCAGTGCTTGTGTTCAAGTAACCCTCTTTTTTTTGTTAATAAAAAACTCTATTTAAAAAATAATAATACTTATGAGGACCTGGACATTGAACTGGACAAGAAATAACATGATATATGTCTGGTCCGGTACTATCTGCAATTTCATATCCCCCATGGATAAGGACGGACTACTATACTGTGCTGTAGCGCTGCTGTCTCACAGCGCCTGGGTGATGCGAGAGGATGTGGGTTCGGTCCCCGCTCAGTCTGTGTGGAGTTTGCATGTTCTGTCTGCGTGGGTTTCCTCCAGGTGCTCTGGTTTCCTCCCACAGTCCAAGGGCATCCTGTTCAGGGTCACCCATAGAGTGTGAGTGACAGAGAGAGATCCACTGATGTGTGGATGAGTGACACAGTGTAAGTAGTGTATCTAGCAGTGTAAGTCACCGTGGTGAATAAGGTGTGCGGGCTGATAACACTACATAGAGTTCATTAGAAGTCACTTTGGAGAAAAGCGTCTGCTAAATAAATAAATGTAAATGCCAAACTAATTGGACCAACTGACATCTGCTGCACCGTGAGAGATGAAAGCTGTGCTCATGGTTCCATGAAGGAGCTGCATCCGTCTGCCGTCCCTTTAGTCCTTCCTCACGATGCCCCTGCAGTTTTACAAAAGTGCCGTGAGATCTGCAACAAGGCTGGCTCTGTGTGATGGGATACAGTCGCAATGCATGCTATTCGCCTTTTTTTGGTGTGAATCGCGTGAGGCCTGGTCTCCTGGACGTGCTCACACTGTTGGTAAAGACTGAGAAGTTGCCTTCGCTCCACTGTTTATTATGAGACAGAAAGCTGATCATCCTCTTTGACAGCTCTGTGTTGTTCCACAGTGAGCTGCCTGCAACTCTATCATGTCCTGAGGGTGACTAGAGGGGCTTATGTGGCTTTCGTCACAATAAAGGCTATTTAAGACAACGACGATGTTGATAAAATGCGCCTTTATTTACGAGAGGCAGTACCACTGGTTTCCTGCTCTTGGAAGAAGGTAGATGTCTGAAATTGCCCATAACTTAATTTCTGTGCACCCTTCAGTGGAGAATCGGGTTTGGGCGCAATATCTACAGCATTGTCTGTCTGATTCAGGGAACCCAAAATGTTCTTGTTCCACGCCATGTTTCAGATTACGAAGGTATTCTTCACCTCATTCTTCAACGCCACCTACGGAGGCTTCATTTCCCAGTCATACTCATAGCCCTTAGGGTAAAGATAAATGGCTTATCAGAAGGCATGTCTGGTAACTCAGTCTGATCCCAAGAAGCGAATCTCAAAGAATGGACCAGAAAAGAAAGTTAAAGAACTTTTCAAGGATCTCAAAAAAAAGAACTATAAAGATAGTGATGTATAAATTCGGGCAATAAAATAGCAAATCGTTTGAGTGTCCAAGTGAACATGGTTGGATCAGTATTCAAGGAGTGTAAAATGCATCACACCATCCAGATGCTGTCTAGGCCGTCCTTCACATCTGAGCATGGGAACAAGGGAATTTGTGAGGGAGGTCAGCAGTCACTCAGCTACGAAGTTCACTGGCCGAAAGTGGAGTAAAACCGCATCGGTCAGATGTATTTAGAGTTCTGAACAGTATGGGAGGAAAGCGAGAAAGAAGTCATCGCTCAAGAGGTCCATCTCATAACCGATCTCGAGTTAGCCAGGCAGTGCAGGAGCGGTCCGGATAAGATTGGTGGACCATTTTGCGGTCAGATGAGATCAAGACGGCTGTGGGGGGACTTTTCATTAATAAAGGCTGGAAAATTAGCAGCGAAGCAGAAGTGGGAGTGTTAAAATGCAGGGAGCTTTAATCTGCTGAAAAACGGAAACTTGGGAGGCAGTTTGCATTTCATCAAGACGAGGATCCCAAGCACAGGACCAGCGCAACGCTAGAGTGGATAAGGGCTAAAAAGACGAATGTCCCTGAGCAACTCGGCAAAAAATCCATAGAGAATCTGCAGCATGATTTGAAACCGAAGCGAAACTTAAATGAGATGGGCCAATTTCGCGGAATGCGGGAATATCATTACTGACCAGTGTGCAAAGTTGATAAACACATATTTTAGGAAGAAAAACTCTTAAAAAGGAAAAAATCTTTAAAAAAAAAAAAAAATCAAAGCTGATATTAAGCTAAAAGATGGATCTGCTAAATTTTAATATATGGGTCCAAATAGACATTCTGGTTCTGTCTATAAATATTTGAACCCATACATTAAATTCTTTATGATATCATTTATGATACACTCTTTATATCTGCTCACAGGGAAGTCTGCAATAAAGTACTCATTTGAAAAAAGATGTTTAACACATCACTTGTAATCCAGCAAAATTTGAAAGATTTCAGTCCAAATACTTCTGCAGGGCAATGTATGCTGTTAGATGGGTAATTTTTATTTTTATTAACATTTCTAATCCACTGAGCATACTTTAAACTAATGACATCATAGTGTAAAAGTATCTAATGTCTGATTTTCACATGTTACATGATGGACTTCTTTTGCTTCAACACATCCAACCGCCATTTATTTCATCATTTGTTTTCCACTTTGTTGGAATGAAACAGAGGACAGTAATGAAGTCAGAAAATAAACAGTTTTATTTACTTTAATCAGTTTTTTTGAGCACAGGGTGTACGTTTACACTTAGAACCACTGAAGCTGGAAATTGCATCTGCGTCAGCAGTTTTGCATCATTAAAATGCATTGTTAATGAGGTCTGGGAGAATTGCACCTCTGTCTCCAGGCTTGCGAAACTTTATTACGTTTCCCTGAAGTTGCCGAGGCAACAAGTTGAGGACAATAAATGAAGCTGAAGAAACAGTTCTGGGTGTATAAGTCTGCGACGACATCCTGTGTTGGTCCTCTGGACCTTGCAGCTATGAGAAATGCTGCGCTTATTGTGTGCTGCAGTAGGGCTGCGTGGCACTTCGAAGCCTCTGCAAGGCAGGTGGAACATCGCCTGGCTCCATCTAATATTAACTCCCGATGTACGACGTCTGCGGACGGAAGTCGTTTTTACGTATTATTGCAGGGAGTGCTGGTTCGGTGCCCCGAGCGCTTGGGCGGGAAACGTGTGCCTGCGAATCTTTCTCTTTCACTTGAAAGTACGAGGAAAACGAGAACAAAAAGCCGTAAAAATGCTCTAATGCAATGCAACTGTTGGTGTTTATTATGCGCTTTCAACATGAGCAGATAATAATGATGCAAATTTGTTTCGCGTTGCCTCTTTCTTTGAAGGTGTGACTTTCGTCCCCTTTCTCCCTCCAGTTGCGTTCTCCGGCCTGGGCTTTACCTCCTTCTATCTAGCCGGGAAGCTGCAGTGCTTTACAGACAGCGGGCGAGGCCAGAGCTGGCGTCTTTGCGCCATGGTTCTGCCCCTCTACAGCGCCATGATGATCGCCCTGTCCCGCACCTGCGACTACAAGCACCACTGGCAAGGTTAGTGGCGCTGCCCGACCCTCGGCAGAGCCTCGGTGGCCCGCCGCCAGCAGAGTCGCCCTATTTACAGGCGGTCCCTGATTCACGATGGTTCGACTTACGATTTTTCGACTTTACCACGGTGAGCTGGAGAAAGACATTCAGTAGAAACCGCAATTTTGATTTTTTCCCGGGAGACCGATATGCGGTACGATACTCTCTCGCGATGCTGGGCAGCGACAGCGATCCGCATCTCCCGGTCTGTCACGCAGAGGTGTGTATTTGGTGTGTTAAATCCATTTCCGATTTATGATGGGTTTCGGGGAACGTAACCCCACCGTAAATCGGAGACCACCTGTATAGTCACCCTAGGGTTAGCTGCTCACCCTGTTGAGCCGGGCTCTTCTATGGCTAACTGCAGCCATTGATGTTTTTTTTTTTTTTTTTTTTTTTTTTTTAAATTGGACAGTTTTGCTGCCATATCTTCACCTAGTGGATGAATTTGACCCTAAATTTGTGTCCCTCCCATGAACGGCTTCAATCCTGCAGCAACATCAGTTTTCGCACGACTCAACCAGGCAGCTAGAGGATCGATGGCACGCTGTTGTTTAACTGCCCGTGTCATGTTCTTTGCCCAGTGTTCTCTGCACTGATGTACTCCACAACACTGGTGCATGGAGAGACTTATCCTCCTCTCCCCATATCTCTACAGCTCTATCAGGGAAAAGACAGGCAACACACAGTTTGGATGTATGGCCAAACAATTATCTCATGCCGTCATCCACAAGGCAAGTTTCTATGTGCCTTGCAATCGTGTCTAAAGTCAGTCTTGAATTGCTGCGTGATGTTGACTGATGACATGGACTTTTACCTCAAGCCATCCTGTTCATTCTCAGGTTATCGTTGCCAATGTTTGACTCTGGAACACCAATTTCAAAAAGGCGGAAAGCGTTGCTCATTGAAAATCAACGTGTCAATGATCTTTATTGACCTTTATAATGTCATGCTCGACGTAATTGCGATGTGTAACTGCGCTCTGTTTACAGCTGAAATCCTCTGTAAGAGTTTGTGAAAAGCGGAACGTTATGTAAAAATGTAAGTTTTATGCCCACCCTCCACTCCAAGTAAGGACTCATGTCATGCTTTGAGGGGAATCAAGACTGGAATATCTAGCCATGACAAAACATGAAAAAGGAGCATTAAAATAGTGCTTGGGAAGCCATCAAAATCACACAAGAGGACAAAGAGGACACTTTATAGAAGCAAATGTCTTTCATTAGGTAGAAATTCACCCAGCGCCACTGTGGCGAAGCACGACTCCTTGGTTTCATATTGGCTTCCTTCTGGAAGGGCTACTGGAAGGCGAGTTTTACAGAGTAAAAGGAACCACACAACGGTCCATTAAACCTGATGAGTGGAATGTGAGCTGTCAGTAAACACAGGCTGTGAGCTCACACATTAGCCTGACTTATGAACCGTGATTATTGAATAAGGCCACATTTTCACCTTGGCATCGCTAAGGACTTGGGCAGTGCTGGTAGTCTGCAGCACTGGAACCAGGGGCTGGGAGCTTTTCATTTTTTTAGATTGGCTCTCAGAAAGAAAGGCCACCCCTCCGCAATCCATTATTGATCGAGCACAAATGGGCTTTTTTTAAACCTTGATATGAGCAGACAAACCTTGAATGGGGTGTAACAATAATGCTAACTTACAGGTGCCTTTAAAACATTAAATACAGTGGTCCCCCATATCCGTGGTTTCGGTCACCCACGGTCAACCGCGGTCTGAAAATATGAAATGGAAAATTCCAGAAATAAACAATTCATAAGTTTTAAGCTGTGTGCCATTCTGAATAGCGTTGTGAAATCAGTACAATAAGGTATTTTTAGAAGGAGAGAGAGAGAGAGAGAGAGAGAGAGAGACCACATTGACATAACTTTTATTGCAGTATATTGCTATAATTCCATCCATCCATTATTAGTTATTGTTGTTAATCTTGTATTGCACCCAATTTATGAATTAAACTTAATCATAAGTATGTATGTATAGGAAAAAACATAGGATATATAGGGTTCGGTACTATTTGTGGTTTCAGGCGTTCGCCGGGGGTCTTGGAACATATCCCCCGCAGATAAGGGGGACCACTGTATTGCGTGTTCTGAACAATACTTCACAGAAAATTATTTTATTAAATTTTCCTAGGCTTTTTGAGACCAGCTACTCAAAGGGCGGACTTTTTCGGAAAAGAACATTAATATTGAATATGACATGTCTTTCAGTGGTGCTCTCTTTTATTTCCATATGTTATTATTGTTTTTTTTTTTTTTTTTTGATTCAGCTGATTCTGAACTGGATCCATTAACATTGAAAGTAAGTTGGCTCAAGAAAGAACTTCACCAGAGTCTAGACCCTACAGGAATCATCTCCAGTCGGTTCTTTTCCTAAACTGCCGTTCTCCTGATATTCTGCCCGGGGTCTTGATGACACGGACAAAACTCGTCGTCAAGTCAGCGTACTTTTTCCGAATGATTTTGGAACAAAGAGTGACAGCAGTGTAGTCAGGTGATCACTGCTTCGGAAGACGAGTCCCAAGTCCAGGTTTACAGTGACATTTTCAACATGCTCTCCTAAGACTGACGTGACTTTGTTGCAGATGTGACATGGTGAAAAGGTCCTTTGTCTGCTAAGAGAGCATTGCCATTAACAAAATTGCCTCTTCAGTCCAGTAGCTGAGGGGCAATTTTATCTGCCAATACTCATCCCTATGCATAAAAAGTGTCTGATATATAGACAACACAATAGTGTCAACTCTGGCCTGGAAAAGCGGCCCAAGAAGATGTGCTGCGATAACAAGGCAGAGCTGTTGCATAATACATTCTGGCCCCGGTCCTATTGCTTCCCTAATGTCTGTCAAAGTATGTGAAGTATTATTCCTCTGCAGTAGTCTTCTTCTTACTGGGTCTGTACACACACTTACCAAGGGTCTTTAAACCCTACAGGACCACGATGATTTGAAAAGTTCTGTAATTCTCTCCCAGCTATGAAAAAAACATTCGCAAAGCATAAGGAGACCACTGACCCCCATTAAATTTTTACTGTTTGCTCATTTACCAAAGAAATGAACAAAAAGAATGTAAGAGAGGCTCAAGAGGAAGCCCAGGGCTTTCTAATCATGCAGGAGAAACACAAGTGGCGTGAAATTCACAGTTTTTGAGTAACAAGCGAGTAAAGGCTGTACTCTGTTTTTATCTGCCCACTTGGGCCCCTTGTCTTCGTATCCAACAGGATGAGTGGAGAGGTCATCTATTTCAGGGCCACTTTGCTTAGAAGCAGCGTAAAGCCAAGGATCAAAAGCTAAATTTTTAACTAGAAGCAGACTGTTTTTAGAGATGCTGGTAATCTTGTATTTAACGCTTTAATACGTAAAATCTTGCATTTACTGTATATGCGGGTGGTGTTTGAAAGGTACGAATGGCGCCTAAATGTTCTCTGGAGAGGCTCACCTGTTGAGACCGTTAGTTATGTAGCGCAGCGACTGAAGTGCCGTTTTTCCTGTCCCCGGCAGATGCCTTTGTAGGAGGGGTGATTGGCCTGGCCTTCGCCTACATCTGCTACCGGCAGCATTACCCCCCCTTCCTGCACATAGACTGCCACCTGCCTTACGCCAGCCTGGCCCCTCCACCTGACACCACCCAAGAGGAGTCCCCACCCACCGACAATGCCACCACCCTGCCTCTGGAGGGGCTTACCGAGGGGCCCGTATGACTAACGGAGACCTCGCCCTCCTACCTCCGCGGCGTGGACCCCTGTACGAGGACTACAAACACTTTAACATTCCAGTGAACTAGACTCCTCTTCATCCCTGCTCTTCGTCAGTCTTCTCCCCATTTCCCTCATGTCTGTGCTCATCTCATTCTCGACTGGCTCAGTGCACGCAGTGTGCGGTTTGGAAGGAGCGCCTCTCAGAGAATCAATAAGAGGACATAAAGCGTATCAAAGGCAAGGGTTACTGTATCCATCTTCCAGAAGAATAACCAGATGTATTTTTGCAGATGTTCATGTAGTTACCACTAAGCGTGATGTTTTGGTTGGGGCAGAGGGGAAGGGCACCTCAATGTCACATCTATAGTAAATTGGAAAAGTTTACATCGTTAAAGCTCCACCTACTTAGTTTTGGTAAAGGTTAAGTGAAAAAGGAATGGTGAATAGATGATAGCCTCCTGGATAACCTTTGGATTGCATATTAGACATATAAATCACTTACCCTAAAGTACGGGGGCTCTGAAGGTACATTAATGGAGAGCTATATTTGAACTGGACTCCAGTATGGAAAGCTGACCACCAAACCTTTGTTGTGGAATATTTTTATAAAAGGTAAGTTATTTGTCCTTGATCTTTCTACAGAACTTAGTGGTTCACCATTGCAAGGTCACATATGCAAATTCTTGATGTGATAATTACCCTTGTGCCTGTCAAGTCAGGCCGAGAGAACCGGGACGGAAAGACTCAAGTGCGGAGTCGTTCATCCGGAGTCAGAGGATCGGGCAAGTTCTCGGTATCGGGGACGGGTGGAGGGTCGGTCGATCGGCGGTCGGGGTCAAAGCGGGAACCCATGGGCGAGGTCAGGAGGCGAAAAGTCGGTCGAAGTTGAAACGAAGATCCGCGGACGTGGTCGAGAAACAAAGCTAGGGGTCAAAACCGGAGAACGTGAACCGAGAGCTGGAGATGCGTACGAGCGAGGAGTCGCAAGGAAGGGCGGTTGTCCCTGACGAGACTCCGCAAAGGGCCAAGGAGGGTCTTTTAAAGGCTGAGAGGTTAATCAGGTGCTGGAGCAGAGTCAGGTGTTGTCGGTTGAGTTGTTGGCATGGGCGTGACAGTGCCATTGCATCCCTTACCTTCCCATGGATTCTTACTCTTTCTTTACCGTCATTCCCTGACAGCATTTGTGCAACAAACCACACGAATCGGAAATTATCGAAACTGAACTTCTTAACACTCTGGGTGCAGATTATGGACTAATAAACTATGGTGGAGGAGAGAATGATGTAGAAGTTGTAAAGTTTATCAGATCATAACTTTGAAAACCACAACATGTAGGTTGGTTTGTACAACACCAACAATGGCGTTGAAGACGTGTTAAAAATCGGTGGAACGGGTTTAAATATTTAAAACATGTCAATTTAATGTATTGCTCGCGTCTTGAGATTCGTTCAATGGTTCAGCCTTGAAGGGTTTTGTTATTGTGTCGGTAGTGACTCCGTTGTTACAACAAGAGCATCCCTACACCAGCAATTAGCTGTTTGCCCTCCTAATCATTACCAGTCAAGGGTGGCGAAGGAATTTAAATGAATCAAACACATTTTTGATTGCATTGTCTGCTTCCCCTTTCTGTCGGCTCGTCTTTGTGAACCACAAAGGACACAACCGTCTGTTTCCGTTGGACTGAGTGGCACTCCCCAGTATTTTTTTAGCATTGCTGTTTTGTGCAAATCTAGCTTAATCACTGCAATTTAAAAGTGATGCAATTGAAGTATAACGTCTAAATTTACGTTTTCAAGCCGATAGCTGTTAATTAGAGGTCATTGTCCTAAAGTACATTAGCTGAAACTAAACAGATTGCGAGAAAATAGCACTTGACTGTTCAAATGTTAAGTGTTCACCGCATATTTTTATGAATCACTACAGCATGTCTGTAATGTACTCCTCCAGGTCCCTCAGTCTGTAATAAGCAGTGCCTTTGCCCCCCCGCCACATGCCATTGTCCATACACACAAAGTGCAGAACCTTGCAAGCCCAGAAACGTTGCTATTGCCATTGCTGATGTTTTCAAAGTACACTCTTATATGCAGAAGTTTAACTCTCCTATGCACCTTCTGTTATAACAATAACTCTTGGCACTGTAATATATCTCTGTGCGTTTATACATAAACCAGGAAGGGAAATTTTTTTTTTTTTTTTTCTCTCCCCCCCACTATAATGAAGGAAAAAAGCAGGCGGACCTGAGATGGCAGGCTCCTTATTCTCCGAAAAGGATAATAGCCGCGTTGTCAGTTTCCCATACGCTGATGGAAACAATGTGTTTGCAAGTCAAGTGTGGTATGTGACTATGGTCTTGGTGCAATAATAAACCGAATGTGGAAACAGTAGTAAAGCAATGAGCTTTTGAGCTTCAGAGAAAGACATTGCACTGACAGGTGACATGTGATGCTTCACAGGTGCTACTCACCTGGCCTCGGGCTCCCTGTAAAGTGGAGTTCCTCAACCCGACCAATGTATGACATCCAATGTAGGACAGGGATTCTGTTCCTCGTAGCAATGTATGGTTATTGTTCTTTTTATTTCATAGCCATAACCATCTATTTGCAGCATCTACAGATCTTCAGTAGGACCCCTAGGAGCTGTCTATGTGATGCACAAGTGTGACAAGAGTATGTCTTCAAAGGGTGTTGGGATTGATCCTTGATAATTCAAGAAGAACATGAATACCAACCACATCTTTTCTCATTACGAGGAGTTTATTTCAGAAAAAGTATTTTTGGGAGAAAAAAAATCTGTTTCAATGTTGTTGATGGAAACAATATGAGATACTTCTTAGACTCCATGATACTTTCATTTTACCATGGCATGCAAATACCATTTGTGAAAAAGACTATTTTATATATGGAAAAGCATGTCTGGCCTTGAAAACACCTGGACTTGTGCATTGATGTTTATATATGTACATATACCGATCGAAAGCAACTGCGTCTATGTAGTTCATGAATTGAGGTGTAGGAAATTTGGACCTGTTGCCATTCAGAACTCTGTGAGCTCATGAAATGGTCCAGTGTGGATCATTTGTGGAAAAGAAAAGAATTAAACCTCAAAAACGGCAACCCTAATAATGAGGAGGGGGAATGTTGCTGAATAGGTGGTTTCACCTTGGAAACAACATCTTGTTTTAGATGTAGCAAATGGACACAGCAATCCCAAGTACTAAAATGTTGCCAATTATGTTCGGCGAAAAGCTTTTTAGCCTCATTTGGGGAGCTATTTCAATATTCAATTGTATTTATGCTAACGAGCTCACCATTAAGTGGGTCCATTTGAGATTCTCAGTTAACCGGCGAGTTGGTAAAATAGCAGTACTCGGACGTGCTCTTTCGAAATCCACTGGTAGAGTGTCTTTACAGCAGTTCTGAACTTTTTCCATCTGCAGATCTACATGCTTTTAACTGTTAAGGCCCAACTACCAATGTAAAATACTATTTGTAATAAAATTGCATTGCATCTGACGTGTGTATGCATTCCAAGTTGTGCCGAAATCCTCCGGCTGAATGTCGATCAGTGTCGGCAGTGTCTATTAATGTATGCACGACTCGATAAACTAGGTGAGCATCTGAAAAACACTGTGTTTCTGGTTAGAGGCAGTTGTACGGGTGGAGTAGAAGACCTAGTGTTTTTCTGTTTATAGTGAAGGGTGTATGTGTAGTCATGTTATGCATTAATAAAACTGCACCCCGGTGTAGTGCCTTTGAAATAAAAACGATGATATGCCTGGGTCATGTTTTGGGTTTGCTTCTTCTGTGAAAGAACATGTCTAATGAGCAGTGGGTAATGCAGTCTTCACGTACGTGAACTTCGGAGTATCGAGGATAGTGCTGTAAGTCCCAGGAGGGGCTCTGATTTAGTGCCCCTGGGCAGTGTGCTTTGCCTGAAATGCTCCATTACGATAACAAGCTGTACAAATACATTGAAAGATTTCACTTTCTTGGCATAAAAGCATTTTCCAACCAATGAAATGAGTGTAGTATTTTTTAAACGGCATCTCTCTAATAAGCGGATGTTTTTTTACATTGACATGTATTCATATATCAGATGCTTTTCTCCAGAGTGATGTACATCTCATAGAAAATACAACGTGTTCATTACATTAACAGGAAAAGACACTTAAGTGCAGTTGGTTTGTTTCCTTCACCATATGAACCAATGTTCATCACACGAGTAGCTGCATCAAACTTTATCAGATTCCTCATCGCCTTCCTAATAATTTTTTTTTTTTTTGGAGATACACATATACATACAGGTGTAGCTGCGTAAAGGTTTATCTGGGCATCATCTTAACGTTACAGAGCAAGAACATTTACACCTTACGTGAGCTTAAGAGATGATGGGCAAAGTGAGTCTGGAAGAGGTGAGTTTTAAGACCCTTTTTAAATGCGGACAGGGATTCAGCAGTTCTGAGTGAGAGGGGGAGCTCGTTCCACCACAACGGAGCCTGAACCGAGAAGCTCCGTGCTTTACCTGTCGTGCGTGGGACCACCAAGCGGTCAGATGTGAAGGAGCGTAGCAGTCTGGTTGGGGTGTAGCGGATCATCAAGTGTTGTAGATATCTGGGATTTCTGCCCTGCCTGGTGCTAAAGTAACCCATCCAGCATGTCATTCTCTGCTAGCTGTACTTCTATTATGAAATAAGCGAAGCTCTGCTGCTCTGCGATTTCTAATTTTTCCTCAGTGGAGAGATGCTGCCTACAGAAGATGAGCCAATGATGCTCACGTCGTGACCGATGTGCCGAAATCTCAGCGATTCGTCGTTTCAACGTGCACGGCGCAGCGCTGTGCGGCGGTGTCCTCGCTCACTTCTCGGCATCTCAGCATGCGTGTTTCATCTCGTACATGAGCGCTTGGTCCGCAAAGCCTTCCAGGCAGCCTGACCCTCATTACTCTTCATTAGATCCTTCATCAGAGAGCGATGAGAGTATTTTCTGGCTGCGGACATCTTGGCTCATGGGAGGAGAGGAGAAAAAGCTGAAATCAGACGGGTAGTTGTCACCAAAGCTGACACCTAAAGCATCCCTTTTTGCCCTCCAGTACTTCCCTAGATGCTTCTTTTAAATTCCATCTTAGAGCATTTACAGACATGACGATATTCTTTACAAAGTGCATATTAATTTTGTTTTCAGGCACCGCCGAGGGATGGAAGTGTGCAGTAATTCATGTGACTCCCGTTGGTTTGTACGTCTAGACACGTGGGAGAGAGCGGGACGGGAAACGATGCTTCAGAACAGCCTCTTCGTGTGCGCATACATGTATAGTATTAGGTGCTTCCAAGTATTTCCTTCATTATCTAGAAACATAAAAGGCAGAAACCAGGTTGAACAAGGTCAACAAGGGGGAAGCAGGGGAAATAAAAAAATCAGCCAGTTGACAGGGTGTTACAGGTTCCTGACACGCCTTCACACTTCCCTCTCAGGTGTGTTTTAAATGCCCCAGGCGTAGTTTCTGTTTTAATTCACATCAGCCACAAGAGTTTGAAGGTGATCTGGACAAATCTGGTTCTTCACTTGGAACTACGTATTGGGGTAAATGGGTGTATGTAGGGACAGCTGATACCGTACTGGTCAGAGCCACTGCCTTCTGGCTTCGATGCTCACCTCTGGCTGTTGTACCTGTAAGAAAGGTACCTGCCCTGAAATTGTTCCAGTAAAAAAATTACCCAGCTGCATAAATGGGAAAATAATTATAACCTTAACATTGCAAGTTGTAGCGGTGAAAAGTGTCAGCTAAATAAATATGAATTTAATACGCTCTGTAATGTGATTCCCATTAGCCTCCAGTGACACTTTGGTCCTTGAAAGTGATGCGGCAGCGCAAAGCCTCTGCAGACTTATTTCCTTGGATAAATCTGTAGTGAGGCAAAAAAATAATAAGAAGGGGTGTGAAGTTCTGGAGCTCGCATGTGCTAGTGGGGAAAACAATGAGATAATCCTAAGTACAAGTACTCAGGGTACGCTGCAGTAGCTGTAGTTTCTTTTTTTTTGAGTTGTGGATTATTGTTATTCGTCTGTTCATTATTTATAACCGCTTGTCTAGTGCACAGTCTTGGTCATCTGAAGCCTATCCTGGAAGTACAGGACATGAGGCAAGGTCTGGATGAGATGTCAGTCCATCACTGGGCAATGACAGGATCCTTTATATTTACATTTATTTATTCAGCAGACACTTTTGTCCAAAGCGACTTCCAATGAACTCTATGTAGTGTTACTATCAGGCCACACACCTTATTCACCGCGGTGACTTAGACTGCTAGATACACTACTTACACTGGCTCACTCATCCATACATCAGTGGAACACACACACTCTCTCTCTGTCACTCACACACTATGGTGAACCTCAACAGCATGTCTTTAGAGTGTGGGAGGAAACCAGAGCACCCAGAGGAAACCCACCCAGATGCAGAACATGCAGACTCCACACAGACTGAGTGGGGATCAAACCCATGTCCTCTGGCACCACCCAAGGGCTGAGACAGCAGCACTACTCACTGTGTCACCGCGCCGCCCCTTTACTCATAGTTCACCCAGTGAAGTCAATTCACAGCCACCAGTTCTCCAGAAACAAGTGCGAGGCGCTACCCCCGGATGCGACACAAAGACGTAACATCCAGACACGGTCGTAAAGAGTGAGGAGTCAAACGCAGAGTGTAAATACAAATATGCAGTGCAGCTTGACAAGTAAAGTGCACCGGTGATTCAACGAACATGAAAGAAAGAGATACGCAAAGTGTCCTTATGAGGACAATAAGTGGAAGAGGCGTACGGAACTGGAGTGGGTCCACGGGGCGTGAAACGGGACCTGGACAGAGGCACGGGGGGCCGATGCAGACAGGACAGGAGCAGAAATGCAGGGAGAAGGAGACTTTGGGAAAACGAGTACGGAAACAAGGAGCAGTAGGCGAACGCAGGCAAGGTGGTGGGAAGCTGATTAATTATCCGCAACCTGAAGATGCACCTTAACCGCTTTTATAGGCCTGCTAATTAATTCGGGGTCGGGTGCCCTGATGGGGTTGGGTGCACCTGGAACAGCATTCCTCGTCATCATTTCAGTTGCTCTTCTGTATCGTGACACCAGGAAACTGGACGCCCCGCCCCCAGAGGGACAGCCGCAAGAAAAGAAATCCAAAACCAGCCCAAACTCACAGTCCACAAGGTGTGAGGTAGCTCCACAACCCACTGCACCGCCAAATAATTATTATAATTATTATTTAGTACCATCAGCGTGGTGGAGTGAGAGATGTAAATATTTCATTGCTGTCCTGCGAATAAGACGCGGTTCCGTTGGCTCCGACGTTTGACGTCCAGCGTTGCCAGTTTAATAGGAACGGCAGCTCGGTCAGGGTGTATTGGAATGGGGCTGGACGATGTGCGCGAGTGCGCCGCAGCGGAACGTGTCACTTCCATTGTTTGCCTGGCAGTTGAATGAAGGCTGGAGTAATGCAGAGCAACATTATCGCTGACAACAAAGAGCCCAGGAAAAATCGAGATGACAGTATCGTTGCGGCTCCATCTGTGCTGTTAATAAAGAATTCCTTTCGGATTTACTAACCGTCTCCAAGGTGGTGACCAGATTCTCACATACTCGCACTGCTATATATTTCATACTTTAGATTAAGTTTTAGAAGAAGTTTGATTTAAATGAACCATCATATCGTTTGTGTTGCGCTTTGACTGACTACGGTCTTTTTATTCCTAATGTTTCAGTTTTTTTTCTTTTTTTTTTTTTTTTAAAAATTAAGCCAAACTCAAATATAGGGTGAAAACAATTATTGTTGTAGGTGGACAATTTTTCAAGGATGTTTAAATTAGGATGTTATCAAGTTTTTTTGACACTTTTCTCCAAAGCAACTTACAATGCTCAGGATACAATTTTTGCAGGCTTACAATTGCTTACTCATTCATATACATTATATATATATATATATATATATATATATATATATATATATTTTTTTGTGTAGGTGGCTCTGAGTTGTTTCTATGTAGCACCATGGTCCTGGAGGAACATTGTTTCATTTCATTGTGTACTGTACCAGCTGTGGGGGCACAGTGGTGCAGCAGGTTTGGCCTGTGCCTCTGGGGTTCGCATCCCACTTTGGGTGCCTTGTGATGGACTGGCATCCCATCCTGGGTGTGTCCCCTCCCCCTCCAGTCTTGCACCCTACTTTGCCAGGTTAGGCTCCAGCTCACCATGACCCCACTCAGGACAAGCAGTTTCACTCAGTGTGTGTGACTGTACCAGCTGTATATGGTTGAAATGACAATAAAGCCACCTTGACTTAGCTGGATAACCTTACTGGGGCAATTTAGGGTAAGTAAATTGTTCAAGTCCCATCCTGGGTGCATCCCCTCCCCCTCCAGCCTTACACCCTGTGTGCTGGCTTCGGCTCCGGTTCCCCGTGCCCCGTATGGGGCGTGCGGTACTACAGCACAAGATGGGGATTAATCCTGCAACCTTTGGATCCAACGGCAGCAGCTCTAACCACTACGCTACCAGCTGTCCCTCTTTAAGAGGGTCAATATGGAAATTTTTGGACGACACCCAAACCACCAACGAAACCCCATGAAAGTAAAACATAAAAAGACTCGAAAACCTCCACAACCATCTTGTGACAACTGCTCACAGTATCCTTCATCCTCCCTTCTCTCCACCTTCTCCATCCTTTACTATGTTCCGCTGAGGGAGAATAATACGCTTCATTTCGACTACCAGGTGCAAGTACCCCACGCAATTGGCAACAACCTACGCACAATCTAGATGGGCTGAAATATACACCCATCGACAAGAATCAACAACAACGACATGGAAAAGTTTGCTAAGTCTCTTCGTGGGATTTGAACTGATAACCTTCAGTCTACAACACAGATTGCTTAGCTACTAGTCTAGGTTTGCTTTATGAAGACCTGGGTTTCTTGATATACTGCCATGGAGCGTAGGACAAATGGATGCTTTCCATATCAGTCAAAATATTTTTATATATGGTTATTTGCATTCTTTTCATCCAGCACAGGGAACATAAACCAGCTGTGCAGAGATGACAAACCCGGACACCAGTTGTACACAGAACTGTAGCTCTCGGCCATCATTCAAGCCCCATCCCCGCACTGGGGCTGCATAACAGCATCCCGTCAATGCTGCAGACTCATCAATCAGTCCTTTTGTAAGGGGTCATTTTATTGCCACAATCAAGACACCGATTCCTCTCGGCTGACAGTTTTAGGAGATTTTATTTATTGCGGAGATGGAATTGTGAGCTGGGAACAAGGGATCAGCAACAGCTGAGAAATGTCATACATATTTTTCTTTTCACAAACAGTATCACCTCGGCTTTACTTCTCACTCGACAGCTTTATATCATTTCACCTTTCCGTACAGGTACAAGTTTTTTTCCAGGAGAAATTAAGGACGGTTGTTACGGTTGTGATGTTACCTGCTGCTCTATTGTAACGATATATATGTCTACACAAACACGCTAGAAATGATGTGCTGTTTATGTTATTAAGAAGGTGTGGCCTTGTTAATTCAGGTAGTGGAAGTTTGTGGAGCGGTGCAGTTGCGGTTTCTGCTGGCAGGTATGGAGGCAGTCCATGATGGTTTGAGTTTGTGAAGGTGGTGCGTTTGCAGGTATGTATGGAGCTGTGGTTTAACTGGGGTAGTTGAGTGTGTGGAGTTGTGGTATTTGTTGAGGGTGAAGGGCATCTAACGTGTGTGTGGAGGGAGGTGGGTTTGGGACGCCAGACCGTGCTGTTAAACCTTCCGGAGGTGTCGTGCCCCCGATTCAATGAAACACCGACGAAGGGAGGTGCCCACTTGACAACCTCAATGAAACACCCATGTTGGTACCCTGTGGTTGTGTTGGGTTGGGTTGTGTTGGGAAGAGAGGGACGTTAAGCTTCTTGATCTCTAGTCATGGAGATGTATGTTGGCAGTGATGAGTCATGTTCTCTGAGGCTTCATGGCGATGTTGGTTGGACCGGGTCCTTGGGTAGAGCCGGTGTAATATAGACATGGGTTGTAACATCTTGTCCCGTGTATCTTGAATGAATGCATGTTTTCAGCATGTGAGATGGAACGCAGAGAGTAAGTATGGAGGGTACATTCACTGCGGAAAAACGGAAAGCACAGGATAAAGCTCTTCTTTGTGGACCTGCTCCTCAATGACGATGCATGCATAGAGGCGCCAATCAACCACATGACCTTCGCTGTAATGCGACACAGCCCCATCAAGACAGAAAAGCTCAACAACAATGGAGAAAAGTGCTGTCTGAATAAAGACCTCTGCCAATATCAGTGTCTTTGGAGTGCGGGATGCAGCCAGAGCACCCAAAGACTTACACTGCTAGATACACCACTTACACCGGGTCACTCATCCACACATCAGAGGAACACACACACTCTCTCTGTCACTCACACACTATGGGGGAACCTGAACAGCATGTCTTTGGACTGTGGGAGGAAACCAGAGCACCCAGAGGCGTGTGTTTGGGGGGGGGGGGGGGCATACACACCTGAGGTTTTCATATTGGTGCTACACCACACACTTAAAATACTCATAGCTTTTACCAATCGCTCTAATGAATCTTGATGTGTTTTGCTCTCCAAGCTTAATGATAATTCACGGAAGGCACTCTTATGGCACCAGTCCATGTGGGCAGATGTTCAGTCCTTTCCTACCTGATTTGTACCTTGTATACTGTAATACAACGACGCAAGTACGACCGCTTATCCCTAAATTAACAGCGCACAAGAACAACTGAAACTGTGGAATGAAAACATCAGCGAAGTCCCTCCTTCGGGGCAAATGCCTAAATACCCCGTCTCTGTGTTATTAACTGACTTCTCACCCCCTGCGACACACTTGTTGAACACCAGTTCACACATGAATGTGTTAAGTGTCCCTAGTCGTGTTTCTTCATAGCTTAGAATGGCACCTTCAGGAATACTCATCTCATCACTCATCACGAGCATAACTCATATTCCCGAGTGGCATTTATTGAATTTCGGCTCAGGCCAGCCGATGCCCCGTGACGGCTAAAGTAAAAAAATCTCAGCATTAATTATGAGTATTTACTGTACCCAGAATGCATTTTAACCCGGCCTGCAACTGCTAATTGAATAATAAAATGGCTCTCCTGGATACAGGGGAGGAAGGTAAAGAAAAGCTCAAAGAAGCTTTTCTTCCACCATTATTATCTATTTAGATTTAGGCAGCTGTTATACCTCCCTGTGCCTGTCTTTCGTACATAGATTCCTTTATTCATGTAGAATAATGGGGTCTTTCATTGCCTGATACCCGGTGCAGGTAACAAGGAAGCGCAGCAGAACTGTTAAGCATGACAGATTGCTGCAAATCATTCATGGGGCCTTGACAGCGTACGGCGAGCACCTAATTGAAAATTTCATCAGTGCCGCGCGTTCATTTTTAACGGCGAGCCACCGTCGGCAGCCTGATGCAATAACAAGCTGGCATCCAGAAAGTTGCTTCATTAGCCTCGGTTCCCGGGGAATTAACGGCGCTGGAAGGAGTCGCCAAAGGTGTTCCCCGCATCGTCATTTCACATCTTCTCGCATTCAACGATTTAAATAACCTTTTTTTTAGTGTGCAGAGATTACAAAGATGTGGATTTGCGGAGCAGGTTTCATGGAGTCTGTGCTTTACTGCCGATGGAGACATGCAGGGAAGGCCCTACACTCCAACTGGAGCAAAAAGGATTAAAGAAAAAGAAGCATTTTACTGCAGGTATTTGTATTACTCTCAAAATTAATATTAAATAAATTAATTAATTTAAAAAATCACACACACTGAAGTTGCTTGTCCCGAGAGGGGTTGCGGCAAACTGGAGCCTAGCACGGAAGCACAGGGCGTAAGGCCGGAGGGGGAGGGGACACACCCAGGATGGGATGCCAGTCCATCACACGGCACCACAAGCAGGACTCGAACCCCAGACCCACCGGAGAGCAGGACCCGGCCAAACCCGCTGCGCCACTCTGCCCCCCCCCACATATTATATTATATTATATTTTGCATCCCTCCTTCCTGGTAAGTTAAAGTTGTGGTGTCTGCAGTTCGGGCTCTTGCCACATATTAAGTGGCTGCTTACGGTACATGAGTTGTCCGTCTGGGAGGTTGAGAAGCTCGAGCGGGTTGTTAGTACGGCAGTAAGAAGGCGGCTGGCAGTGTACGGTAGGGCTATGCTGGAGCTGCCGGTGACAAGTTTGCTGGAAGAGTACAAGTGTGTGAAGGTGGGTCTGGAGCTGAGTCTAGCAGAGTCAAGAGATGAGGTCGTCAAAAAGGTGGTGCCGTCGGTGAGGACAGGTAGGGGGTGGAACCCCAGAGATACAAGCCCAAAGACATGCCCTGGTAGGTGGGGTAACGCACGTGACTGGAAGCTGCCGGCTGATGTGGGCAAACCGCTCCAGGTTCCGCAGGTCATTGCGGCAACGTCATTGCATCCAGTCACGGTGTTATATTCAGAGTGTGAGTGGACTGTGTACTTTGTACAGTTAACGGTGCTGTTTGAGGATGCTATTGGGGAGGCTTATGAGCTCAAACTGTTAAGGTATGCAGATCTGGTGGCAGAGCCAAGAGACCGTGGATGGCGGGCTAAGGTGAGACCGGTAGAGGTAGGTGCGAGGGGGTTTGTGGCTAAATGAGCTACGTCATTGTTGGGAGAGTTTGATATTAGAGGCCCTTCGTTGAAGGCGGCGGTGAAGGAGATGTGCGAGACAGCTGAGAAGGTAGGTCAGTGGTTATGGTTGAGAAGAGAGCCGGGTAGTTGGGGTTGCAGGGTGGAGGGAGGTGTGTAGTGGTGGAAAATTAGTGCCAAGTGGGTAGTAACGTGAAGCAGATGGCAGTGATTAAGGAGGTGTGGCCATTAATTAGGGTAGTTGAAGTTGGTGGAGGGTGGCAGTTGCAACTTTTTGTTGGTGGGTATGAAGGTGGAGTGTCTAGAAGGTATGTATGGTGCTGTGGTATGGAGGTGCAGCATTTGTTGAGGATGAAGGGTATCTAATGTGTGGGTGGAGGGGTGGTCTGGGACGCCGAACTGCCTGTTGAGCCTCCCAGATGTGTCGTGGGCCTAATTCAATGAAACTCTGATGAAAAGAGGTGCTCCCTTGACAACCTCAATGAAGTACTTATGTTGGTACCCTGCTGGTTTGGTTGGTGGGTTTGTTGGTTTTAGTTTGGTTTGGCTTGACTTGTAGGTTATTATTCAATCTATTCCAAATTCAAAATAATTTTCTCCAAAAAAAAACTTGCCATATTCATCAGGTCATCAGAAGACAGCGTTTCAGTCGAACTAGTTAACATCTATTATGCAGCTGAGGTACTTTGTGGGGGCTGTGAGATGATGTGGTTTTAAGCCCTGTGTGCTTCTTGGCGATGTCTCCTTAGTCATTCTTTTTTTTTTGTTGTTTTTTGCTTCTCCTTGCCTGTTGTAGACATTATGTTCATTTATTATGCTCCCCACTGGATAAATAAATGTCAAGTAACAACTGTGATCTCAATTAAATGCTATTATTAACAACAATGAGGAAATCAAAATCATTAGTTCATTTGTCTTTGTGAACAATTAATTAGAATCCTTTCACCATTAAGGAAATGAATTAATAAATGATCAATCTTGTCATTAACAGATGCTTTCATCTCAAATGATTCATAGAGCAAAATATATTCTTGTTCAATGGCACACCTGCCCTGGTCTTACTGTGCTCCCACTTCCTAGAGAACACCAGAGCATCATTATGAAGGTTCATTATTAATGAACAATCTCTAAAATCCTCTGCGGTTCAGGATAACTGAATTCCATCTGGAAACTGGAGATTGAAGCTGGCCGATGAAGAGGTTTGGAAAAAGTTCACCTAACTTCAGGGTGTCAAGAGCTGTACATTACTGTATAGGGAAAAATACTTCTCTATGAAACTGCAGACCAGTGATTGACTGTATGTATTAAAGACTTTTGGATGCAGATGTAATCATCAGCTGTGGAGGCAGGACAAGTGGAAGGTGGTTTCTTTTTCCAAGATGCTCTCTCTTGCTGCACGCATCAATGTCTGGATAAGGATTTGTTTCAAACCTCCTTCACAATTAGTTACATGACTTGTGCTCTTAAGAGGATGCAATTGAGTACTTCCCCAGAACAACACAAATCAGGAATTTTCCTTATTCCGACATCCTACTTTAAAGTTGTTTCAATTAAAATTCTATTTATGATTTTAAAATGGTTTAACTGCCAGTCTATGGCTGCTTAAGAGGAATTCAGTCTTTTAATACTGTTATGGGCTGTAGAGCAAATGGACACTTTACATTAAAATCAATATCTTTGTATATTATAAATGTAAAAAATACACATTAACAATGCTTAAAAAAATGTATATCCTGCATGCTAACTACCGTACACCCTCTGTTTCCTGGATGAGTTCCAGATCACAGCAAACCTGACTTGAAGAAGTAGTTAGTGAGCGAGTGACAACTTGTATATACATGTGAAGTGTAGCTGAAATTACTTTATCTGTTCATTTTCAATTACTACTTCTCTTGAGCAGGGTCAATGTGGTCCAGAGCCTATTCTGGAACCATTGGGACCAAGGCTGAGTACACCCTGGACAGGATGCCAGTGCATTGCAGGGTAACCACACACGCCTGGTCCATCACCAAGGACAATCTTACCACCCTTCCATCTTTGGGAGGAAACAGGAGCACCTGGAGGAAAACCATGCAAAAGCCACACAGAGTAAGTGGGATCAAACCCACATTCACTTGCATTACCCTGGTGCAGTAAAGGGGCAGCCCTACTTGCTGTGCTGCCCTTGTTTTCCCTCAATGCATGCTTTAAAACAAATTTCGACATGGGACGCTTGGGTGCTGCTTGGCTCTGACTCTTCTGTCCAGTTAATATATTCAAATGATCCGCTGGTACTGTACATAGGCACAAGGCAAAAGTAAAAGCTACGTTTAGGTCGATTCTGACGGGGTGATGCTTGCTGTCATCACTGTCATGCAGCATCGCTGATACGCTGGAGAAGCAAAGTCAAAGTGAGTGTCTTTCTCGGGGGATATTATATTATCTCTTATGGAAAAGTACTTCCTTCTTTGATATGGAAGGGGTTATTGAAAGTGACTGTCATATAAAGGAGGGGGATTGTGCTGTCCTTCCTTATAAGAGAGTAGGAAAAACTATATTTGAGGTAGGATAAGAAAATTTCCCCCTCCCCCCCATTCCTGCTGAATGCTTGATGAATAAGATCGCATTTATAAATGTCTGGAAACATGAGGGTTTGCTAAGAAAAGATTTAAATAATGGTGGGTGGGGGGGAAGCATTCTCAAAAATATACTCTATATTCTACACATGTTTACACATTTCTCATGAAGTGAAGTGGGGGCTGAAACAGTCACGATACTGAAAAGTGCAGATTTGTCCGTTGACTGATTTTAGATTCATACACTCTGACTTAAATGATCCCAGAAAAATAACGTTATCTTCTCCTAGTAACAAAGTCCTTGGGAGGCATTTCGTTTCTCACCCATAACAAATACAATAAAACATGCACTGTGAATTCGAGGTGGCAGCTCTGCACGAATGGTGTTTATAAACAGCAGGTTTTCAGGATTAAAAGACTGCATATATATGCAGAGATAGTTGCTTATTAGTCTTCAAAAGAGACCAGAAAGCTTTTTTTAAAAAAAATCATAGCAGAGTTTTTAGAGCTTCTGCCCGACACATTTTATTAAGCAGAGACTTTTCTCTAAAGCAATTTCTACTGCACTCTAGTGTTATGAGCCTACACACTTTATTCAGCGTGGTGACTTACACTGCTAGATACACTATTTGCACTGGGCCACTCATCCATAGATCAGTGGAACACACACGCTCTCTGTCACTCACACACTATAGGAGGAACCTGAACAACATGTCTTTGGAGTGTGGGAGGAAACCAGAGCACCGAGAGGAAACCCATACAGACATGGGGAGAACATGCACACTCCATACAGACTGAATGGGGATCAAACCCACATCCTCTCACGCCACCCTAGCGCTATGAGACAGCACTGCTACTTGCGGTGCCACCCCGCCACCTGTGATCAAGACAGGTTTCAATCTCCTCTCCTGCTGTAGTACCCTTCAGAGGGGTACTTACCCTGAAGTTAGTGCTGTAAAAATTCTCAATCTATATTAGCATCAGCTAAGCAAATATGTGTCGTCGCAAGTGGGATTGAATCTCGAGAAGGAGCTTCATGTCATTTAAAGGTCTTTAGTGGCTTTTACAGTAAGCGTGGGAAGCGCTCTGCGGTTCTACACAGTTGTCCGTCCTCGACTCTAGAAGGTCTTTCACTGACGCTCGCACTTCAAGCATGGGCCTTCAAACGCTTATTGAGGATGTAACTGGTGCCAGGGATGCCGAGTTTGAATAAAAAAGGTACAAAAAAAACAGACCACCGGAACACCTTTCCAACGCTCAGTAAAACTATCGGAGTAGGAGGAGGCGGTGGAGTTCAGATAGAATTTCGAAAGTCGGATTTCGACTTGTTTGTGTTGCAAAAGATGACTGTCGCATCGTGAGTTTAAACCTGTGACGGATAAAAAAATGAAATGCTTTTGTGTAAAACTGTTGCTGCTTCTTCCTTTGATTATAAGGCTATTTTCACACAATGAAAACACTGAGTTCGGTCTTTGCGCAAAATGAACCTGCAGCTCCACCTCAGAAGAGGTGTGGTTTTGGTGGAAAGCGGCGAGCTCGGAAGCCCTGGCTGGCGTCGTCGAGCTCGGTGGTGCTTGTCGTCAGATTAATTGGCTTGGGATGAGATGCGGGAGCAGGAGGCTGACTATCCAAATGTGGTGACAATGAGTTAAGCTGCTGTGCTGTCGGGGACGTGAAAACTGAGGGCAACAGGTGACATCGCAGTTAAAGCCACATCTTTCCAGACAGAATCGCATCCTGCATCCCTGCACCCTTGAGCAAGCTGCTCACCCTAAATGCAAAGTGTCAGTTAAATACACACACACACACACACACTCTTTCTGAACCGCTTATCGTAGACGTGGTTGCGGGGAACTGGAGCCTAACTCGGGGCGTAAGGCGGGAGGGGACACACCCAGGACGGGATGCCAGTCCACAGCAAGGCACCCCAAGCGGCACTCGAACCCCAGACCCAGCAGAGAGCAGGACCTGGTCCAACCCACTGCGCCACCACGCCCCCCTGTCAGTTAAATAGGTAGCTATAATAAAAACTGAGCCGTGAAATGAGCACAGAACGGAACAGAAACTTTCTGTAACTTCCAGGATTTCGGCATAATGTTGACAAACTATGCGTAGTATTAGTTATACCTGCTTGGGGATCCCGTGCCCAAGAGGTCAAGCATCAAAAGCATGAATGTTTTTGGTTCCGGTCTCACGTGGTGGAACGGGCTCCCCTCGTCACTCGGAACTGCTGAATTCAAGGAAGGTCTCGAAACGCATCTGTTTTGGACTCGCTTCTCCCCTCATCTCCCATGTGCTCGATAAACGTGTACAATGTCATCTGTCCAAAAAAAAAAAAAAAAGACTATATGCAGCTACTTACGTAATGTGCCTCTTTCTATGGTGGGATGTGAAAAATTGGCTGTACTCAGGAATTATGCGCCTGCATCCAAATCTCTCCTCCTGTTGACGCGATGCACTCTTTCCGTTGTCCTCGGAGATGTACGTCCCTTTCAGGAGCAGCGTCTGCGAAACGAATAAATGGGAACGTAAATAACTAAGTACAGTCTAGTCTAGATCCCTAACATTGTAGACTTGCTTTGAAGAAAAACATGAATAAAATAGTTAATATCGCAAGTTACGTACGTTTAACCCAAGACACACATTATGTCTTTAAGACAGGTGGTGTTTTGGTTACCTTTCACAGAAACGTTTTTTTTACAGAAAAACGAAACACGGGTAGCTGCGTAAAACTTTACCCGAATATCAACGAGTCATGACCACCTTCCTAGAAATTTTTCTTTTTGGCGATACATATAAACATTTACGTTACATTACATGAGTAGCTGCGTAAAGGTTTATCTGGGCATCATCTTACAGTTATGGTGCATTTACACCTTACAAGAACTTAAGAGATGATGGGCAAAGTGAGTCTGGAAGAGGTGAGTTTTAAGACCCTTAAATGTGGACAGAGATACTTAGAATACTTGGTGTATCTGACATTCTTGTCCCAGGTTTCTGAATAATAGGGGTTGTTTGGATAGTGCCAGTATAACATGCCATGCCGGTAATGAAAGTCCCCTTTATTCCTCGTCCCTAGAGGAGGGCGAGATGGAGAGAGACGCAGAGACAATCAGTTAAAGGCTGAGGGAGACGCTTCTCTTAAGCTTTGATCTTTCTGTTT